>NC_047146.1:17151549-17491549 GCF_009829125.3 Periophthalmus magnuspinnatus
GAGAGGAGAATCCGACCGATAGTCGAACCTCAGGAGGAGCAGTGTGGTTTTTGTCTGGGTTGCTGAACACTGGATCAGCTCTGTACTCTCCATCGGGTCCTCGAGGGTTCGTGGAGGTTTGCCCAACCAGTCCACATGTGTTTTGTGGATCTGGAGAAGGCATTCGACCGTGTCCCTCGTGGTATCCTTTGGGGGGTGCTCTGGGAGTATGGGGTCCGGGGCTCTTTGCTAAGGGCCGACTGGTCCCTGTATGACCGGAGCAGGAGCTGTGTTCACATTGCCGACAGTAAATCAGACCTGTTCCCGGTGCATGTTTGACTCCACCAGGGCTGCCCTTTGTCACCGGTTCTGTTCATTATATTTATGGACAGAATTTCTAGGCACAGCCAGGGGCCGCAGGGTATCTGGTTTGGGAACCACAGGATCTCATCTCTGCTGTTTGCAGATGATGTTGTCCTGATGGCTTCATCGAGCACCGCACTGGGGCGGTTTGCAGCCAAGTTGAAGCGGCTGGGATGAGAATCAACTCCTCCAAATCCGAGGCCATGGTTCTTGACCAGAAAAAGGTGGTTTGCCCTCTTCGGGTGGGTGGTGAGTCTCTGCCTCAAGTGGAGGAGTTTAAGTATCTCAGGGTCTTGTTCAGAAGTGAGGGAAGGATGGAGCGTGTGATTGACAGGCGGATCGGTGCAGCGTCTGCAGTGATGCGGTCACTGTATCAGTCTGTTGTGGTAAAGAAGGAGCTGAGCCGGAAGGCAAAGTTCTCAATTTACCGGTCAATCTACATTTCTACCCTCACCTATGGTCATGAGCTCTGGGTAATGACCGAAAAAAAAAGATTGCGGATATAAGGGGCAAAAATGGATTAGGGTGGCACCCTTAGGGATAGGGTGAGGAGCTCGGTCACACGAGAGGATCTCGGAGTAGAGCCGCTGCTCCTACACATTGTGAGGAACTCAGGATGCCTTCTGGACGCCTCCCTAGGGAGGTGTTCCGGGCATATCCCACCGGGGGGAGGCCCCGGGGAAGACCCAGGACACACTGGAGGGACTATGTCTCTCGGCTGGCCTGGGAACGCCTTGGGGTCCCACCGGAGGAGCTGCAGGACATGTCTGGGGTGAGGGAAGTCTGGGAGTCCCTGCTTAGGCTGCTGCCCCTGTGATCTGGCCCCGGATAAGCGAAAGAAAATGTATATATGTATATATATATATATATATATATATATATATATATATGTATATATATATATATATATATATATATATATATATATATATATATATATATATATATATATATATATATATATATATAGTGTAAATAGTGTAAATATATAATAATATATAATAATATATACGCATAAGCACCCCTCATCCCCCAAAAATTATATCATCAGCTGCCACTGGTCTATCTGCATCCTCACTATAGGTGTGTGGCTTGTCCAGCTATGACAAAAGGTTGCTGCGAATGGCATTTGACCTGGGAAATACCCAAATTTGTAGGAAAATTCCCCAACTGGCACCCTAATTTAATATTTTCACTGCTGCACACGTTTTTAAACTAGCTCAAGAAAACCACAACTCATGGAGCCAGATTGGCCTGTTATTAATCTTTATATTTTGAGTTATGCAGGAAAAAGCTAAATAAAAACACCAGGACCATATAGACCGAATAAGTGCAAACATTTTAAGACTAAAATGGCAAGCCTGAATACAGAAATGAGAGAGAGAGGGGTTTACAGTCTATAGATTAATCACCGACAGCAAAAGCCTCACTCACTGCAACCTGTACTCTTTGGTAAACTGGCCTTCACTGCATATGCACAGACATCTCCACTGGTACACATTCATTTATAAATCCATTTTCTCTGTTGGACCATCCTGCCTGTCATGTTGCTTCACTCATAGACAGCACGGTCATCTTACAGTGCATACTGAGCTTTGTAAAAAGCCACTCTCCTACTCTGGCTCTTCCACCTGGCACATACTTCAACAGGACCTGAAGCTGTCTAGTCTGGTCACCCTCGGGGAACTCAAACTTGTATTAAAAACCCTGGAAAGGACATCTATACAGACCTTCTTCCACTAAATCAGGGGTCACCAACCTTTTTTAACCTGAGAGCTTCTTTATGGGCACTGATTCATACGAAGGGCTACCAGATTGAGACGCCCTTCTGAAATAACACATTTTCTCAGTTTGCCTTTAGTTATACATTATTAATAATGATAAATGATAATCATCTATGTGAACACACTGATCACATTAATGATTTCTCAAAATAATTATCAACAATGAGCAAGGAGGGAAACAGATATGTCATGATGTCTGTTTGTGCTGCCCTCCTGTACTCTCTCTCCCCCTCCCTCACCTGTCTGTCTGGAGCTGGGTGGATTCTATGACTCCTGCCCACACCTGGAGCGCATTAGCGCAATCACCATCACCTGCTGCGGTGTATAAGAAGACTGGGCAGACTACACTCGGCGCCAGACCGTCCGCGTGTAAAACGTGAATGTTCCAGCTCTGTTTTTTGCATTCGTATGACCCGCTTGCTTGTGCTCATTTTGGATTTTTGCTACCCTTCCAGACTCCTGCCTTCGCCCACTCCTGCACCTGCCTCTACACTCCGGTACAGTCATCTCCCTCCACTCTGCCTGTCTTGGTCTCCGGCGTTCCGCCTGCCTCCTACCCTGGGTCCCGCTCCTGGGACTACGCTGGCCCTGTCTGTCCTGGTCTCGTCCTCGTTCCCGTCTTCACTCCAGCCCCGGCTTCCCGTTCCCGACCCGCTCTCCGTCCGTCCTGCCCGCCTCCTGCTTCCCGGATCCTCGTGTGTGTGTCATCTGAACTGTTTAAGACTTCTTTCACAAACTTGTAAATAAACACTGTCAACCCGCTCTGAGTCCGCATCCTTTGGTCCTAAACCCGCACCGTCACAACAAGATATCAGTATTCAGCACTTTAACTTTACTAATCTTAGTAATTGTTAAATTTCCAGATGACACTTACATCACTACATCTCATAGGAAAAGTGTCCCATTTTCACTATCCATTGACAAACCTTTTTAACAAAACATAAATAATACACATTGCACCATGTTTCATAAAGTTATCAATTATGTAATGTTAAAGAAAAATAAGATTACATATTTTTAAATAAATCTCTTTTGCGTTGTGTGACTTTTTCACCGGTGTCGTGGAAAAAGCCTGTTGTTTACCCAAAGCTGTGTTTAGCTCTGAGCTTGTTCTGCCCATAGTGTGTGTCCCCGTGGAGAATGCGCGTCCCCGTGGGTAGTTAGTGTGGAGCTTTGTGAGACATATTGAAGTGTCCTTCCACATTGTGCCGCTTTGCCGTCACCACAGTCGCTCTGCAGATGAGATAGGCGCAGGTTTCTTTTACAGTCTTAAATCGTTGTGAAAGTGATCTCTTTATTTTCTACAATGTTTTGGAGTAAGAAACTGCATTCAGCGCATCCTCACAGCGCTCGCGAGCGGAGCTCTGGTTTTGTTACGCGCACAATACTGACTTTTGAAGTGAGTAGGTCAAAGTTCACCTTAACTTATCTAAACTTCACGTATAATGAACATATGTTTAAGATATTGTCATTTTTAAAACTATATAAACGCAAGGGTGATTAAAAAAAAATATAGCAACAGAATTAAATTACATTTTAGATGCAGCTCATTAGTGAGTTGTGCTATTTTTAGAACCGGTCTGCGGGCGACTCATGTGGGGCTTGGGGGGCGACATGGCGCCAGCGGGCACAGGGTTGGTGACCCCTGCACCAAATCATTATGTTGAATTTGTATATACTGTAATTTTATGTTAGTGCTGTCAAAATTCACAACAAATAACCTCATAGTTTTAAGTATTCCTTTATTTGAGCTAAAAAATATAGAAGAAAAAAAAAAAAAATCATATGCCTATAATTTCAAAATTAATTAAATCATACGCACATGAAGTTAAATATTGGTGAAAACTTTGAGGCACTGCTCATTATCTGTTGCTTTTGCTTGATTTCATATGAAAGAAATATTCATTCACACCCAAGTACATCAGAATCCAATTATTATTATTATTATTATTATTATTATTATTATTATTATTATTATTATTATTTTACAATAGAAGTACAATTATTTTAATAAATTCTTGTATACGGTAGAAACAGGCTACACAGCAATAATAAAAAAAACAGCTATAAAATCAAAAAATCTCGTGATCCAGACCTCAAAATCTGCAGAGTTACAATGAGCTTTATCGATTTTCTGAACCAGGGGTAGATCATGGTGTAGATGAGAGGGTTTAGGGCTGAATTGATAAAGAGTAGAAAAAATATAAAGGTTTGAACTGGAGAAGCTATAGCTAAAGTATCTGAGTAGGCTACACAGTAGTAGGGACAATAACAGAGAACATAGACTAGCACAACAAGGCCCAGATTCTTGGCCGCTTTAGTCTCAGATTTCTTGGTGTTTTTATAATTTACAGCTGCAACATGAGAACGCATGGCTCTGGACTGGGACACCACTACAAGAAAAACTTGGAAATACAGGATGATAATGATTGCAATTGGTAGGACAAAAGCCCAAATGAGGTCAACTTCTTTCAAAAAAGAAATCACACATTCTCCGTGGCAGGATTTATATGCCCCGAGATTGAGCCAATTCTCAAACATAACAAAAACACTGTAAAGAAGTGCATTCATCCAACAAATAGAAATACTTATGTTAACTGTTTTACTATTCATTTTAGTGGAGTAGCGCAGTGGGTCGCTAATTGCAATGTAACGGTCTATGGAAATAAGAACTATTGTACCTACTGAGGCACATAATACAATACAGGTTACAACATAAAAGAAAGCACAAAGAATTTCCCCGAAATACCAACAAGCGATCATAATATAGTTTACAAATGGTGACACCACGAGGCCAACCAAGAAATCCGACACAGCCAGGGACAGGAGGATGAAGTTAGAAGCAGAATGGAGCTGCCTAAGGAGAAAAAACAAAACAAAAAACAATACTGCAATTTATACATTTTTATACTCAATGCTCAAGAAATACAAAGAAATCCTTTTTAGACTGTAATTTGAACAATTCTGCAATATTACTATGTGATTGTTTATTAGTTCTGATATTGATCAAGACCACTGAAAAACTATTTAGGAAACAAAAACAGCTGTGCTTTTCTTTTTGTATTCAATGATTTGTTCACCTGAATATCTAGTTACGGTGGTAGTTTTATTATTGATTAGAATCTGTGTTTATATGACAGCCCTAATAGATATAACTATAATAACTATGCATATGCTATATGTAATATATAACCATGTCAAAGATGTTATGTCAAATATACATTCAAATAAATACTCATGACAAGTCATTGTCATTGACTTTAAGTTTTTGAAGGAAAGTGTACAAGTCAGCATAGAGAGGTATTTTTGGTTAGAAATATGAAGCATTGTAAATGTACCTGAAATGTGCAATAGAGACGATGACCAGCAGGTTGAGCAGAATAATGGCGATTGTCATGAGAGTATACAGCATTAGAGTGATGTAAGTCTCAGAGGTGTGCTTCAGAGGTTTTCTGCAAGAGCTGTTGTGGAGATGTGGAAAGCACAGTTCTGCCTCCTCGGTCTCCATTGTCAGAAGAATGATCTGTCAAGCACAATTATATACCCTCACCCCTCCTGCTTTCATGTGTTTTTGCTCTAGGATTGCATTAAGCCAACCTTTCTGATGGATGACTGGGGACATTTTCACTCTATGGGCTATTTACTTTTTAAAACATCACAAAATGTGTTGCATAATGAAATTACAACTTTTCATTTTGCGTGATTAGGCCTATTGCATAATTATTGTAGTAGAATAGTCCATTCCACAAACCAACTAGAATTACAGCACAAAGTTCAACAATTATTGACATTTTCTGTACAAATATAAATTAAGACACTGTATCAAGTGGGATCCCAATGACAGACATTAGTGACCATTTACCCATATTTTCAGTATGTAGATACAAGCACAAAATACAACATAACAGGTGGGTAAACTTGACATGAAATGAAATGAAAGCCCTAAAGGCACTAAATGAAGATTTATTTATTTTTTAACAGTTTATTTTCATAGTTTCCACAATAAAGAATGGATACATACAAATAAAACTTATCGCTCCTGTTGTCCTTGTGTTATTTTCCTCCATTATGTCGAGTGCACACGCAAAAGCTCTAGTGTACGCGCGTCTTGGCCGCCCTGTGTTTCTGTGGTGCGTTTTCAAGTGTCAGAGTGGCGCAAATTTGGCGCTGACATGACTCGTCTTGAGCGTTCAGGCGTCAGATGCTCTATTTGCCCATCCAAAAGTTGAAAAAGCTGTCAACCAGAGACTTATACAGAACAAGTAGAACAATATCAGCCACAAACTAGCAGTGACTTAATCATGCCGGCTAGTCGAAAGGCTTGTCACGGACCCAGACATGCCTCTGCAGAGCTGATCAGCTCCTTTTATGGGGCGCGTCAGAGGCGTCTGTCCTCAAATGTGAAGGCGTCCAACATGTTCTTGATGCCCCGGTGTTTCAGAGTCACACTGTTAGCATTTAAAATGTATGTAAATTTGGCTGAACACATTCTGTACTCTACAGGAGACAAGGCACGTCTCGTAGCCAATCAGGACGTAGAATATAATGCGCATTCATACACTGTTGAAAAAGCATGCAAAATTGCAAAAAAATAAATAAAAAATATCCGCAAAACAGCGAGACCGTGAAAAGTGAACCACGATATCACGAGTGACAACTGTATTCGAATAAATGTTTTTTTAAAAACACAAACTGGAGAGGCTGAGGCCAGGTATAGCATAAATTACAACAGTAAAAGCCAAAGTAAAATCTGTGAACTGGACAAAACATTGTGGGAGTTGCTCATTCAAGCCGCTTCTTTAGTTCTGGTCAGATTGCTGGTGGACACTGCCTTATATCTATCTGAAGGAAGGAGCTAACTACACTGAAACTGTAAAGAGCTATTGTTTACAGCTTCAGCCTTAATGGTCTCTATTCTTCCTTTAATGGCCCTACTGGCTCGCTCTATTCTTCTCTCTGTTTCCTTTGTTTGATTTGGGTCTGAAGCTGAAGTTATATGGGGGCGAAAGGTGATGTCTCAGGCCCCCATTCCTCTTTAAGGAAGGATTCTCTTTCCTAACAAAAATTGCTTCTTAAACTCCCCTCTCAAAATGGATGAATGGAGTAGACTAAATTATTTTATTTATGGCTCGGGGTTTTGTCCTTTGGGTGAACCAGTTTCTGTCTTAAAATGTTTGTAGGTTTGAAATAGACCGGAATCTCAACCTGTCTAAAAATTCTCTTAGGTTTTTTAGACACACCAGCTGTATAAGGAATAGTTACGCCTTTTCTTCTAGATTCAGATTACCTGTTGTCCTATTTTTTAGCTCTCTTAGATCTACTGAAGGCCCATTTTGGATATCCACAAACCAAGCGGGCTTTCTCCACATGTTGTTTCACCTTCACTTTTCCCTCTGTGTTTGCAGGCATCACTTGAGCTCTGTGCTGTAGAGTACAGATAACTCAGAGTTTGTGCTGCAGTGGATGGTGTGAATCAATCAGGTATTGGTCAGCGTGTGTGGGCTTCCTGAAGACTTCTACCTGAAGTTGCCCGTCCTCTCCTATAGTTACTGTACAATCTAGGAAGGCCAGTTTGTTCTCCTTGGCCTCTTCTTGTGTGAATTTGATGTTTGGATCCACACCATTAATATGTGCAGTAAAGGGTTACACATCTTGAATTTTGATTTTAGTACAGTTGCCATCCAGTTATCGATACCAATACATGGGTGGAGTGACTGGAAATGAGGCCAAAGCATCCTGTTCAGATTGTTCCGTGTATAACTTAGCCATAAGAGAGACCAGTGAGCCCATGGCACAGCTGTGGATTTGCCGGTCGACGTTTCCTCTAAACTGGAAATATGTGGTATATAAACAAATTTCCTGCAATTTGCAGATTTAGTTTAGTTCAATCCAATCCACTTTATTTATATAGCACATTTCATAAACAAATTGTTTCCAAAGTGCTGCACAGAGACAAAGTGACATAAAAAAATAAAATCAATAAAATCAATAAAACACATAAAAATAAATAAAAGAAATAACAGAAAAGAAAAACACAGAGGACCACACAACTCACGCGGTGTTAAAAGCCAGAGCATAAAAGTGGGTCTTAAGACGAGACTTAAAACACTCTACAGTGGGAGCTGTTTGAACGTGGGGGGGCAGGGCGTTCCACAGTTTAGGTCCAACCACAGAAAAGGCCCTGTCCCCTCTGGTTTTAAGTCTGGTCTTAGGGACCACGAGCTGGAGCTGGCCCTCAGACCTCAGAGCGCGCACCGGGGTGTAAATTTTGATGAGGTCCGAGATGTAATCTGGGGCCAGACCATTCAAAGCTTTAAAAACAAACAATAAAATCTTAAAATCAACTCTAAAATTAACAGGAAGCCAGTGCAAAGACGCAAGAATTGGTGAAATATGATCGTGTTTTTTGGTTCCTGTTAAAAGTCGTGCAGCAGAGTTTTGGACTAACTGCAGTCGGTAAAGCGAGTTTTGCGAAATGCCAGAATAAAGTGCATTGCAGTAGTCCAGGCGCGAAGAAATAAAAGCGTGCACGACTTGTTCAAAAAGTTTAAAAGATAAAAATGGTTTGACTTTGGATAAAAGCCGCAGATGATAAAAACTAGATTTTAAAACGCCATTAATATGCTTGTCAAATTTAAAATCGCTGTCTATGGTGACGCCAAGGTTGGTGACTGTGGGACGCACATAATTTTGAAGAGGTCCCACATCCGTGGGGGTACTGCCAGAGCCAAACAGTATAACCTCGGTCTTTGCTTCATTCAATTTTAAAAAGTTTTGGGCCAACCAAGCCTTGACGTCACATAGACAGTCGAGTAGGGGTGTCAGGGAGCAGTAGTCTTTTTTAGAAATTGGTAAATAAATCTGGCAATCATCTGCGTAAAAATGATATAAAAGGCCATGTCTTTTAAAAATGTCCACAAGCGGGAGAAGATAAAGTGCAAAAAGAATAGGCCCCAGAATTGAACCTTGGGGGACTCCGCTCACAAGTGGGGTGAAGGATGAGGTAGAGTCCCCCAGCCTGACTGTGAAGGACCGCCCTGTTAGGTACGACCTAAACCAGTCCAGGGCAGTCCCCCTGACACCCACACAATATTCAAGACGGTTTAAAAGAGTTGAGTGGTCAACTGTGTCAAAAGCTGCAGTCAGGTCTAAAAGCACTAAAATGGCAGAATTACCAGAGTCTGTCATTAAAAGCAGGTCATTTAAAACCTTTAAAAGTGCAGACTCTGTGCTGTGAAACGCTTTATAGCCTGACTGGAAAGTGTCCAAAGTTCCGTTTGCATCTAGGAAAGGCTGCAGCTGTGCAATGACAGTTTTTTCTAAAATTTTCGACACTAAAGGGAGTTAGTTAGTTCTCTGAATTAGCTCAGTATCCTGCAGTAGCCTCCTCTTTACTGCTTCCACCGCTGCTGATGTGGGGATACAAGTGAAAAGAAAGATCACATCAAATGAAACCATGGTCTCATCTGAATCAAATTGGAGATGCTTGACTTTGCTCACAAATTCTGCTGTGTTCTCAATATGGAGCTCTGTTTTGCCAACCAGAGGAGCCAGGAGGATCCTCAGATGTTTGTCTGCATTGTATGTGATGGAGTCTGTGCATACAATGGGTCTGAGGGGTACTCCTTTGTGGATTTTTTGGAGGCCGTAGATGCAAAGAATGGAGTCGCCACAATAGTCTATAATACAGCTATATATCAGTGACTTCTTCCTTCTCCAGCTTCTGTAAGCAGTCTATGATTTTCTTGTTGCCACTAGCAGGGTCTCGTTTTAGTAATTCATAGGTGGCGGTGTCACTGAGGAGACTGTTCACCTTGGCCTCGTAAACAGCTGAGTTGACAAGGAGTTGCAGGAACAGCAGTTTGTCACAGGGCCATAGCAGGAAAGGCAGCTCAAATATACAAGGCAAGTGGAGTCCAGAGATCCACATCATTGTGAAAGCCCCAAATGCAAGTGGTGAAGTCTATACAGTGGCAGCCACACATGACTAACAGAGGGTAAGAACTGTACACCGGAACATGCTGAAGCCTGTGCCCCATAACTTATGCCCTCAGAACCAGCCCAGCCTAGTGACAGGGTCTAGGAGCGAGACATATTAGGAAAAAGAGCAGCCCTATGCGGTTAGTCTGCCCCTCGAGACAGTGCTCTCTCCAACTGCAGGTACCACAAACCACCCTAATGACTCTCCTCCCTCTGCTCTGCCCTCAATGGTCTCCTCAGTCCAGGACACGAATTCAGGAGGTCCCAGGAGAACAACACAACCAACACTAAAACCCTCACTATCTCCCAACCACAGCATCTCAAGATTTAGGTGGGGTTGTTACCTCAGTGGTGTAAATAGTCCAGTGAGTGCTTATTTTAGGCTCTGGGATTCGTTGTGCTATTGCCGAGATATCAATACCAAATTGAGGGCAGATTGTGGCAGTCAGCAGGGGTCTTCCTTTTGTTTTTAATTGCCTGTCACCAACTTCCTGTGCCAGTGAAAATTAGACTTAAGTAGGTTCAGCAGTAAAGCCTCAGTCCCAACTTCCACTGACTGGTAACAGGTAAGATTTTATGCTCTCTCTCATCTGAATGCTTTTTTTTTTTTTTTTTTTTTTTAGCTATTTTTAAACCATTTTTAATGTTTTTATGGTACTTTTTAGAGCTAAAGAGTACTGGTTGAAACTATTTCCACCACATCTTTCAGTTTGCACTTTGAGTTTTAAGTTGTATTCCTGTAACTGTGTGGTACCACTTACCATTTTGTTGTGGGCGGGGTTACCTCCTCTCAGGTCATTCAAGTTGGTTACTTTCTAATATTTCTTTCTATTTCATGGTTTCAGGACTGTTTGTGTTTCCACTGCTCAGGGGCTGCAAGTTTTTACATCATCTGAATTTATCATTGTATTTATTTTATTTATTCATAATCTAGTTCAAGGGTCTGCAACCTTTAGCACGCAAAGAGCCATTTGGACCCAGTTTCCATGGAAAATAAAACACTGGGAGCCGTAAATACTTATCTTTTAATCCCAGGTGCTTAGTCTCAATGTGCCAAAGAAGTTTTGAAGGTTTCATTGCCTCATTTGCTTTCCCCGCATATTATGCAGAGTGGACTCTGCGTGTGAGAGTGCGAGAGTCACCTGTAGTGACAAACCCATGTTTTAAGTAGGAGTCCTGTTATTGTCTGTTAAAATTAGCTTCCTTTTTCTTGGAGATTGTAGGCTCCTCTTCTGGCTCCTCAGTTGGCCTTTTCCCCTTTGTTAAAAAGCTCTCCAAAGACTTTTGTTTTGGTTCATTTTCACTAGTTTGTGGCTCTAATTTTGGACGACGTGTCTGATACATTATACATGATACGTCATCGCGTAGACAAGAGCAGATCTATCACAGATATAATATACTTGCCACTATATCAAATAGATTTCTGTGGTGATTTCCTATCAGGATTTTCATGATATATCTACGGACAAGCTTATTAGCTCGACATTAGGGACGGGCGAAAGTTACGTTGGAGAAGATCCTCCTGCTCCTGACCCCTATGCGCACAGCGTCTGAAAATCGGGGCTGTGTCTTTATGCAGGACTGTAAGCTGTCATCTGTGAGGCATGAGCAGTGTTGTTTCTAACATTGTTCCGCGAGTGTGCCGCTTAATTTGAGCAACGAAAAAAAAATAAAAAAATTTATTTATATTTCAAGATCATAATAATCTTCCAATTTAAACTACAATAAAAAAGAACTGACAAAAAATAAAATACACTTAAATTAAATACTTAAAATTTATTTTCCCAAGCCACGTAGAGCCGCAGTGTAAGGATGAAAGAGCCGCAGGTTGCCAACCCCTGGTCTAGTTTTATATAATATCAACTCATTTTAAAATCCTTACTTGCTCCTCTTTTAGCAAAAGCTGCATTGGCCAGTTTGAAACCAAATACACAAGTGTCAATAAAGGTCCTCACTCCAGCAGTTTCATACCAAATCCACAAGTGGAAATAAAGGCCCTTGCTTCATCATACCCTGCCCTATTTTGCAACTTTTCCTGTCTTGCTATTGCTTCAACAGGACAACCTCAAAATAATTCAAGTTCAACATGATTAGATAAGTGTTTCAATATCTCTCGGGGTGGCAATGGCTCCCACTGGATTATAAAGGGACATGTCTGTGATCCTACAGATAAACTGTACTCTTGTCTCTGAAAACTATGAAATGTCCTCATCAATGGCTGGGACATCTAATCAGGGGCTGTGGGCGCCAAAGTGTTTTTTTGACTTAAAATCAGGAAATGTGCTGCTAGCATGCTGTTTTGATGCTGACTTTACTGTCACGGTAAAGTCCTCTTCTGTCTCTGAAAGCTGAAACATGCTTATAAACAGCTGGGACACCTAAGCTTGGGTAGTGGGTCCCATCGTGCAGTGCTGGGGACCCATCTCCTGCGGAGCAGCCATTTATTACTTATTTATTAACTTTTATTTAACCGGGATAGTCATGACCGAAAGGATAACATTGCGGATATGAGACCTCAGGGGAGAACCAGGTCACGCAGGAGGGTCTATGTCTCTTGGCTGGCCTGGGAATGCCTTGGGATCTTCCCAGAAGAGCTGGAGGAAGTGTGTGTGGAGAGGGAAATCTGGGCCTCCCTGCTGAAACTGCTGCCTCTGCGATAAAGCAGATGAAAGTGGATGAATGGACAAACATAGATTTACATAATATGATCGCAGCCTGATTAAATGAGGTTTTTCAAAAAGTCTGGCAGACAGACCACCTTCCCTTTGGACAGGGATACGTGTGTGGCGGTACACTTGGATTACTGTTATGCTAATGCTAACCAGGTGTTGCGTTAGCTAACAGCATAGCTTTTCTGCTTGGTTTCATTGAGGACATCTGTAATGAGTACTCGGAGCTTACGCTGGAGGACATCAGAGAGTTATGTAGCTAGTGGCTCAGTATTTATAGGGTATTGGGTTCATGGGCATGTGTCAAGTTGGGGGCATGATTGACATGGTGACTGCTTTGATCTCCAATAGCAAAGCCCATATGTGGGTGAAGTACACCTGGAATATGGACCCATGAAAATAGCAGGTTCTGATTCGCAAGGGTGCTGAGGAGGAGCTACGCATTACAATTTGCCTGTCAGCCTCCTCTTTTCACTGGCATTCTCCACACCCAGCCACCAAGCGATGTAGGTAATAATGTCAACGAGATAGGGTTGCTCCTGTGTCACAGCGTCATTATGTAGCTGAACCCAGTGGAGGCAGGAACAAGACTTCACTCATCTTAGGAACCAGGAAGTAGGGAGAGTAAAGCCCATTTTGAACCTACGTGTCCTGAAGAGTTATGTGGCCACCAGGAAATTCTACATGCTGACAGTCAAGCAACATCTTGATCCTGCAGAAACACACACTACTCACTGGCCCCACGTGCTTTCTCCAAATGAGTAGATTCAGCGCTGGATGCCCTATGTCGACAGTGCATTCGGATCTTGACCTACATCAACGACTGACTGGCCCTGGATCCTCTCATCACAAGGTGGAGCCACACACAGCCCTGGTTCTTCATCCCATCTTCAGGTTGAGATTTGTGGTGAATAGAGAAAAGTGCGCACTCCTCCTGACAGCAGTCCACTTACTGTCGTCTAAAGCTGTGCAGAATGCACAAGGCATGTATGGCTCAATAGGGAGAGGAGCAGAGCGCTACTCATCCTGGCCTTGAGGTTGATGGCTGCTTCATCAGCCCCTTCCTACCAAGTTTGGCCTGTCTTATGATTGATGGCCTCAACACATCCAGGGTTGGTTCACTCCTTCTGTACACTACAAAGGACAGGCAGAGAGCATTGATTCTGTCCCTAGCAGCACCAGATGACCGCTAGCAGGTAGTGCGTACGGGCGGTCCAAACATGGAGGTGTTGACAGACGCCTCACTTGCCAAGTGGAGTGCCAGGTTGCAAGGGGAACAGATCATGGTCAGGTCAGACAACATGACACTGGTGGGCTACTTGAACAGGTTGCCTCCTCTGCATCAAAAGTCTGGCAGAGGTTGCGTCGCCTCAGGATCAACATTTTTGCAAGTGCTGAGAACTCAGTGCCTACTGTGGTTCTTGCTCAGATGATCAGACGAGCCACCACTCTGTGTACACGCACTAGCACACCGGTTGTGGCCCAGGGGTCTTTTGTATGCTTTTCCACCACTGTGTCTCCACAAACCACTGCTACACAGAGTGAGTTCACATGGCCCTACTGTTGCCCCAGAGCTTTACCCAGTGGATTTGTGCAGGCATTATGGCAGTATATGAGGCTTGTGATTGCTCCACCCATTGGTCGTCAGGGTGAACTCCACACATGGTCTTTCTACTTCTGTGGCCTTCATTACAGTAGAGGAGATTTGCATGGTTGCCTCCTGGTCCTCCGTATCTACCTTTGAGTGATCCTATCAGTTGAACGTCTCAGCTAAATCACTTGCTTTCTCTATGCTACATGGAAACCAGGTTTCTCTATCTTGAGCGGACAGGCCTCCTGCATAGCTGGGTTTCTGTTCCTGTCTGGTGCCCTGAAAGGGAGGCTGGAAGGTGAGACATGTGTATTGGCCCTCTGGGTGAGGCCCGCCCACATTGCAACTTGACCTTGTGTTTCTTGTACGCCTTTGTCTGTCTGCCTTGGCGTCATGTGTCGGAGCATGTGGGCTGTGCTTGGAGTATCAGTTCCACTTGGCTTTGTGTTACTGCCAATCCCAAGAGCCCATCCAGCTGGAGATACATTTATCCCCATGGCCTTGGCCTCACTGGGTAAGTAATAGCAAAGTCTGTAGGAGGATGAGGCACACATGAGCCTATGTAAGCCCACCTACCTTCAGGCCCAGCTGGCTCATCTCCCTCTAAGAGTTGATTCAATGAATGGCGTTATTTGGCTAGCGGCGCAGTATTTATAGTGTACTGGGTTTGCAGGCATATACCAGGCTGCAAGGATCGGCTTATGGCATTGGAGCAGCCCAGGACTAGGATGCACATTGCGCCTTATTCAGGATCCAGGTGACTGGACCTCATTGCCTCTGATTTAGGACATGAGACAGATGCATGGACGTCCATTTTGATGGACAGCAGTTGTGGAACACTTTGGCTCAGTGGAAAACCTGTGGGAGTCAGGGCCAACGTGTTGTAGGTAAACAGTGTAGGCTATAGCTTATTACTGTTGCTTTGATCTGTTGTATCTGCCCTTGTTACTAAGGACAGTTCCAAAATGTTCTCGAATCCTGTGGCCCCAGACAGCAAGCAATGGACTACAACACATCAGATATATCAGGGCAACAGCTGCCAGTTTCTTTGCAGATATTAATTCCAAAACTCCTGAATGTCTCAGATGCAATACTCTTGACTTGAGAGTGCATGGAATGGACTTGAGGAACAGCAAACAAAAAGAATAATAAAAATTGCCTGGAACAATAAAGCTCATAATTAGGTCAACCTCTGCTGAGTAGTGAGGCAGAATAGACTCTATGGCAAGATTCTGTTTCATCTATTTGTGTACATATTCTGATTAAGAGAGAATGCTATATTACAAATGAAGGAATCATCGGAAATCGTATAGTTGCATAATGGATATTGAGGCCTCAGGAAGCAATCAGGGAAGCTGAGATGTACTGGAAGCACCAGGAGCTCTTTGGAGTTGTGTGCCAAGAGGTTTCAGCCATTACAAAAGTTAATTGTGGAACAATGACAAAAACAAATGTGATCTGGTGGTGCAGAGGGTCACAGAGATGGCGGAGGAAGATCGCCGCCTGTGTTTCTTCTCCCACAGGCATTGAATGCATTGGTTCCAGACAATTGAGTGACCCCTATCCTGGAGGGAACACGGAAGGGTAGGCCCACTTTTCTTGTTCATTCAGTTGCTGATCTCTTGCCATTACCAAAGAACCTTAAAACCTGGGGTAAGGAGGACTCTTCCAGTAAACAGTGCATCACCCACCTATGTACACTGAACCTTATCCTAACTGACTGCCTAAAAAGGGTGAAAGGCACTGTGATAGAAATTTAAGTATAGTCATGTTGTGTATTTAAAAAGCATTTGATCTGTGTCAGTCTGCCAGACCCAGACCAGACATTAACATGTGTGAAGGCTCTGTCTCCATCCCACAGGAAACTCACTGTTGTTCTACCTGTCTAAGTGTAAAAGTTCATTATCATATGGGTGTGAAACAAAAGTCACTCTGCTTTGAAATGTATGTAGCATTGTGATTCCGGTATAAAATAGTCAGAGCTCAGATGCTCAGGGGGGGTGGTTGGTTGGGTTGTTGAGACTTGGACTTAGACGGAGAGGAGAACTGGGGGAGAGGCCAGGCGGCTACCAGTCTGGGGCCAGGGCAGGCCTGGGCCCTGTCCTGTCTGTATCTGCTGCAACAAACAATAAACCTTTTTTCCTGTATTGCAAAACTCACTGAGCTTCGTAAATGGATTACTTTTCATCTAGAACTATAATTTTTCCACAACAGCACAACATACAGAGAAATGATAAAGTTCACTGTAACTGGAACAACCATAAAGCGGCACCAGCATAACCTCAAATAACATCATGCCCTCCATTTTGCGCCAAGCATCCAATTGGGAGATGCTGCAGGTATATATATATATATATATATATATATATATATATATATATATATATATATATATATATATATATATATATATATATACACCAATACCAACACCAACACCACATATGAATCCCTTTCCAGAGGGTGGAAGGCAGACCTGTTTCCCATCGTAGTGAGCTGTCCCAGGTCTCCGTCATCATCTATGCAACATTTTATCCAGAGAATCAGCCAAGAACCCAGGAGGATGAAGAAGGCCTTAGTGGAGATTGCCTCTGTAACTTAGGAAAGACTGGAGTTGGAAAGCTTCTACAGGTGAAGTTTAGTTTTTGTTGATTGCCTGCTGATGATGTAGATGGGTCCCTCCATCAAGCCACAAGCAACATTGTCTCATAGAGAAATGTGCACCCTAACCAAATTGCTAGAGCAATTCCGGCTTATAGCATAGCATCTTTGATGTTTATTTCTCTTAGAAAATTTGAAATGGCCAAAAGGTCACCCAGTGTCCTACATTATCTCCATTTGATGCTCTCCAGTATCCACAACAGGCTGACTGGGGTAACACACTGGTCTGGTTATTGTGCTTAACCCCTTTATATTGAACCACACTGCTGTACTTTGAAATCATAAGGCATCCTCAGTTTTGGGATTTGAAGTAGTACAAAGCTACCACTGAAACCTGGAGATGAGTCTCTCAGGGCCCCAGAAAGGTTACATCTCTCCTTATTTGTCATTGGCAACTGAGGTGGATACATGAGTTTGCTTTGTCCAGGACTTCTTGTTTAGATTTTGGGCCTCAGGTTTGGAGCGAACCTCATGCTGTGTAGGCTGTTTATGAAGGGGCTTGCTTGAAATAAAACGCAAAAGCAAGGCTCAGTTTTTTTTTTTTTTTTTTTTTTGTAATACTAAATAGCAAACTTACTATTGTAAGTTTTAGATACCCTCAAGCGTCTCGCTCATTTGACCTGTCCATGGCAAGAATTACCAAGTAATATCTCAGTAAGATAATTGAAATCAATTTTATTTTGTTATTAACCTGGTATGTGATGATCCACCAGTCAAATAAATTCCAAAATTATCTTTAAAACCCAGACAGTAGTAGCCAATGGTTTTAAATCAGATTTTCTAACTTTAAGTAAAGGAGTGCCCCAAGGCTCAATTATTATTATTATTATTATTTTTTTACTATTTTTATTAATTCTATTGGTTACAATTTAAAAGAAAGCCACATACATGTATATGCAAATAATGCTGTTTTGTATGCAAATGCTCCCTCTGCTGATCAGGTGCTTTTAAAACTGCAACATTATTTTAATGAAATCCAAAATTCCCTCATGAATCTTAAACTGTCTTTGAATGCAAATAAAACAAAAGGTATATGATTTTTTGTAAAAAAAAATAAAAATAAAAACAAAACATTTAAGTAATGTGTAAGCTACAAATCTTTATATGCTAATGGTATGATATGGTACATCCATTGAAATAGTTGCTCTTAGCTGGGAATTTGGCTTGATGAAAACTTATCTCAGAATTATGTAATAGTTTAAAATCTAAATGATAATTTTATTACAGAAACATATATTGTATCACAATAAATTACAGAAAAGAAATATTGCAAGCAACCTTCCTCTTTGTATTGGATTATGGGGATATGGTGTACATGCAGACTTCAGCCTCTACTTTGAAACCGTTGGATTCTTTCTTTCACTCTGCCCTTTATTTTATTACAGGTGAAAGATTTGAAACCCATCACAGTTTTCTCTATGAAAAAGTGGGTTGGCCATCACTGTCTGTTAGGAGAGAGCAGCACTGTATGGAGTTATCTATAAGGGACTACTTCAAAAACTGCCAGAATACTTCACTTGTTAATCATTGATACCGGAACATTTAATACCAGATCACATGACTGTATAAGTCTAAGGACTAGCCACACTAGAACTGAGACAGGAAAGAGGGCTTTTAGCTGTATTTTCATCCGCTTATCTGGGGCTGGGTCGTGGGGGCAGCAGTCTAAGCAGGGACTTCCAGACTTCCCTCACCCCGGACACATCCTCCAGCTCCTCTGGTGGGACCCCAAGGTGTTCCCAGGCCAGCCGAGAGACATAGTCCCTCCAGCGTGTCCTGGGTCTTCCCCGGGGCCTCTTCCCTGGTGGGACATGCCCAGAACACCTGCCCAGGAGGCAACCTGAGCAGAGGTGACTGAGCTTCTCACCCTATCCCTAAGGGTGCGCCCAGCCACTCTACGGAGGAAACCCATTTCAGCCGCTTGTATCCGCGACCTTGTCCTTTCGGTCATTACCCAGAGCTCATGACCATAGGTGAGGGTAGGAACCGGTAAATTGAGAGCTTTGCCTTTGGACTCAGCTCCTTCTTTACCACAACGGGCCGATACAGCGACTGCATCACTGCAGACGCTGCACCGATCCGCCTGTCAATCTCACGTTCCATCCTTCTCTCAGTCGTGAACAAGACCCCGAGATACTTGAACTCCTCCACTTGAAGCAGAGACTCACCACCCACCCGGAGAGGGCAAACCACCTTTTTCTGGTCGAGAACCATGGCCTTGGATTTGGAGGAGCTGATTCTCATACGAGCTGCTTCACACTTGGCTGCAAACCGCCCCAGTGCCTGCTGCAAGTCCTGGCTCGAAGAAGCCATCAGGACAACATAATCTGCAAACAGCAGAGATGAAATCCTGTGGTTAATAATAATAATAATAAAATAATTTTATTTATATAGCGCTTTTCAAGACACTCAAAGATGCTACATACAAGAATAAAATATCACAAAATTTACAACATAAAATCAAACATTAAAAGCAATTTTAAACAGGTGAGTTTTGAGTTCTTTTTTGAAGGTGGGGAGGTCAGAGCTGTCACAGAGGGGTTTAGGTAGTGAGTTCCAGAGGGTGGGGGCAGCGATGGAGAAGGCTCTGTCCCCCCAGTTTCAGAGCTTGGTCCTACAGGGCAGGGACAGGAGGTTGGAGCTGGAGGAGCGGAGGAGGCGAGATGGAGTGTGGTGGTGGAGCAGGTGTGAGGTAAGGAGGGGCCAGGTTGTGGAGTGCTTTGAATGTGATGAGAAGGATTTTGAAGTGGATGCACTGAGGGATGGGAAGCCAATGGATCTTGTGGAGGACAGGAGTGATTTGTTCACGTGAGCGGGTGTGGAGCCGGGCAGCGGAGTTCTGAATGTACTGTAGTCTATTTGAATAATAATTTAAAAAAAACTTGGTCATTTCCGGGTGAGTGCATTCTGTTTTGCGAGTTGTATATCTAGCGTCTCTCTCCTGAAATTGTTAATCCACAAATCCTTACAGTTTTAAAAGCAGTTTTTAATATCTACACTAGTGCCTGAATACTTCGTTAAACCACCGAAGTTTTATTCAGCATCTATTGCTCCGTACTTCGTGGATTAAGCTCCTCCATATCTAGGTTCAGCCTGAACTAGCCTAGCCGACTAGCATCATGGCTAAACCTTCCTCCGCTTCTCTCGCTCTTCTCTGCCCTGGTTGCCATATGTGGAGTGATGACCCTGGCTTATTTGACGATGATAGGGACAGCTGCGTTAAGTGTAGTGGCAGTCCTGCAGGCCAGGGTTTCAAAGTTAGAAACACAGATCCGCTCATTGTAGGCTCTGACCCCAAGTTACAGTCAGGTAGCAGCAGTAGGGACTGCGGACCGCAGTAGCTTTAGCGCAGCTAGCGAGACTAGCCCCCCAGCGCAACCCGTGCAGCCAGGATCAGACCAGGACAAGTTTGTGACAGTTAGAAGAAAGCGTAGGACTAGGACAGGCCAGGGACATAGGGCTGAAGATAGGACTGTAGCAGACCAGGGACATAGGGTTGAGAGTAGAGAGCTCCCCGTCCAGAGCAGGTTTGCTCCCCTGAGCTGGACCTGGGACACTTTAGTCATAGGGAGCTCCATAGTCAGGGACGTGGAACTGCCTGCAGCTTCCACCCGGTGTTATCCTGGAGCCAGACTGGGTGACATCAAGAGGAATCTTAGGATTTAAAGAAAAGTAAGTATAGGTACCGCAGGATCGTTATACACGCGGGGGGTAATGATACTCGGCGCGATCGGTCAGAGGTGGTTAAGTTACAGATAGCAGCAGTCTGTGAATTGGCTATGTCGATGTCGGAGTCTGTGTACTTCTCTGGTCCCCTCCCAACCTACACCAATTTTGAAATGTACAGCCGCTTTTCAGCAGTCAACCAGTGGTTGACCAATTGGTGCCCGCAGAATGGTGTCGTCTTCATAGATAATTGGCATTTGAGGGGAAGCCTAGGCTTACACGTAGAGACGGCATCTATCCCATGCAGGCTGGCTCCGCCCTTTTAGCTCAGAATATGATTGCTAGTCTAGATTGACCAGGTAAGACTAGCACGCAGAATAGCTCAGGGAAGCACAGCTATAGGGACAAACAGAGACTGTGTGTGCCCCACGTACAAAAAGCACAAATAAAACACCCCTAAACTCTGACAAGGAAGTTGTCAGATCTCATAACTTAATAAAAATAAATAAATGTGCCGCAAATAAACAAAATGATAAGTGTGTAAAATGTGGACTGCTAAACATCAGGTCTCTTTCCTCCAAATCCCTTTTAATAAATGAACTAATTGGCGACCTTAATATTGATCTGCTAGCCCTAACTGAAACATGGCTTCGGGAAAATGATTATGTTAGACTAAACAAATCTACACCATCAAGTCACATGAACTTTCAGAGAGCCCGGAGCACGGGTCGAGGTGGTGGTGTCGCCGTCATCTCTC
The DNA here is from genome assembly GCF_009829125.3 of Periophthalmus magnuspinnatus. Taxonomy (NCBI): domain Eukaryota; kingdom Metazoa; phylum Chordata; class Actinopteri; order Gobiiformes; family Gobiidae; genus Periophthalmus; species Periophthalmus magnuspinnatus. The sequence continues at coordinate 17,173,000 of NC_047146.1, forward strand.
ATTCCAGTCTAATTCTCAGCCCCAAACCCAACTATACATACCTCTCCTTTGAAAGCCTCGCACTCTCCATTACGTGCCCCAATTGGAAAAAACAAAAAGCTGTTATATTTATAATGTCAGTCAGTTCCTGACAGAGTTTTCTGATTTTATTTCAAGTTTAGTTTTGATTTGGGAAAGGATTGTTATAGTTGGAGATTTCAACATACATGTTGATAACGGCAGTGATTGCCTCAGTAATGCTTTTGGCGCGCTCCTGGATGGGATCGGTTTCACACGGAGTGTGAATAAGCCAACTCACTGTCACAATCACACTCTAGATCTCATTCTAACCTATGGTATTGAGATTAATGATCTAATTGTCCTTCCTCAAAACCTTATACTCTCTGACTGTCGTAACGGGTGAGTGTGGCGGACCAAAGGATGCAGACTCTGGGAATATTTACAGGATTTATTGTAAGAATAAGGACAAGGTACAAACAGTGGGTGATCCGGAGGTGAGCAGGTGAGCAGATGAGCAGGAACACGGGACACAGGAACAGACCACATGAAGGGATGACAGGAAGACAGGCAGACCAGACGGGCGTAGGGCAGTGCAGGCAGGAGACATCCAGGGCCGGAACACGCAGGAACAGACAGGAATGCAGGGCCGACAGGAATGCAGAGACACGACAGGGATGAAGTGAACACAACAATGATCCCGCACTGAGTCTCCTCTCCCAGCTACCTTTATGCCCAGCAGGCATGTTGATTGCACTGATGGGCTGCAGGTGCGCGCGGGAGGAGCCAGGAGCCCAGCCCAGATCTGGCAGGTGAGGGAGGGAAGGAGCACGCAGGGAGGAAAACCAGGAGTGGACACAGCGGATCATGACACTGACCATTTCTTAATTACCTTTCAATTCATACTAAAAGACTATCCAGCCCCGCAGAAAACTATAATGAAAAGAACATTATCAGATAAATTGGTAACAGAGTTTAAAGAAATTATTGAGCCTTTACTAAAAGATATGTCATGTGACAATAAGAATAATTTTAATCCAATTGTCACTGATCAATTGGTTGACAGAACAATGCTCACCTTAAAATCTGCTCTCGATGTTGTAGCTCTGCTAAAACAGAAAAGCATTAAACCAAGACCTCCGGCTCCATGGTATACTTAACAGCTCAGGACACTCACACAACATGTAAGACACACAGAGAAGCTTTGGCGCCACTTGCGCTCTGAGCAGTCTCTGAAGGCATGGAAGCTCTGCCTGCTCACTTATAAGGTCGCTCTGCGGAAAGCCCGAACCAGATACTATTCAAATCTAATAGAAGTAAACAAAAATAACCCCAGATTTCTGTTCAGCACTGTAGCCAGGCTGACAAACTCCCACACTGCTAATGAGTCTCTTATCCCTTCGAACATTAGTTGTGATGACTTTCTTCAATTGTTCGATTACAAATTACAACCATTAGAGACAAAATCAACAAAGCTACTCCTAAAATCAGCTCTGAGCAAATCCAGTCTGTAATGCCAATATCCCACATAGATCCTCTAATAATATTAGATAAATTTACTCCTGTTGATGAGGTGAAGATTACCTCAGCCATCATGTCGTCCAAACCATCAACCTGTATGCGCGACCCATTCCAATCAGACTCCTCAAAGAAGCCCTCCCCCTAATAATAGATTCCATCCATAATATAATAAATATGTCGTTAGAAAATGGCTACGTTCCTCAGTCCTTTAACCCTATAGCATCGGATCCTATCGTCGGCGATAGCGCGCGGATGCGGACTTTCCAGCAGCGTAACTCCGCAACCAGTTGTGCTCTCATGTAAATTCAAACAGCGTCTCAAAGCGGAGGCACGGGGCTATTTAAATATTTTTCCGTCAGTTACGGTAATCTGCCTCTGTTGCTCCGCGAAGGTGACGAATGAGAGCATGGGTGCTGCGGGGATTTTCCCAGTCATTTATTCGATGCGTAAAAGAAAAAATACGGATGAAAGTGTAAAATAGAAGTAGATGTGTAAAAAAATGCAGTAAATTCTGATACTTCCTTTAATATGACTTTTATGGCTAACAAAAATATAAAAGTCTAGGTGACCTATACTGGCCCATAGTGTGCTCAGTCCTTAAAGGGTTAAGTATGCTGTGATTAAACCCCTTTTGAAAAATCCTAACCTAAATCCTAATGAACTAGCCAACTATAGACCTATCTCTAATCTTCCCTTCCTCTCAAAAATTTTAGAACGAGTTGTGGTGAAACAGCTCTGCCGCCACCTGCAGGACAATAATATATTTGAACATTTTCAATCTGGATTCAGAGCTCACCACAGCACAGAGACTGTACTGCTTAAAGTAACAAATGACTTACTACTAGCTGCTGATAACGGGCTGGCTTCAGTCCTGGTCCTACTGAATTACCTGCTCTTAAATCCTGAAAAAACAGAGGTCATTGTCGTTGGTCCCAAAAGGTCAAAGAGGTTCTCTGTCGGACCAGATAATCTCACTCAACAATGTGAGTATAGCTTCTAGCCCTACTGTAAAAAATCTTGGAGTCCTATTTGATCAAAATCTCTCATTCACAGCCCATATAAACCTAGCTTGTAAAACCGCATCCTTTCACCTGCGAAATATAACTAAAATTAGAAATATTTTACCTAAAAACGATGCTGAAAAACTCATCCATGCATTTGTTACTTCCAGACTTGATTACTGTAATTCTCTGCTTGCCGCCTGCCCCAAAAGTACTATAAGGAGCCTCCAGTTGGTCCAAAATGCAGTGGCCAGAGTCCTAACAGGAACTAAAAGAAGAGACCACATCAGTCCTGTACTAATATATCTGCACTGGCTTCCTGTCGAGCTTAGAATCAAATTCAAAGTCCTCCTCCTGACATACAAAACCCTAAATAGTATGGCCCCATCCTATCTGCAAGATGCTATTGTCCATGCTATTGTACCAGCCAAACAGAGCACTCCACTCTCAGAATGCAGGACCATTAGTGGTTCCTAGAGTGTCCAAAAGTACAGTGGGAGGGAGAGCATTCAGTTACCAAGCTCCTGTGCTATGGAATCAACTCCCTGCTGATGTTAAACAGGCCCCCACAGTCTCTCTATTTAAGACCAGGCTTAAAACCTTCCTCTTCCGTATAGCTTATGACCAGGTTACTTAGTGAGAGAGTTAGGGAGTGACATTAAAACCTGGGATAAGACAGGCTGCAGTAGGAGATAACTGGCTGGGGGAAGTATGGCAACCTGAGCACTATCCTCTGCTTCCTCCTATTTTCTCATCAGCAATGCTATTCACATGTTGTCCCCTGTCCTACTCCCCCTGTGGAGTGTAACCCTTTCAGATGCCCCGATGACAGCTGGACCCTCTCCTCCTCCCCACCTGGCCCTCCTCCACCCGCCTCCCTCTCCTCCTCGCCTGGCCCTCCTCCGCCCCCCTCCGCCCCCCTCCCTCCTCCTCGCCTGGCCCATTTTTCTTGTTTTGTCTGATTTTTCCTGTTGTTTTTGTGTGTAGGCAGAACGGTGGCTGAGTGGCAACACTCATGCCTCACAGCAAGAAGGTTTGGTTTGATCCCCGGTGTGAAGTTTTGCATGTTTCTCCCGTGTCTGGATGGGTTTCCCCCACCAACCAAAACATGAACACCCTTCGAGACAACTGTTGCTGTGATTTTGGGCATTACAAAAATAAAATGAATTGATTTGAATTATTGAGGGTTTTGGATGGTGTACCGTCGAGGATGCTATTGCAGTAATCGATTCTGGATGTGATGAATGGGTGGATGAGAGTTTCAGTGGCAGAGAAGGTGAGTGATGGGCTGAGACGAGCTATGTTTTTGAGGCGAAAGAATGCAGTCCGGGTTATGTGACTGACGTGGGGTGCAAATGAAAGAGTGGGGTCGAGGTGCACACCGAGGTTGAGGATGAGTGGGGATGGAGAGAGTGTGGTGTTGTCAAAGTGCAGGGTAAAGTGTTGTGAGGATTTGGTGATGTTGTGTGGACCGATGATGATGAAGTCTGTTTTGTCGCGGTTTAGTTTGAGGAAGTTGTGATTCATCCAGTTTTTGATGTCTGTTAGGCAGTGGGTGAGAGTGGAGTGGATGCTGGGGTTGATGGATGTTGTGGAGATGTAAAGTTGGATGTCGTCGGCGTAGCAGTGAAAGCGGAGACCGTGACGACGAATGATGTTGCCAAGGGGGAGGATGTAGAGAATGAAGAGGAGAGGACCAAGCACTGAACCTTGGGGGACTCCCTGCTGCAGGGGGGCTATGGAAGAGGAGCAATGGTTGATGTCGATGAACTGTTGCCGGTTCGTAAAGTAGGACTGGAGCCAGAAGAGAGCAAAGCCGGTGATGTTGAGTGAGTTTTTGAGGCGGGACAGGAGGATGGAGTGGCTGATTGTGTCGAAGGCTGCAGTGAGGTCCAAGAGGATGAGGATGGAGAGGTGGCCGGAGTTGGAGGAGAGGAGGAGGTCATTTGTGACTTTGAGCAGAGATGTTTCGGTGCTGTGTTTGGGACGGAAGCCTGACTGGAAGGGTTCATAGAAACTGTTGGAGGTGAGGTGGGTTTGGAGTTGGGTGGCAACGACACGTTCCAGGATTTTAGACAGAAAGGGGAGGTTGGATATGGGACGGAAATTTGCACAGTTGTCAGGGTCATGGTTGGGTTTTTTGAGGATGGGGGTGATAGCAGCCAACTTGAGAAACTGTGGGACAGAACTGGAGGAGAGGGAGGAGTTTATGATTTGGGTGATCAGTGGAGAGAGTGCAGGAAGACAAACTTTGATGAGAGGAGAGGGAATGGGATCCAGGGAGCATGTAGAAGTTTTAATGCTGGAAAAAGGTTTTGTCAGGTGAGCAGGGGAAATGGGTGTGAAGTGAGAGAGCTGTTGAAAGGGGGAGGAGGATCAGGTGGAGCAGTGTGGGAGAAAGAGAGGTCTATTGAACTGTAAATGGAATCTATTTTGGACTGAAAGAAGGATTGAAATTGATTGCATTTGTCAGTGGTGAAGGAAGATGAGGTGTTGTTGTTGGGCATTAGGGGTGTGTTTATTGTGGAAAAGAGAGCTTTGGGGTTATTGAAGCCAGAGTGGATGAGGTTGGAGTAATGGTAGCCAGTTTGGAGGAAAGAAGAACAGAAAGAGCAGGAGTGTCAATGGATTTTATATTTCTGAAAGTTATTGTACGTTTTGCTTTATGGGCTGTGAGGAGGATTTGTATGTTGAAGGTTATGGCAAAGTGGCCAGATATGCAGAGGTTATGGCTGGAGAGATTGTGTATTGTGGGACCAGTGGAGCAAACCAGATCAAGAATGTGACGGTGAGTGTGAGTGGGTGTTACGAACCATTTCCTATGGGAATAAAGGAAGGCAACACAAGATAGTATAATAAAATAAGTAGCCTTTATGTAGAGAAATGAAGGGCATTTAACAACTTAGAATTTCAATACAGAAAAGAAACATAAAATCAACAAAGGGAGGCTCTAAGAGTAAAGTACAAAGTCAAAACAAATGGCATGCCAATTCACAGACAGAATCTGGCAGCCAGGAGTAACAGGGGGCGAGTCCTTTTGAATCTGGAGCAGGCACAGGTGGAGGGTGACGATTGGCTGAGCTTTGATTGTCCCTCCAATCACACGTAGTAGAGTAGGCTGTCTGGGCATACTGGGAGGGGCCGAGAGGAAAAGAGAGAAAAAAAGGGAAGAGGCACATTGTAGGAGGAGCTGGAGGCCAGGGGCCGTAACAGTGGGGAAATTGACATATTGAGTGATGTTGAAGCATTGAAGAAGGTCCATGAATTCAGCAGCGGGTTTGGAGTTGACATTGTCAATGTGGAGATTAAAGTCACCAAGCAGAAGGATGGAGGATGATATAGCATGGAAATAACTGAGTCAGAAAGTCTGTGAGGTCTGGAAGGAATGAGGGGTTGGGCTTCGGGGGGCGTTAAATAACAGCAGTTACAAGTGGAGATGGACCAGACAGTTTGAAAGCAGTATATTAAAATGAGTGAAAGTTTGAGAGAGAGAGAGGGGGGTTAACTTAATGTCTTTTTTGAAAATAACTGCTGTGCCGCTGCCGCGCCCTTCAGAACGGGGGTTTTCAATGAAAGAGAATCCGGGGTGTGTGGTCTGATTGAGGGAGAAATAGTCCATAGGTTTATGCCAGGTTTCAGTCGAACAGAGAAAATCCAGTTTATTGTCTGTGATGTGCTCATTTAAGATGAGTTCCTTGTTGCTAAGGGAGCGGGTGTTGAGGAGGGAGAAGTTCAGGTGACATGAGATGGCGGTGTGTTGTGATGCGCGTGGGACAGAGCGGAGGTTGGACCGACTCACGTATAGGTTGTTGTGGTGACATCATGCGGAAGTATCAGAGAGGTGTGACCAGATGGACAAGATAGCATTTTCAGATGAGCTATGGTAGGAAAAAGTACGCCCAGATCCCCAATGTGGAGGACGGGAGCTGCGGAAGAGTCCAAGCTGTTGAAGAGAAGCAGCGCAGTCCGGGAGGCAGCGGTTGTTGAGCGGAGCGGAGGGTAGAGGTGGAGTACTGCAGCAGCGGCGGCATCCTCAAACCAGTGAATGCTAGCAAGAAGCTAGCATCTCGGCGCTGAATACCGGCACGATGTGGCTGTGGTCCTTTATACTGCTCCGTGGGTGACTCTCCTCTGCATCTCAGTGGGAAGTTCAAAGTCCAGAGCCTTCTCCTAACTTCTCCCACGGAGAACAAACCCAAAACTCTTCTGTAATGGTTTAAACTTGTACTTGGTACTTGTACCAGCCCTCCTCCGGTCTGGCTACAACAGGTGTGGGCTGTGCACTGGCCTCGTAGAGCCTGTGTCTACTGTCCAGAGTTAAACACCTCCACACAGTAAGTCACTGACTCCAGGATAGGTTTAGACTGTTCTTTATAATGCAGCTGTGAAAAGGGAATGTCTATATGAAGTTATAATGTGTAAATAACATGTCAGCTAACTCTGTGCACCACAGGGTTCAGTTCCCGAATCAGACCCCCTCCGGCCCCTGGCTGCGCCTAGAAATTCTGTCCATAAATATAATGAACAGAATTGGAGACAAAGGGCAGCCCTGGCGGAGTCCAACATGCACCGGGAACAGGTCTGACTTATTGCCGGCAATGCAAACACAGCTCCTGCTCTGGTCATACAGGGACCGGACAGCCCTTAGCAAAGACCCCCGAACCCCATACTCCTGGAGCACCCCCCAAAGGACACCATGAGGGACACGGTCGAATGCCTTCTCCGGATCCAAAAAACACATGTGGACTGGTTGGGCAAACTCTCATGAACCCTCAAGGACCCGATGGAGAGTATAGAGCTGGTCCAGTGTTCCGCGACCAGGACAAAATCCACACTGCTCCTCCTGAATCCGAGGTTCAACTATCGGAGTGTGATTCCCCTGTAATTGAAACACACCCTCCGGTCCCCCTTCTGATACACAGGGACCACCACCCTGGTCTGCCATTCCAAAGGTACTGTCCCCGACCGCCATGCAATGTTGCAGAGACGTGTCAGCCAAGACAGCCCCACAACATCCAGAGACTTGAGGTACTCACGACGGATCTCGTCCACTCCCGGAGCCTTGCCACCAAGGAGCTTGCCAACCACCTCAGTGACTTCAGCCAGGGTGATGGACAAATCCGCCTCCAGGTCCCCAGTCTCTGCTTCCTCCTCGGAAGACATGACAGTGGGATTGAGGAGATCCTCAAAGTATTCCTTCCACCGCCCAACAACATCCCTAGTCGAGGTCAGTAGCCCTCCACCCGCACTGTAAACAGTGTTGGTGAAGCACTGCTTCCCCCTCCTGAGGCGTCGGACGGTTTGCCAGAATCTCTTTGAGGCTGTCCGATAGTCCTCCTCCATGGCCTCCACGAACTTCTCCCAACCCCGAGTTTTTGCCTCTGTGACTGCCCGAGCTGCGGCACGCTTTGCCCACCGGTACTCACCAGCTGCCTCAGGAGTCCCACGAGCCAACAAGGCTCGGTAGGACTCCTTCTTCAGCCTGACGGCATCCCTTACTTCCAGTGTCCACCACCGGGTTTGGGGATTGCCGCTGCAACAAGCACCGCAGACCTTATGACCACAGCTACGAGCAGCCGCATCAACAATAGAGGTGGAGAACATGGCCCACTCAGAGTCCATGTCCCCAGCCTCCCCCAGGATCAGGGAGAAGCTTTCCCGGAGGTGTGAGTTGAAGACCCCTCTGACAGAGGGCTCCACCAGACGTTCTCAGCAGACCCTCACAATGTGCTTGGGCCTGCCAGGTCTGTCCGGCTTCCTCCTCTGCCAGCGGATCCAACTCACCACCAGGTGGTGATCAGTTGACAGCTCAGCCCCTCTATTCACCCGAGTGTCCAAGACACGCGGCCAGAGATCAGATGACACGACAACAAACCCTTGTGCTTGAACATGGGGTTTGTCATGGAGAAACTGTGACTAGCAGAGAAGTCCAATAACAAAACACCACTCGGGTTCAGATTGGGGAGGCCATTCCTCCCAATCACGCCACTCCAAGTGTCACTGTCATTACCCACATGGGCATTGAAGACACCCAGGAGAACAACGGAGTCCCCGGTTGGTGCACTGTCTAGTACCCCTCCAAGGGACTCCAAGAAGGCCGGGTACTCTGCACTGCTGTTCAGACTGTAGGCCGAAACAACAGTGAGAGACCTGTGCACGACCCGAAGGTGCAGGGACACGACCCTCTCGTTCACCGGTGTGAACTCCAACACGTGGGACAATGAGCAAGCCCACACCAGCTCGCCGCCGCTCCCCTCGGGCAACTCCAGACAAATGGAGAGTCCAACCCCTCTCAAGGAGTTGGGGTCCACAGCCCAAGCTGTGCGTGGAGGTGAGGCTGACTATATCTAGCCAGTAACGCTCAACCTCCCGCATAAGCTCCTTCCCCCCTGTGAGGTGACATTCCATGTCCCCAGAGCTAGTCTCCATGTCCGAAGATCCGGTCGTCGAGGTCCCCGCCTTCGACTGTTGCCTGGATCTCTCTGCACGTGCCCCTCATGGCTCCTCCCGCAGGTGGTGGGTCCACGGAAGGATGGCCCCACATCGTTCCTTCGGGCTGAGCCCAGCCGGGCCACGTGGGGAAAGGCCGGCCACCAGGCGCTCGCTGCCACGCACCCACTTCAGGCCTGGCTCCAGGGTGGGGCCCCGGTAACGCCAGTCCATGCAACGTAACTGGCCTTGTTGGTTTCCTCTTCATGTTGGGCTTCTGAACCGGTCTTAGTCAGACCTGTCTCCCAGGACCTGTTTGCCATGGGTAACCCTACCAGGGGCATGAAGCCACCAACAACATAGCTCCCAGGATCATTTGGGTGCTCAAACCCCTCCACCACGTTAAGGTGGTGGTTCGGGGAGGGGAAAAAAAAAAAAAAAAATCATTGGTAGACAAATGTTTATTTTTTTTAGCTACTGGTTTCTGTGTAGACGCTGCACACCTGACTGGGCGACAGGTGGAGAAGCACTTGATCTCAAAGGTTAAGAAAACTCCCGCACACTGTCTCACTCTTGATTTATTTTTATTCACACAACGTTTTGGTCCCTCTGACCTTCCTCAGGTTTTTTTTTTTTTTTTTTTTTTTTTTTTTAGCTAAAAATTGCATCAGAAGAACCAGGTTTCAGTATCTGAAGTGTAACTATGAGTTTAATAGCTTTTCTAAACCAGGCAAACAAAAATGTATACATTAGAGGATTCAGACAAGAGTTCAGATAAATTATTGATATTGTAATGAGAATTAACGGAGTACCTAATATTGTGATGTAGGTTTTAGAATACACAGCAAAAAAGTATGGGCAATAACAAGCGAGGTACACAACCACAACGATTCCCAGTTTTCGTACAGCTTTAATCTCTGATCTTTTGCTCTTTTGCTTTGAAGTCACAGCTGTAACATGAGAACGCATGGCTCGAACCTGAGAAACAGCTACTATTACAACTGTAGTGTAAAGGACGATAATAATGCCAAATGGAATAACAAAACCCATTATTATATCAACTTCTTTAGAGAAGTAAATCACACATTCTCCTTCACAAGATTTAAATTTGCCAGGATACATTAAATTCCCATAAAAAAATAAAATTGAGTACCCAAAAGCATACAACCAACACACACATATGCTGATGTTGATCACTTTCCCAGTCATTCTGTTTTGGTAATGCAGAGGTTGACAAATGGCCACATAGCGATCCACTGAAAGAAGGATAATGTTTCCAACTGAAGAGAAAAATATTGCAGACACTAGTATGTAATACATTACACACATCAGGTCACTTAAACTCCAGCAAATTTTCCATTTAATGCCGTCAACTGGTATGACCACGAGACCAACAAGGAAATCAGACACAGCCAAAGAAAGGAGGATGAGGTTAGGTGCAGTGTGGAGCTTTCTGCAAAGAGACAGAAATAAAAGCAAACAACTTATAATCGAGATTTTTTTTCTTTTCTGCATTTACTTGACAGGTCAACTGCCTGCTCTTTGTGCATGTATTTTACTGGTTATATTTCCTGTTTATAAAAAAAGCATGGAACCATTCCTGAATGTAGTAAATTTTATTTAACAAACAAATTGAATAAAAGTTAACTTTTGGTGTTTTTCTACATTTCTTATGTCATAGCACTTTCTAAAATGAACATGAAACACAAAAACATGTTAATACTGCCAACATGTTTTTGTCTTTCTTCAAAATAATGCTTACTTGAAATGTGTAATGGCAATGATAACCAGAAGGTTGAGTATGCTAGTGAGCATTGACGCAAAACCAAGCAACACATTGGTGATCAGATTGTCAGTTGGATCGATCTTACTCTTCCTACAGGAGCTGTTGTGGAGATGGGGAAAGCACAGCTCTGTCTCATCTGTCTCCATCCTCTGATAGGGAAAGAGGGTGGACCTTTTCTGATATATCTTCTGATGTCCTCCATAGACCATATCTCAAAGGTCTTCGCTATGAGAATTATATGATCACAAGTAAAGCCCATGAGTACAACTCCAATCGGCTCTGTTCACAACAGCGAACAGCAGCTCATTATCGTCAGTACCTGTTCAGTAATCTCTCTCTAGAGTTCATGTGGAATTGTGGTAAAATTATAGAGGGGGTATTAACTTCTCTTTTAAAAGTTCAAGAGAGGCCCTTTTCTGTCCCAACTCCATCACTTACTTATGGAACCTTGATTAACAATATTAATGTTACATTATTCCATAAGCAGAAGCCAAACAGAAAATGGAGTACTGATCATTGTGAAGTCTGGGCTAGGAGACAAAAGTAAAATAAATAATGGACAGTAACATATCAGATATGCAACCACTGTGACACCCAGGTTTCTAGTGGCCGTCAGTTCAGATTTTTTCATGTCTTTAATTGAAACTGTCTTCAATTTCAAAACTACAGCCTGAGCCGTATGGCTCAGGCCTCTCATGTAAAGGATAATGCCAATTGGGATGAGTTATGTTGGCTACAGCGTTAATGTAAATTAAAACTGCAAGCAGTGATATAGGGCTCTCACAACCCTTGCAACCACGGAAGGACATAACAGGGGGAAAGCTGCATATCAGCCATAGCTTGGCATGTGATTGAATCTTTAAACTGTTATTGTCTAGCTGATCAAAATACTCAGACGCTATGTTGGATTTGTCAAAATCCAACAGTTTGTTAAACTTACTGGAATTTTTATTCTTTCAAAATGGCCACTGTGTTAAGAGCTTGTCATGACCACACCCTGAGACTTATACAAATTCTTTTATAAATTTTTAACCCCAGATATGTCCTGATGATGCTGTCTCATTTGGACATCTTTACAATTCGATTCAAAATGGCCACTTTCACATTAGTGTTAGGGTGTGGTCCCCATTGACTTTTGTCCTTAAAGTCACATGAAGGGTGTGCGGTCCAGTTTCATTGGGAAGTTTGAATCTGAAAATGTTTGCAAAGTTTTAAGGGATGTTTTACTTTCAGAATAGCAGCTTCATTAAGAGCTCATCATGACCATGCCCTGAGACTTATACAAATTATTTTTACAACTTTTGATCCTGGATATGTTCTAATGTTGCTGCCTCAGTTTGGAATCTGTCGGATAAAAACCCTAGACAAGTTAGACAAGAGGCCTAGATATTGGACATCTGCATATTTTCATTCAAAATAGATTTTTTTGCTCAGGGTCACAGGAAGAAGGTATATTTATCAATCTACGTAAAGCATTTGACACTATTGACCATAATTTACTCTTACAGAAGTGTGAGTGTTATGGGATCAGAGGGGTGGTTGGTTAAAAAGCTACTTAAATAACAGGCTTCAATATGTAGAAATGAATGGAACAGTATCACTTCATAAAGCTCTATCGTGCGGAAATCCCCAAGGATCTGTTCTGGGGCCAAAATTATTCATTCTATATTTGAATGACATTTGTAAAGTTTCTAGAATATTGAAGCTGGTTATTTTTGCAGATGACACAAATTTATATTGTTCAGGATTTGATGTTGATCAGTTAATTTCACAAGCTGAAACAGAGTTGATACAATTTAAAAAATTGTTTTATTTAAAGAAGTTATCATTGAACGAGAAGAAGACAAAATTCATGATTTTTGGATCTAGTAAGGTAAATTCTAATGTAAAATTGTTTTGGAATGAAATCAAAATAGAACGGGTTTATGAGACAAGGTTCTTGGGAGTGATCATAGATCATCAGATATGTTGGAAACCACATATACAGTACATCAGGAGTAAAATGTCAAAAAGTGTTTGGTATACTTTATAAAACCAAATCTGTATTGAATAAGAAATGCCTACATATATTATATTCATCACTTGTGCTTCCGTATTTGTCTTACTGTTCTGAAATTTGGGGAAATGCCTGATCATACATACATAGATCCTATAATTAAACTACAGAAAAGGGCAATAAGAATCATTAATGAAGCAGGATTCCGTGATCCAACTAATGAACAAGGATATCCCCGTAGGAATTTAGTCCTTCTTTAATTAAGAAGTAGTTACTATAATTTAAGAGGTTTGCTTCAGTTTGAATCCAGTAAAATAAGAACTAATGTGAAGCAAAGATGTGTGTCTGTTTTAGGAATAAAATTTTGGAATGATCTCAATGATGAATTTAAGTTAATTAAAACTCTGTCTAAATTCAAAAAAACTTTAAAGCATGAATTCATTCATGCATATACATTGCAGTAGGTCATAAGAGCCGAGATATTTGTGTTTAAGATATTGATTTAAGTAAATAAATTGTGTTATGTTACTGTATTGTGGAGTTATGTGTTGGTTAGGATGGGCTTACATAAGCATGTGGCTTCAGCCCAATCCTTTTTTGGTTGTAATTAAGGAAGGAAATGTTTTTGTTTTGTCTTTTTCAAAAAAAAAAAAAAGAAAAAGAAAAAGAAAAATGTAAACAACCAAAATAAAAATGTATTCATTCATTCATTGGGGCCCAGGGGAGTTCTCGCTACGGTGTTGGTACATTATCTGATGGAGTGGCTGTTTAGTTTCTCCAATGTAACATTCAGTGCACTCTTTCCTAAATTGGATGGAGTAGAACACATTGCTTGTTTGTGGCTCAGGGTTTTGTCCTTTGGGTGAACCAGTTTCTGTCTTAAAGTGTTTGTAGGTTTGAAATAGAATGGAATTTCATACTGAAAATTCTCTGAAGCTTTTCAGACACACCAGCTGTATAAGAAATAGTCACGCCTTTCCTTTTAGGTTCAGATTCCCTGTTTCCCAGTCCACCTTTTCCTCTAGATTCTCTGTTGTCCTGTTTTTTTTTTAGCTCTCTTAGATCTATTGAAGTCCCATTTTGGATATCCACAAGCCGAGAGGGCTTTCTCCACTTGTTGTTCCTCCTTCACTTTTCCCTCTGTGTTTGTGGGCACAACTTAAGCTCTGTGTTGCAGAGTACGGATAACTCAGAGTTTGTGCTGCAGCGGATGGTGTGAATCAAACAGCAGGCATTGGTCAGCGTGTGTGGGCTTCCTGAAGACTTCTACCTGGAGTCGCCCATCCTCTCCTATACTTACTGTACAATCTGGGAAGGCCAGTTTGTTTTCCTTGGCCTCTTCCTGTGTGAACTTGATGTTTGGATCCACAGGATTAAAGGGTTTCAGATCTTGAATTTTGATATTAGTCTAGTTGTTGTCCACCTAACAATACCAATGCATGGGTGGAGTGCCTGGAAATGAGGCCAACGTATCCAGTTCAAATTGTTCCATATATAAGTTAGTCATAATAGGAGAGACCGATGAGCCCATGGAACAGCCGTGGATTTGCAGGTAGACATTTCCTCTAAACTGGAAATATGTAGTATTCAAACAGATTTCCAACAGTTTGCAGATTTGGTCAGGTGACAGTGGAAGCATTGACAATACTGATGTGGCAGCTGTGTCAACCAACAGAGTGAAGACCAAGCGGAACTTGAAGCATGAGTGGAACCCGAGTAAAAAAACAAACAAAAAAAAAACAACAAAGAAAATCAGTTGCAAGAAAGTGCAATGCAAGTTCTATTAAATTTATATTTTCTTGACTGAAGACAAACCCAGACAGCAAATGCGTGGAGAAGTGCTTAGTAATAAATCATCTCATCTAGAAGACACCTATCAACCAAATTAGTACTTTTTGTTCCATTGCCAAAGTTACCTTCAGACTTCTAACTTGCTGATTGAACATGTTTTCAAACACCAATTCATCCAGCAACACATTGTCTCAGACAGAAGCCCTCAGTACTCTTCCCAATAGTCTGGCTCAAGATGCCTTCTTCTTTGTTCATCCTGCCTGATGCCCGGCAGTATCCCTAACAGGCTCAGCTGGGTAACACAATGATCTTCTTGTTTAACTGCTTTATACTGAAAAACACAGCAGTACTTTGAAATTCTGATGCATTCTCTGCTGAATCTCTTTGGGCCCTAGAAGAGTTAGATATATCCCTTTGTCATTAGCAATTGACCTGTATACATGTGTGCTGTATACAGCTCAGTTGCTAATGACAACGGAGCTGTATACGTGTGTCTATGTCAAATAATTGGTGTTCAGAGGGTTCGATTGAAATAAAACACAAAGCAAGGCTATTAGCTAACAATTTTAGTACACATGCACACATTATCTCATACATTATATTTAAATAAAAGGCAGCAAGAGTGCACAAGTTCTGCTTAGACAAACTTAAGGGTCTAGCTCATATGAACTATGAACATGGCAAACTAAGACACTCAGAACACATCATGCACAAATGTAAAAAAAAAAGTATTATCAAGTAACATCTCAGTAAGATATTTTATTTTGTTATTAACATTGACATTTATATGTCAGATAAAATATACAGGGAAGCAATACACATTGTCTATGATAACCCAACAGTCACACAGAAATATTTACATCAGATGAACCAGGTGTCAGGATCTGAAGTGTAACTATAAGTTTAATGGCTTTTCTAAACCAGGGAAACAAAAATGTGTACATTAAAGGATTCAGACATGAGTTTAGATAAATTATTGATATTGTAATGACAATTAAAGGAGTACCTAGTATTGTGATGTAGGTTTCAGAATACATAGCAAAAAAGTATGGGCAGTAACAAGCGAGGTACACAACTACAACAATCCCCAGGTTTCGTACAGCCTTAATCTCTGATCTTTTACTCATCTTGGAAGTGATAGCTTTAGTATGAGAACGCATGGCTCGGGCCTGAGAAACAGCTACTAATACAACTATAGTGTAAAGCACAATAATAATGCCAAATGGCAAAACGAAACACATTATTATATCAACTTCTTTGGAGTAGTTAATCACACATTCTCCGTCACAAGATTTATATTTTCCAGGATACATTAAATTCTCAGAAAGGAATACAATTGAGTATCCAAAAGCAGACAACCAACACACACATATGTTGATGTTGACCACTTTCCCAGTCATTCTGTTTTGGTAGAGCAGAGGTTGACAGATGGCCACATAGCGATCCACCGAAATAAGGATAATGTTTCCGACTGAAGAGAAAAATATTGTAAACACTAGTATGTAACACATCACACACGTCAGGTCACCCAAAGTCCAGCAAATTTTCCATCTATTGCCGTCGAATGGTATGACCACGAGACCAACAAGGAAATCGGACACAGCCAAAGAAAGAATAATGAGGTTAGGTGCAGTGCGGAGCTTTCTGCAAAGAGACAGAAATAATAATAAAAAAAACCAAACAAACATATAATTGACATTTTTGTTCTGCATATAAAATATGTTAATAAGGTATAATGTATTTTATGTGAACGTACAATATAATATCAACGTGAGTACACAGAATTACCTGAATTCTGTATAAAATATATCTGCAACTGGAATACAACTTTACTTGACAAGTCAACTCCCTATGCTTTGTTCATGTATTTCGCTGGTTATATTTCCTGTAAGAGCATTATGCAACCATTCCTGAATATAGTAAGTTTTATGCAACAAACAAATTGAATAGAAGTTAATTTGATTCTTGTTTAATATTTCTTGAATCTTTTTTTCATCTAACAATGAACATGAAACAAAAAAACATGTTAACACTGTCAGCATGTTTTTGTCTTTCTT
Source organism: Periophthalmus magnuspinnatus (assembly GCF_009829125.3). NCBI lineage: Eukaryota > Metazoa > Chordata > Actinopteri > Gobiiformes > Gobiidae > Periophthalmus > Periophthalmus magnuspinnatus. Next base: position 17,189,578 of record NC_047146.1, read on the forward strand.
CAAAATAATACTTACCTGAAATGTGTAATAGCAATGATAACCAGAAGGTTGAGTATGATCGTGAGCACTGACGCAACACCAAGCAACACATTGGTAATCAGATTGTCAGTTGGGTCAATCTTACTCTTCCTACAGGAGCCGTTTTGGAGATGGGGAAAGCACAGCTCTGTCTCGTCTGTCTCCATCCTTTGACAGAGAAAGGGGTGGACCTTCTCTGATATATCTCCTGATGTCCTCCATAGCCTAACATTTTGTACTGTACAGGAGACACGGGATGGAGGAGACTGATTGACAATGGTCTACAGTCCCTTAGCCAATCAGGATGCAGAACACATATACTATAAAAAAAACGCATGCAATTGCACTAAAAAAATTTGCAAAACAGCAAGGCCGCGAAAGGTGAACCGTGTCATAGCGAGGGATAAGTATATTCAGCGAGGGCAAGTTTGCGTGCCTCTGCTCCTATGGCAATTGTTGACATGCAAATTGATGTTTGTCATTACATCACAAGTCTGTGTAATCCCTCAGTCATCCAGGTCTGATCCGTAGTGAAAGCCAGAGTTAAATCTGTCAACTGGACAAAAAATTGTAGAAGTGAAGATGTTTCATTTTCTTTTGTTTTGTTTTGCTTTGCTGAATTTATAATTTAATTTGGCTCACGGTGAGATCGCCTCTTTTGGGCTCGGTAAACTTTTAATGAACTAAGTTAGTCTGTACGGGTGAACTCAGATTTTATATATTGTAGTTATTGTTAATGAAATTAAAACACTGTTTTCTTTAATATGTAAAATAAACATGATGTAAATTAAGTGGAACCTGGCTCTTTTATTCTGATATGCTTACCTTATACTTAGGTTCCCCAAACTAGATTTGGGGTGGCGTTTTTGCAACACTTATATTTTTTATTCTTATCCCAAATTGTTAACCCCTCGATTGCTACACGAATAAGCTGAGGAGAGGCCACGCATTACAATTTGCCCATTGCCCTCCTCCTTTCAGTGGCATTTTCTGCACCCAGCCAACAAGCAATGCAGATAATAATGCCCTCTGCCACAGCGCCATTATGTAGCTGGACCCAATGGAGGCAACAACATGGTTCTACTCTTCCTACTTCCTGGTTCCAAAGAAGAGTGGAGGAGTAAGGCCCATATTGGACCTGCGGGTTCTGAACAGTTACGTGGCCATCAGGAGATTCTGCATGCTGACAGTCAAGCAACTCTTGGAGAGCGTTCACTCGGGAGATTAGATGACGTACACATTTTTTGCAGAAACAAAGATGTTTTCGCAGGTTTTCGATCGAAGAACACTGCTTTCAGTGCAACATTCTCCGATTAGGTTACTCCAGTGTCCCACACACTTTCTCCAAATGAGTAAAAGTGACATTGCATGCCCTACGTCAACAGGGCATTTGGATCTGGCTGGTCATAGCATCCTCTCATCTCAAGGTAGAGGAACACACAGCCCTTTTTTTACACCACATCTCCAGGTTGGGCTCTGTGGTGAACAGAGAAAAGAGCACGCTCCTCCTGGCACAGCAGGCCTCTTACCTGGGCGTAGAAATGGACTCCACTGGGAAAAGGCACAGAACGCTCCTCACCCTGGCCCCTAGCTTGATGGCTGCTCCATCAGCCCCTTCCCACCAAGTGTGGTCTGTCGTGGGGTTGATGACCTCGGCCCATCGAGTGGTGGTTCATCCGTCTGCCATCTACAGGCAGAGAGAAGTGACTCTGGAAGACCTCTAGCAGGGAGTGGACATGGGTGAAGATCACAGATCATGGTCAGGTCAGACAACATGACAGTGGTGCCCTACTTGCACAAACAGAAGGGACCAAGGTATCCTCTGCATCAGAAGGCAGCATAGATCCTGCTATGGGCGGACTCCTGCCTGGCATCTGAGAGCACACCATGTACCCAGAGTACTCAATGTCGGGGCAGACAAAATATCTGTTGGTCTCTGCTTGATGAATGGGGCCTGTCACCGGGTATTGTGCTTAAGTTCTGGCATAGGTTAGGTTGCCCCCGGGGTTGAACTTTTGGAAAGTGCAACTCACAGTACCCATTAGGGGTGAGTTCTGTGAATTTCAAAATATTGATATATTGTATTGTTTAATTAAATGATACAGTAACAATATTGTGGGTTGGTGTATTGATTTTTATTGTGTATTTTACCAAATTATTCTGCCACAGCACTAATGTGTGGGTTGTTTAGAGGAAAAAACTTTTATTTATTTACATTTATGCAATACATTTGACATTTGGTTCACTATTATGATGATTAAAATAGATGTATTTCATATTAGTTTTGCACAGGTAGTAGTTTAACAAAAACTCCACAGAATCACAGTTGAGATTTAGTAGATATGTTGTCGTTAAACTGCACATCCTTGTGTCCTTGTGTCTATGTGAATGCGAAGTTTGTATAAGCTGTGGATGAATAATATTGACCAATGAAGCAGTTTGATGTGTTCTAGTTAGTAAAATGCACTTGGTTATACTCGTTCAACTTCAGTAAATGGAACATAAATGCACCATTAATGTTTATTTTTTGTGAAAATGGGGCTTATCATTAAGGATCACGAAAGCCTATATTTTTCACTGATTCGTATCAAATTGATTTTTTAATGTCTTGTATCGTTTTGTATCAAATTAAAAAAGTACTGTATTGAGATATGTATCTTACTGTAGCCTATATATCGAGGTATGTATTGTATTGGCCAAATCTTAATGATACTGTCATGATTCGCACTGTCCACTCCTGATTTTCCTCCCTGTGTGCTCTTCCCCCTCCCTCACCTGCCTGTACCTGGAGCTGGGCGGAGCTCTCGGCTCCTCCCGCGCACACCTGCTCTCCATCTGGCTAATCACCACACCTGCCATGGATAAGAGGAGATGGGGGAAGACACCCAGTGGGAGATCGTCTGTTTGGACTCACCCTGTCTGTGCTGCGTTTGTCGTCCTCACTTGTTACTGTCATCCCTGTGTTCCTGTTGTGCTCCGGCCCTAGATGTCTCCTGCCCGCTCTGCCCTACGCCCGTCTGGTCTGCCTGTCGTCCTGTGGTCCCTTCATGTCCCCGGTCCCTGTGTTTCCTGTGTTCCTGCTCACGTTCCCCGTCCAGGGATCTCCTCGTGTCATCTGAACCTTGCCTGGACCGTGGTAGCTCTGCTGGACACCGTTTCCCGTCCAGGGACCTCCTCATGTCATCTGCCCCTCGCCTGGACCGTCGCAGCTCCGCTGGACACTGTTCCCCGTCCAGGGACCGCCTCGTGTCCTCTGCTCCCTCGTCAGGACAGTCGCAGCTCCGCTGGACATCATTCTCCGTCCAGGGACCTCTTCGTGTCCTCTGCCCCCTCGGTGGGACCCTCGCAGCTCCGCTGGACTCAGCTTTCCGTCCAGGGACCTCGTTGTGTCGTCCGCCCGTTTCCTGGATCGTTGTTGCCCCACTGAACAGTCTACCGGCCCGCAACAGTGACATTCCTGTTTCCTGTGTTCCTGCTCACCTGCTCACCTGCTCACCTCCGGATCACCCTCTGTTCGTACTTTGTTCCATTTTTACAATAAATACTGTAAATCTGCCCCGAGTCTGCATCCCTTGGTCCGCTCCACACTCACCCGTTACGACAGATACCCAGCCTTAGTGCCCACTCTGGTTCTCGCTCAGATCATCAGATGCACCACCACTCTAGGTAGACATGCTAGTACACCGGCTGTGGCCCACAGGCCCTTTCATTGCTGCATTTCCTGCTCCACAGCTCCACAGAGTGAGGTCACATAGCCCTACTGTCGTTCCAGCACCTTGTGCAGTGGATTTGGAATATGATGGACAATCAAGGAGGCAAGATGGCAGCAGAGTGAGTGAGTAGGTCACGTCACATAAAACTGTCTCTCCATTCACCAACTATACCCACTACTCTGATCGCACTGACTGCACTTCAGTACTTGGATTAAAAGACGAAGATGCCAAAAACAAAAAAAGCGCGAAATGATCGTGAAGTAACAGAAGGCAGCACGGACTCCATACCAGCTAGCACTGGTCATGCTACAAATGCTGACTGTAATACTAATGCTAGTTCCTCTGCTAAATTAAACACCGTAAATGTTTCAGCGGACACTCTGTTAAAGAGTATTTCTATGGCTGTGGTGGAGTAAGGGATGCGCAATCAAAAGGCCATGAAAGAGTCTTTTGATGAGTTTGAGTCTAAGGTGAACAATAAGTTGGATGGCCTCATAAATCACATTGATGAAGTTGCTGCAATAACTGAGTCACTCATGTCTCGCCAAATCAAGTCCGAGACACGTATCTCTGGGCTAGAAGATGACATCGCACCGATAAAAAAGCAAGTGGATGAACTGGGAAAAATTTAACAAGGAGCTAATGGGAAAAGTACTGGACTTGGAGGGGCGATCAAGACGTGACAACATCAGACTATTAAATCTAAAAGAGGGAACAGAAGGAACGGATCCTATCATGTTTTTTGAAGGATTTATACCCAAACTGCTAAACTTACCGGTCACCTCAGTAACAATTGACTGCGCCCACCGGGGCTTTGGGGAGTGTAGAGACGGGCACCCCCGCTCTGTTATCATCAAATTCCAACACTCCAGAGACGTCATGATGGTACTGACTGCAGTCAAACAACATAAGACTATACAATACCAGGGCTGTAACTTGAGGATCATTCCCGACATTCCACCTACTGTCCGGATGGCCAGGAAAGTGTTTAATGCCATGTGCACGGACCTTATTAAAAGGAACATACGCTTCCGAATGGCCTATCCCACAGTTCTGTCCTTCACCATTAATGACACTAAGGCCGTGTCCCAATTCGCCAAATGCACCCTTTGAAGGGTCCCTTCGAAGTACTCTTCAAAGTGTAGTTTGAAGGTTCCGGATGAGAATCTGCCCTCCTCAGTGTAGCTGCCATCTTGCTGAAGTGGGACAGGCCTACACCACGGACCGCACTTCCACCGCTGTCTTTGAGCGTACATTACGTACGTCATTTTTAATGATTTATTATTTAATAGAAGAAAAGTCAAGATGTCGTCATCACAGCCGTTTCTCTCTGTTTAGATTGAATATCAATAGGCAATTATAACGTTCGAGGTGATTTTTTTACTCAATTGTAGCTACTTCATAATTTTAACAAAATATACCTTGTGAAAATGTAATAACAGAGACAGAGGTAACAATATCATTTTGACATTCATAGTCTATAAACCAGAGAACACTGTTTAGTTGTACATATAGTGGGATATTGCAGTTTAATGGTACGGTATTTTGGCCAGTGGCTACACCACTTTAATAACAGTAGAGGGCGCTGTTTCCCTTCTATGCCGTGCCAGTTCTTTTCATCTGATTATTGTAAGGTATTTTCTAGCAGTGCAGCACTACATCAAGCTAGTGTTTTGATTTACTAACACAAAAGTAAATGACACGTGCCCATGAGGGGCGCAGACCTATGGAATGTACGGAACTCATGAAGATTTTATGCACGTCTCAGGACTCTCTTCTGTCCTTTCCTGAGAGTCCGTTGCTTTATTGTTCACATTACCTGTGTGCAACTCATTAAACCTTCTGACTTTACATTTGAGTCTCTTGGTCTTTGACGCTTACAATAGAAATGAACATTCTTTCATTATTCTTATTGCAGTAATAATTTTTAATGATAATAATGTCTTCTTATTGTCTAGCAGTAACTCCACATTCCTTTATTCCATGTAACTCCTTTTTAATCATCAAACACACTGTACAGATCTGTCTCAGATTTAACAGTTTCATGTTGCACTGATGAGGTAAACCAGTACGAACATTTGAATGTGTATTGCGCAACGGACTCCATTTTCTTCTCTTTTTTGCGTAGCCACGGTGCATGATGGGATATAGAAGTGCGTGAAGTGTGCACGGATGCACGCTTCGGTTACGTCCGATCTCCATGGAAACGGTGCAAAGGGAAGGGCAGGTTTGTCAGCCACATTCAGTAGGGTGCGTTGAAATGGGACAGCCCTTGTCGCGCCGGAAATTACGTAACTGCCCTTCGATGCACACTTCAAATGGTGATTCTAAGGCCAGTTTGGCGAATTGGGACACGGCCTAAGAAGACTTTCAAAGACTCGAAAGAGGCTGAAGCATTCCTCAGAATGACCTCCTGAACTGGTACGTGACACTCATTCTCTTATATACTAGAGATTGGACTGTGGGAAATGTTCCAGGTGCAGCATGTAAATGCTGTTTACTAGCGGACAAGAACTGAGGATTTATGGGTATGGGATTCTATTGCACCAGGATTAAATGACAGACAGTTTTCTTTTCTTTTCTTGACAAAATTCACAAAGTTAATAAGAGTTATAGTCAAATTATTATTATCATTATCTTTTGTTATTTTATGTTTTTTCTTTTCTTTTTCTTTCTTTTCTTATATATATATATATATATCCATCCATTTTCTTCCGCTTATCCGGAGCCGGGTCGCGGGGGCAGCAGTCTAAGCAGGGACTCCCAAACTTCCCTCACCCCAGACACGTTCTCCAGCTCCTCCGGTGGGATCCCAAGGCATTCCCAGGCCATCCGAGAGACATAGTCTCTCCAGCGTGTCCTGGGTCTTCCCCGGGGCCTCCTCTCGGTGGGACATGCCCAGAACACCTCCCTAGGGAGGTGTCCAAGAGGCATCCTGAGCAGATGCCCGAGCCACCTCAGCTGGCTCCTCTCAACGTTTAGGAGCAGCGGCTCTACTCCGAGCTCCTCCCATGTGACTGAGCTCCTCACCCTATCCCTAAGGGTGCGCCCAGCCACTCTGCGGAGGAAACTCATTTCGGCCGCTTGTATCCGCGATCTTGTCCTTTCGGTCATTACCCAGAGCTCATGACCATAGGTGAGGGTAGGAACGTAGATTGACCGGTAAATCGAGAGCTTCGCCTTCCGGCTCAGCTTCTTCTTCACCACAACGGACCGATACCACCCACCCGGAGAGGGCAAACCACCTTTTTCCGGTCGAGAACCATGGCCTCGGATTTGGAGGAGCTGATTCTCATCCCAGCCACTTCACACTCGGCTGCAAACCGCCCCAGTGTCTGCTGCAGGTCCTGGCTCGAAGAAGCCATCAGGACAACATCATCCGCAACAGCAGAGATGAAATCCTGTGGTTCCCGAACCAGACCCCCTTCGGCCCCTGGCTGCGCCTAGAAATTCTGTCCATAAATATAATGAACAGAACCGGTGACAAAGGGCAGCCCCAACATGCACCGGGAACAGGTCTGACTTACTGCCGGCAATGCGAACACAGCTCCTGCTCCGGTCATACAGGGACCGGACAGCCCTTAGCAAAGGGCCCCGGACCCCATACTCCCGGAGCACCCCCCCAAAGGATACCACGAGGGACACGGTCGAATGCCTTCTCCAAATCCACAAAACACATGTGGACTGGTTGGGCAAACTCTCATGAACCCTCGAGGACCCGATGGAGAGTATAGAGCTGGTCCAGTGTTCCACGACCGGGACGAAAACCACACTGCTCCTCCTGAATCCGAGGTTCGACTATTGGTCGGATTCTCCTCTCCAATACCCTGGAACAGACCTTACCGGTCTGTTCCAGGGTATTGGACTGAGGAGTGTGATTCCCATGTAATCGGAACACACCCTCCGGTCCCCCTTCTTATACAGAGGGACCACCACCCTGGTCTGCCATTCCAGTGGTACTGTCCCCGACCGCCACGCAAAGTTGCAGAGACGTGTCAGCCAAGACAGTCCCACAACATCCAGAGACTTGAGGTACTCGGGATGGATCTCGTCCACCCCCGGAGCCTTGCCACCGAGGAGCTTTCTAACCACCTCGGTGACTTCAGCCAGGGTAATGGACGAGTCCGCCTCCGGGTCCCCAGTCTCTGCTTCCTCCTCAGAAGACATGACGGGGGGATTGAGGAGATTCTCAAAGTATTCCTTCCACTGCCCGACAACATCCCCAGTCGAGGTCAGCAGCCCTCCACCTGCACTGTAAACAGTGTTGGTGAAGCACTGCTTCCCCCTCCTGAGGCGTCTGACGGTTTGCCAGAATCTCTTTGAGGCCGTCCGATAGTCCTCCTCCATGGCCTCCCCGAACTCCTCCCAACCCCGAGTTTTTGCCTCTGCAACCGCACGAGCCGCATCACGCTTGGCCCACCTGTACTGATCGGCTGCCTCAGGAGTCCCACGAGCCAACAAGGCTCGATAGGACTCCTTCTTCAGCTTGACGGCATCCCTTACTTCCGGTGTCCACCAACAGGTTCGGGGATTGCCGCCGTGACAAGCACCGCAGACCTTACGACCACAGCTATGAGCGGCCACATCGACAATAGAGGTGGAGAACATGGCTCACTCGGAGTCCATGTCTCCAACCTCCCCCGGAATCAGGGAGAAGTTCTCCCGGAGGTGTGAGTTGAAGACCCCTCTGCTCTGCTAGGTGTTCCCAACAGACCCTTACAATACGCTTGGGCCTGCCAGGTCTCTCTGGCTTCCTCCTCTGCCAGCGGATCCAACTCACCACCAGGTGGTGATCGGTTGACAGCTCAGCACCTCTCTTCACCCGAGTGTCCAAGACACGCAGTCGCAGATCAGATGACACGAAACAAAGTCGATCATCGACCTCCGACCTGGAGTGTCCTGGTGCCACGTGCACCGATTGACACCCTTGTGCTCGAACATGGTGTTCATTATGGACAAACTGTGACTAGCACAGAAGTCCAATAACAAAACACCACTCGGGTTCAGATCAGGGAGGCCGTTCTTCCCAATCACGCCCCTCCAGGTGTCACGACAGCCTGTAGGCCGACACAACAGTGAGAGACCTGTCCCTGACCCGATGGCGCAGGGACGCGACCCTCTCGTTCACCGGAGTGAATCCCAACACGAAGCGGCTGAGCTGTGGGGCAATGAGCAAGCCCACACCAGCTCGCCGCCTCTCCCCGCGGGCAACGCCAGAGAAATGGAGAATCCAGCCCCTCTCAAGAAGTTGGGTTCCAGAGCCCAAACTGTGCGTGGAGGCGAGGCCGACTATATCTAGTCGGTAACGCTCACCTCCCGCACAAGCTCCGGCTCCTTCTCCCCCAGCGAGGTGACATTCCATGTCCCCAGAGTCAGTCTCCATGTCCAGAGATCCGGTCATTGAGGCCCCCGCCTTCGACTGCCGCCCAGATCTTCATGCACCGGCCCCTTAAGGATCCTCTTGCGGGTGGTGGGTCCACATGAGGACGGCCCCACGTCACTCCTTCGGGCTGAGCCCGGCCGGGCCCTGTGGGGAAAGGCCCGGCCACCAGGCGCTCGCTGTCGAGCACCCACCCCAGGCCTGGCTCCAGGGTGGGGCCCCGGTCTTCATATGGGGCTTCTGAACCGCTCTTCGTCTGACCTGTCCCCCTGGACCTGTTTGCCATAGGTGACCCTACCAGGGGCATGAAGCCCCTGACAACATAGCTCCCAGGATCATTCGGGCACTCAAACCCCTCCACCACGTTAAGGTGGCGGTTCAGGGAGGGGAGAGGAGTGTGTATATATATATATGTGTGTGTGTGTGTGTGTGTGTGTGTAGGGCAAAAGTAAAAAGAAAAGTAAAACTTGCCAAGCCATCATGGGTGTTTCGCACAGGGTGATGGACCCCATTCCATAAGCTTTACAGCTTCTTGGGGTTCCATGTTTTTCACAAGGTCAACTGGGAATAGGTGAACGATATACACTTCCATATGTAGCATGTAAATGCAGAATTGTAGACGAGTATGTTGATACGTGTGTGTACGTTGCTACATGTATATATGTGCCTTACTAAACTTTGACCACTGTGAAAAATAAAATTGAAAAATTGGAAAAAAATTAAATTAAAATTCGTGGAGGCTGTAGGGGTCATTAGGGTGCACTCCACATATGGTCTCTCTACTTCAGTGGCCCTCTGTAGGGGTGTTACAGTGGAGGAAATTTGCATGGCCACCTCCTGGTCTTCTGTGTCTACCCTTGTGCAATCGCTTTCTTGTTCTGTGATGATGAGAACCAGGCTTCCCTGCCCTGAGTGGACAGTCTTTCTGCATAGCTGGGTTTCCTTTCCCGTGCCCAGAGAGGGTGGCTGGGAGATTAAACTGGCTTGGCATCGTGTGCTGGAGCATGTGGGATGTGCTTTGAGTATTAGTGCCACAGGGCTTTGTGTTACTGCAGCAATTTTGAGAACCTATCCAGCTGGGGGTACATTTATCTCTATGGCCTTCGCCTTGGTGGGTAACCAACAGCAAAGCATGTAGGTGGAGGTGGAGCACACATGAAATAGAAATTACAGTTACTTGCATAACTATAGTTCTATGAGTGTGCAACAGTGTGCAACAGAGTGTAATCAATAGACCCCAAGTCATTTTGATGTGAGGGAACAGCTCATGTGGACCTGAGTCACCTCTCAGCAGAGCAGTGGAAACGAGTGTAAAATGCTAAGAGAGGAGTGTGATGTGTTTGCCAGAGAGTGGGATCTGGCTTACAAATGCACAACATTTATTGGTTTTATGCAAATATTCCCTCATGTTCAATTTGATGCCTGCAACATGTTCCAATAAAGCTGGGACAGGGACATGTTTACCATTGTGTTACATCACCTTTCTTTTTAACAATAATCAATAAGCGTTTGGAAACTGAGGACACTAATTGTTGAAGCTTTCCCATTCTTGCTGAATGTACAACTTCAGTTGTTCAACAGTCCAGGGTATCCGTTGTCATATTTTGCACTTTGCGCTGATAACAATCCAGATGGTCCTTTTCCTCTCTGGCCCGCAGGACACGACGTCCATGATTTCCAAAAACAGTTTAAAATGTGGACCACAGCACACTTTTCCACTTTACGTCAGTGCATCTCAAGTGAGCTCGAGCCTAGAAAAGCTGGCGACGTTTCTGGGTGTTGTCGATATAAGGCTTTCGCTTTGCATGGTACAGTTTTAACTTGCACTTGGAGATGTAGTGACAAACTGTATTAACTGACAATGGTTTCCTGAAGTGTTCCTGAGCCCATGTGGTAATATCCTTTACACAATCATGTCTGTTTTTAATATAGTACTTCCTGAGTGATCGAAGGGCATGGACATTCAATGTAGGTTTTCAGCCTTGCCGCTTACGTGTAGAGATTTCTTCAGATTCTCCGAATCTTTTGACAATATTATGGACTGTAGATGATGAAATCCCTAAATTCCTTGCAATTGTACGTTGAGAAACGTTGTTCTTAGACTGTTGGACTATTTACTCATGCAGTTGTTCACAAAGTGGTGAACCTTGCCCCATCCTTGCTTGTGAATGACTGAGCCCTTTGGGGATTCTCCTTTTATATCCAATCATGATACTCGCTTGTTTCCAATTAACCTGTTCACCAGTGGAATGTTCCAAACAGCTGTATTTTAAGCATTCCTCAACTTTCCCATTTTTTTTGTTGCCCCTGTCCCAGGTTTATTGGAACATGTTGCCGGCATCATATTGAAAATTTGTGAATATTTGTATAAAAACAACGTTTATTAGTTTGAACATTAAATATCATGTCTTTGTAGTTAATTCAGTTCAATATAGGTTGAAAAGGATTAGCAAATCATTGTATTTTGTATTTTTTAAATTTTTTATTAATTTTTTGTTTTACACAGCGTCTCAACTTCATTAGAATTGGGGTTGTACAGTGCAATCCCGCAACACTTGTATCAAGAAGTTAAACTCACATTCAGGACATGTTAAATAGAGGCTGGATCCAAAATTGATATTCTTCCTACTTGTCACCTTTTGTGTGTGTGAGGAAGAAGGATGGGAGTCTCCATTTGTGCATTTTCTACAGGCTGCTGAATGAGAAGACACTGCCAGACCATCATCCCATCCCTAGAATAAAAAAAATCCTGGAGAACCTCGGAGGAAACGAGGAGGTATACTAGCAAACAACAAAGTTAAATCTGTCAACTGAACAAATCTTGTTCTGCTAAAATCTGCTATTGTTCTCATTGTTCTGGGTCTGAAGATGGTGTTATAGATGGGGAAGAGATTATGTCTCAGGCCCCCATTTCTTTTCTCTGGCTAAGATCTGAACTTCATTATCTTCAAAGGGGTGGTTAGTGGCTTTGAGATGGAGATGCACAGCGGACTGGGGTCCTGAGGAGCTCTCACGCCGGTGTTGGTACATCCTCTTATGGAGCAGCTGTTTAGTTTCTCCAATGTAACGCTCACTGCACTCTTCACTACACTGAATGGAGTAGACTACATTACTTTGTTTATGGCTCGGGGTTTTGTCCTTAGGGTCAACCAATTTTTGCCTTAAAGTGTTGGTGTGTTTGAAAAAGACAGGAATTTCATACTGTCTGAAGATTCTCTGAAGTTTTTCAGACACACCCGCAGTGTAAGAGATGGTAACACCTCAAGATTCCCTGTTGTCCTATTTTATTTTTTTTTTTAGCTCTCTTAGATCTATTGAAGGCCCATTTTGGATCTCCACAAGCAGAGAGGGCTTTCTCCAAATGTTGCTCCTCTTCTGCAGATAAAGCTTAGTCTTTGCCACAAGCAACATTGTCTCATAGAGAAACGTCCACCATAACCAAACTGCTAGAATGTTTACTGCTTGTAGCATAGCATCTTTGATGTTTATTACTTTTAGCCAAATAAAAAATGCACAAAAGGTCGTCTAGTGTCCTTCATAATCTTCATTTGATGCCCTCCAGTATCTGCTCTTATTGTGTTTAGCCACTTATTGTGGCTTTTACTTACCACTTAACCACTTACTTACTTATACTGAACTGTATTTTGAAATTATAATGCATCCTTAGTTTTGGTATTTCAAGTGGTAGGAAGCTACCATTGGAACCTGAAACTGAATTTCTTAGGGCCCCAGAAAGGTTAGCTCTCTCCCTGTTTGTCGCTGACAACTGAGGTGGATAGGTGTGTGTGCTTTGTCCAGGACTTGGTTTTCAGATCTTGGCCCTCAGGTTTGGAGAGAACCCCATGCTGTGCTGTGATTGAAATAAAACACAAATCACGGTGCCCATATAAAGTGTTTTTTTTTTTTAATAGACTACACATGGACACATATTTCATACATAATATTGTTAAATGCAAGGCAGGAAGGGTGCCTAAGTTCTGGTTAGATAACCAGACCCTTAAGTCTGGCTCATATGAACTGTCCCTGGCAAACCTGTTAACACTCAGAACACATGACGCAAAAATTTATATATACAGTAAATCCAGTAAATTTATATATACCAAGTAATATCTAAATAAGATATTTGAAATCAATTTTATTCAATTATTAACCTGGGCATATTTTATGTCAGATAAAATATACAGAGATTTGATACACATGGTCTATGATAACAGCTAAAAAATATTTACATCAGATGAACCAGGTTTCAGTATCTGAAGTGTGACTATGAGTTTAATGGCTTTTCTAAACCAGGGAAACAGAAATGTGTACATTAGAGGATTCATACATGAGTTTACACAAATTATTGATATTGCAATGACAATTAAAGGAGTACCTAGTATTGTGATGTAGGCTTCTGAATACACAGCAATAAGGTATGGGCAGTAACAAGCGACATACATGACCACAATGATCCCCAGGTTTCGTACGGCTTTAATCTCTGATCTTTTGCTTGTCTTGGAAGTGACAGCTGTAACGTGAGAAAGCATAGCTCGGGCCTGAGAAACAGCTACTATTGTAACTATAGTGTAAAGGACAACAATAATTCCAAATGGTATGATGCAGCTGATTATTAAATCTGCTTCTTTGGAATAAGAAACCACACATTCTCCTTCACAAGATTTATATTTGCCGGGATACATTAAATTCTCAGAAAGAAATAAAACTGAGTACCCAATTGAGTACATCCAGCACATGCATATGCTGATCTTGACTACTTTTCCAGTCATTCTGCTTTGGTAGTGGAGAGGCTGACAGATAGCCACATAGCGATCCACGGAAATAAGGATAATATTTCCGACTGAAGACATATATAGTGTCAGGGAAAGTATGTAATAAATCACACACATCAGGTCACCCAAAGTCCAGCAAATTTTCCATCTAATGCCATCGACTGGTATGACCACGAGACCAACAAGGAAATCGGACACAGCCAAAGATAGAAGCATTAAGTTAGAGGAGGTGTGAAGCTTTCTGCAAGAAAAAGAAATAATATAAATTATGTCAGAGATTTTTTTTTTTTTTTCTAGACTAATTCTGTATACACAATACAATTCTGTCAAAGTTCACATTTTAAACATGTCCAGAAGACCTGTTAACTGTGACTTTTTCAATACAATTTCCACACGGCTACAAAGTTACAATTACATTAATTCAATATAAATGTAATTTGTATTTTATTTTATTATGTCTGCTAGTGTAAAGTGTTGGAAATCAGATACTATTAGTTATACTCTAATCTACTTGAAATTCAGTTGACCAGTTGACAGAAATTTATTTTTCAGTTGCTATGGGTCATCACACAATCTTACATATTAAACATTACCAAGTCACATCTTTTAGTATAAAATGTGGTAGACAGGTGAATAATGCCTGCTCCACTGTCTGGTTCTTTAAATTTGGCAATGGTGAATGTTGCTTGGGACACTCTAAAATGGTAAATAATTGCATTAAATCCATGTTTGAATCTGTTAACTCAAATCTTTTCAATACCTGAAGGCATACCAGTGTTGAATGGCACACTGGTTAAAACTCAAGGATCAAAATATACATCATTCAGTCCTATCTGTATACAAAATAGGGCTAAACGATTTGGAAATATATTTCTGACAAGCATTGCTATTGTGATTGGATTTGCATTTTATATTTTAATTTAATTATGGATTATGTTCAGTTTTCATTTTTTAAATGTGTCCAGGAGAATTGAAAAAAAACAACAACAAAAAAACAACAAAAAAACAAAAACAACAACAACAACAAAAAAACAAACAAAACAAAAAACAACAACACTGAAATAGGTCCATATCTTTAAAATAACAATAATTACCTGAAATGTGAAATGGCAATAATAGCCAAAAGATTGAGTACACAAGTGAGCATTGACACAAAACCAAGCAACACATCTGTAATCTGATCATTAGTTGGGTCAGTCTTACTCTTCCTACAGGAGCTGTTGTGGAGATGGGGAAAGCACAGTTCTATCTCCTCCATCTCCATCCTCTAACAGAGAAAGAGGGTGGATCGTTTCTGATATATCTCTTGATGTCCTCCATGGACAAGCCATGGCACTTCTTGCAGCTCACAACTCCAGTTGTATCTCTTTTCAGAAAGTTGACAAAATTCTGCACAACTAGACGAGGCACTTGTGGGAGTGGTAACATGGTGATTTCATAATAGGGACATATCCAAATAATTACATAATTGCATAGCTGCAAATGTCATCAGTGCCAAAATGCATGTGTTATGCTGGTAAGAATAATATGTTGTATGTATATATTGTATATTATTCATCAAGAGAATACAGATTCAAAAATCACAATATTTCCCGTTCATAAATACAAAAAAATGAAAAAAATAAAAATATGTGGATGAATACAAATCGCAGCTGTGATCAAACTGTCATTATCACGGCTCAAAGACATTAAGAGTCCATCAGAGACTCATAGATTGCGCATGCACACATGTGTTCAACTTCATTGCCGCCAAAACAAGCAGAAAAGATGGTGGAGCAGGTGAGCCATGGATCTGCTACTGAGGGAAGCACATTGGCAAGAAACCAGGTGTACCTGAATTTAATATTGCATTAAAATGTATCTGCACATTGTGGTCACCTTTACATCATATTTGTTGTAATGTTTTATTTTTGTATTAGTTAGACAATCATCTGACTTGAATGACTTGACTTTGTGCTAGGTTCCGTTAGCCTACTAAATACAGCCCAAAGCCTGATCACCATGCTAAATAGCACAATGCTAAATGGCAGTAATAACATTAGACATGTAGCTCAGGGATAGAGAGGCCGGGAGACTACCAACAGCATGCCTCCAGGAAATGTCCTTGCTTTGGGTCCGTTCATCAAGAGATGATTAGGTAATGCATCATGGTAGTGCTTTGGTTAAAGAGCTGCACACAATTAAGATTATTTCATGTTTTTTGTTAGACATGTGACAAAATCTCCACCCAGTATCATGTTGAATCCAGCTGCACATATGTAATCATCAGTATATCAACAAACGTAAAGCAACATAAAGTGTTAACTAATTGTTGATTAGCATTTGTGATTGGCACACAGGTGAAGTCACAGCAAAATAAACAGACAACAAAAGTTTGACAATGAAATGATTCATAAAGTATCTAAATATTGGTGAACGTTTGATATTAATGTAACAAAACCTCTAAACAACTTTCTGACTACAATCAACAAAAGCTCAGCCGAGCTCAGCTATAGCATCAAACTTCTAATGTTGATTCATTTATATTAATGATATTTTTCTCTATTAATAAAAGAGGATGAGATTGAAGGCTGTCGGTTGATGAGTGCTGAGTCATGCAGTGGATCATCTGCCAGGGACACAAAACTCTTGCCACATGAGAAGGCAGATTTCACCACATCTGCCAGATTCTATCAAGACTGACCCAAACCATTTGCTTTCCAACCGTTAGTGCTTGTATTCACACCATTACATTTCCTGTTACACAACATTGGCAACACTAAATAAATTCAAGCATGTCATGCAAACTGTCCCTTATTCCTTTTATATAATAGAAGTTTCAGCTACACGAATTTAAGACCTATGTAGTGTTCCAGTTGTTGTTCCATTGCAAAAACTGAATAAAAATTCCAGTAATGTTTATCAATTAAGCTCTTAACTATGACGTCACAGCAGGAAACTGCTATTCTATTTAATCCCTGCTGATCGCCAGAGGCCGTGCTTCAAGCACTGAATGATCACTCTTGTGCATACGTAGGCCGAGAATTAATAACAACAAATTCACCTATTCACCTATTCATCTATTCCGGTGGCCCACGTGAGGCTATATTGTCCTGTGACTCCGGAAGCACAGTCCCTTTTTTCTTCTCGCGCTTAGATTGAGTGGGCTGTGGCTACTTGCTGCTTTGTACCACAATTGTTTTCCCTCTTTCTTTTGGTAGCAGCTTATTGCTCAGAGGCCCATGACCTGTGACTGCAGTATATCACGGGCGGGGTAGTGTGACTTGCCCCTCAGGGGCTGCATAAGCTGCACAGCTTGGCAGAGTGCCCTACATGGAGCAGGTGGTTCCCTGACACCGGTGAGGTGCATGATTTCACAAGATAGTCTATGTTAAGTAGATTCTGCATTTTTTTTTGTTAAAAGCAATACTGGGTTTGGTGGAGCTGGTTTGTATTTGCTGCCGTTTTCGGTTCAGCTTGACTTTTGTGTTGACTATTGCCACATTCGGCTAAACTACCATTGTTATTTTAGAACCGTGTTCGGTTCTTTAGCTAATTTTTTTGGGCCTTCAGAGACATGTTCTAATTTTACTAATACCAGCAGTGATTACTGTTCACTTTGAGTTTGGGAGGATAATATATTTTAGTTGTAGTCTACCATCAGTGGCGTTTTTGGCTCGACGTGTTTTTTTTTTTTTTTTAATCTCAGTATTGGCAGATCAAAAGTGGCGTTTTCTGCTCTACCTAATCTACTGTCAGTTTTGATGGAGTCCATGTGCTGTAGAGCTTGCATGACCTAGTTTCAACCTGAAGATGGACATGACTTATGCCCCTTATGTTTCGATGTGGACCACCTTAGGGAAATTTTGACAGAGAATGCTTGCATTAATTGCAGCATTATGCCCAGATCCCTGCGTGCTGACCGCCTGGCTGCATTTGGAGGAGCTGGAACCTTGGCACCCTCTGATATACATTACACTCAGTTGCCGGCAAGCGGGAAGGTGGTAAGAAAGTGCTCTGCTCTGCGGGATTATCTTCGAAGGTGGATAGCCTTACTTCAGAGCTTACTAGAATGAAAGTTCTCATTGAGTCCATGCAGACTCGAGATAGCGGGATATGATTTCTACTTGCGATGACGATGCCTTGTCTCTGATACGCACTTCCACGACACTGACCCGCATACAGGGGACAGTTTGGATGTGGGTTCGACATATTAGAGTTGAGCTCACACAACTCCACCTGCTCTCAGGGCGGAGAGGATGACTCAGCTGCCTCCTCTTTCAAGGCTCTGCGTCTTCCTTTTTGGTACCCCTCTATGGAGTGTATTAAGGAACTACATGCCTGCTGGTTACAGAACAAAAGTGTTTTTAAGCCGATGTCTGATGGAAGGCTTCTTGGTGCCATGCAGGATGCGCCTAAGTTTGGTCTGGGGCATATGCCTGCGATTGAACCAGCCCTTACTGTGGCTCCAGATGAGGCTCTGAGACCCAATGCCAGGTGCCCGCGACCTCAGTCATGGGTTACTGACGAGGCCTATGACTCTGGGGCTTGCATGGGTCATATTGGCTGTCCCATTTATTGTTAGGTTTCACGACTTCACTAGAGGCTTCTAATGTTGACACGGCTAAGCAGCAGGTCTGGATGGCATAACTACTTTGACAGATAGGAGAACCTTGAGAGGATTACCTGTGGTTCCAGATTAACTTTTTGCTCAATGGAGGCTTTGCAACGGACAGCCCAGGCCTCTCAGACTAGACATCAGCTGGAGGGCCTTCACTGACAAACCCCTCAGTGAAGGCCCTCCAGCTGATGGGGGGAGGGTTTACTCAAGATACTTTCTTGTCCCGAAAAAAACCCCGGCAACCTACATCCAGTTTTAGACCTGGAGATTAATGGCTGTGTACTTGGTACTTCACCATTTTCTGCCAAACTTGCTAGGCAGGCATGTGCTTGTACAGGTCAGTTGTTTATCATATAAATCTCATGGGGGGACCAAAACTATGAATCTCACACAGAGAACATGGCAGCTTCTCATGTGGGCATCCGTCCATTTTGGCAACCTGCAGGCAGCCTATCTTCAGGGAACTTGGAGTCAGGTGGCAGATTTCCTCCCTCGCCAAACTCTCTTGCCAGGGGAATGGAAGCTTCACCCAGAGGTGGTCTGCACCATCTGGAGGGTCTTCGGCAGGGCCGAAGTGGATCTGTTCGCTTCGCGGGAAGCAACCCATTGCTCTCTCTGGCTCTCTTTGAGGGACAACACCAGCCCGCTGGGTCAGGATGCACTGGCTCATGACTGCCCTCGTGTTCTGGCCATGGCTTCATCATGGCATCTTTCCTTGGTCCTGGAAACTCTGCAAGCTCATTCATTTGAGCAGTCATTAAGTGGCTGTCGACTGCATTTTTCCTCGCCATGGCTTCGGGTAAGCATGTGGGTGAACTGCAGGCCTCGTCTGTCAATGAATCCTGCTGTAGATGGCATGCTTATGGTTCAGGCGAACTCTCTGGCCTAATGTCTCTTTCCTCCCTAAGGTGTTATCTTCGGTAGGTAATGCCCAACTGCTCCAGTTGGCGAGGTTTGACACGGAATCTACCACAGAACCTTTATGCCTTGTCCGTTCATTGGAGGGTTATATACAAGGGACAGCAGGTACACATAGGTTGGAAAATCTTTGTGTGTTATGCTGATCCACATAAGGGTCAGGCTCTCTCTACACAGCACCTTTCTCAGTGAGTTGTAGAGACATGCTTATGCGTGACAGGGGCGGCTGATGCCTGAGGGTGTGAGATGCCATTCAACCAGGGGCCTTTCTACCTCCTGGGCTGCTATGCATGGAGTTCCCCTGAATGTGATTTGTGCTGAGGCCTCTTGCACCACCTTGTTATGAGGAGGTAGTTTTTGCTTGACGTGGTCCATGGATTCCTGGTGACCATGTTGTTACAAGTCATCCAGTGTTTGATGTACCACCTCTGGCGGGCAAAAGGGATGAAATACAATGAAAGTTATGTATATAACTGTGGTTCTATGAATCCCAGATGACCGCCAGGGGTCTCTGTCCCTCAGAATCCTCCTGCATTTGTGAGAAGGTTAGGGGACTGTGCTTCCAAAGACACGTAACTATATAGTCTCACTTGGGTCACCGGAAGTTCATAGGTGAATTTGTTGTCATTAATTTTCAACCTGCACATGTGCAAGAGTGATCATTCAGTGCTTGAAGCACCGCTTCCGGCGGTCATCTGGGATTAGTTAGAAATGTCTTGAGTGTGCTCCAAATCATACTTTTACTGACAGGATTGATGTACACCTCTATTCAAAAACCCCAAACATATATGATTGATTAGAAATGACTCAGTTACAATCTTTTGATCAATTACCCAGCCCTGTATGCACTGCAAGTTAGATTAAGTTTGAACCACAAATTTAAATATTTTATCGATGCATACATTAATGTATGTCCACACAGTCAATGTACTGAACCAGTAATACATACAGATCTCAACCATAACAATCTGATGGTGCAAGGAGATTGATAAAAGTAAAGGGAAGGCATTAGGTCAGAATGGAGCAGGGGAACAGTGCACACAGGATGGGAGAAAAAGACTACTGGCTAGTCAAGCATGATTATACAAAATATAAACCTTTCTGCAAATCCTCTTCAGTCCCATAATCAGTGCTCTGCATGTGCCCCAAACCCACAGCTGATTTCAAAGGATTGTTCCATCCTTTTGTGAAGGTATCGAGTGTATTAGCCAGACTAGGGAGAAACACATAATGTGCACAAAACAAATGTGTGTTGGAGAGGTCCAGAAGACAGTCCTCCTCAAGATCAAGAACATCATTGTACAGCTGCGTGACACTCCCCACACATCCAGACATCTCGCCATAGATGTTTGATTCTTAACTTAAAAAAGCAGCCATAATGAACATAGGAAATGTGTGTTTAACTGTTTACTGTGTAAATAGATTATATGAATTTTAATCTGTAAAAAATGCATCTTTATGAACATAATAATTATTTAACATTTAAGTTAAGTTGACCCTGAGGTCAACCTTTTGGCAAGTGCAGAGAACACACAGTGCCCACTAGGGGTGTGCAAAAATATCAAAATATAATAAAAACTTCACAGTATCACAGTTGTACATAGTACAGTACATATGTTGTGATACTTCAGAGCCAGTAAACTGCACATGTCCCTGTGTAAATTTGGAGCTTGTATGAGCTGTGGATGAATAGTATTGACCAATGAAACAGTTTGATGTATTCTTCTAGTTAGTAAAACGTACTTGGTTATATTCATTCATCTTCAGTAAACGAAACATAAATGCACTATTAATGTTTATTTTTTGTGAAAATGGGGCTGATCATTAAGGGTCACAAAAGCTAATACATTTCACTGAATCATATCGAATCAATATGAAATATATCGTGTTGTATTTTATTGAATCGAAAAAGTACTGGATTGAGATATGTATTGTATCGTCACCTGTGTATCAAAATATGTACTGTATCGGCAAAATATTAATGATACCCAACTTTAGCGCCCACTCTGGTTCTCCCTCATTTCGTCAGACCACCCACCACTTTGAGTAGACATGCTAGCACACCAGCTGTGACCCACAGGTCCTTCCATTGCTGCATTTCCTCGAACCCCTGCTCCACAGAGTAAGATCACGTGACTCCTACTGTCATCTCAGCGCCTTGCCCAGTGGATTCGTGGGTGCATTATGGTGTGTGAGGATTGCGGTCGCTCCCCCTCTTGGTTTACAAGCACGTGCCAGGCTGTGAGCATCGGCTTGTCTTATCGAAGTAGCACAGGACGCATTGTGCCTCATCCAGGATCCCTGTATATAGTTACTGGACCCCGATTTAGGACATGGGACAGATGCATGGAGGTTCATTTTGATGGACAGCAACTGTGGAACACTCCACTTCAATGGAAAACTTGTGAGTCAGGGTTGTGTTGTAGATTAAGAGTGGAGGCTATATGTTATTATCCAATCCAATCCACTCTATTTATATAGCACATTTCACAAACAAATGCAGTTTCCAAAGTGCTGCACAAATACATTATATTAAAAAAACAACTAGTTAAATAAATCAACATTTAAACTAAAATCAAATAGCAAAATTAAAATCATAAATATGTATATAAAAGCAATAAAATCTAATAATATTATATTAATATTACTGATGCTTTGTTTTGTTGTATCTGTCCTTGTTGGTCACATAGTTTTAATTCTCATAGTTGTAATAAAGCTGGCAACATCTGCTAAATAACTTGATTTGAATTTCCCTCTGCCACAAATTTCAAGTCTGTTTGTGGAAATGCCCCATTTTACCTAATCATTCACTCATAAGAGTAAAATTGCACAGTGTCTGCTTTAGCATCTCTGTGAGAAACTGTGTGGTTTTTGCTCCACTTTTAGCACGGTTATCTGTTTAGTACATAAACTAATTGATAAATTGATAAATGAGGCCCCTAGTATTTTACAATTATAGTATTTATTTACTCGTAATACCTGAACACAGCTTTTCTAATCCACAGATTAGAAATTGTATTATAATGGATATTGAGGCCTCAGGAAACAGATGTATTGGAAGCACTAGGAGATCTTTGGTGTTGTGTGGCAAGAGTGACTTGGTCTCAGCCATTACAAAAGCAGAAGGTGGAACAAGGCCAACAACAAAAGGAAACATCTGGCAGTGCAGAGGGTCAGAGAGACGACCGAGGAAAATTACTGAGTGAAAGCAGTGGGTCTCTTCTCCCAAAGGCAGTAGATGCAATGGGACCAGGCATTTGAGTGACCCCTGTCCTGGTGGAAACACTGGAGCACTGTCTAGGGTAGGCTCATGTTACCTCTTTGTTCAGTTTCTGATTTCTTGCCAACACCAAAGAACATTAAAATCTGAGGTAAAGAGAAAGACTCATCCTATAAACTATGTGGCACCGACCCATGCACACTGAACCACATCCTGCCCAAAAAATATGAGTGAAGGACACTACATAAAGAGAGATGATGAAGTTCTCTCTGTAATTGCCAAGTGGACAGAGACCCAAAGAAAAAAAGCCAACAACCACCAAGCAGTACCAGCAAAGGGCATATCTTTTTCTCAGAGAAAGTGAACAAAAGGTGAAGAAAACCTAAAATAACATCCTGCCCTCCATTTTGAGCCAACCAACCAATTGGAAGATGTAGGTGGACCTAAAAAATAATCTAATTTTCCCAAGAAATGAGGCAGTAACTTATTTCAGCCCTGACGTAATCCTCCTGTCAAATAGAACAGAATCGATTGTGGTAATTGAGATTACAGTTTCGTGGTAGCGAGCTAAAGAAGTCCAAGTACCAGGACCTCACAGATGAAGCCCATTCTAGAGGGTGAAATGCAGCCCTGTTTCCCATTGAAATGGGCTGTTCCGGGTTTGTTCCTGAGAATTTGCTTAGAACCCAAGCAGATGAAGAAGGCCTTAGGGGAGATTGCCTCTGTAACTGAGGAAAGTTTAAGATGTTTGTGGATGACAAAAGACTGGAGTTGGAACGCTTCTGCAGATAAAGCTTAGTCTTTGCTGCTCCACCCCACTGAAGTGTTAAGAAGCAAAACGTGATAATGATGCAGATGGGTCCCTTCACCAAGCCACAAGCAACATTGTCTCTTAGAGAAACATCCACCATAACCAAACTGCTAGAATGTTTACTGCTTATAGCATAGCATCTTTGATGTTTATTACTCTTAGCCAAATAAAATATGCCCAAAAGGTCTCCAGTGTCCTTCATAATCTTCATTTGATGCCCTCCAGTATCACCAACAGGCAAAGGTAACACACTGCTCCTCTTATTGTGTTTAACCACTTTATACTGAACCACACTTCTGTACTTTGAAATTATAATGCATCCTAATTTTTTGGATTTCAAGTGATAGGAAGCTACGAATGGAACTTGAAACTGAATCTCTTTGGGCCCCAGAAAGGTTAGCTCTCTCCCTGTTTGTCATTGACAACTGAGATGGAAACGTGTGTGCTTTGTCAAGGACTTGGTTTTCAGACCTTTGCCATGAGGTTTGGAAAGAACCTCATGCTGTCTTCACAAAGGGTCGTGATTGAAATAAACACAAACCAAGGCTACAGTGCCCCTGTAAAGTGTTTTCTTTTTATTTTATTATATCCACGAAGTTTGCTAACAGTGTTTTACTATCCTACACATAGACACATACATTATACATATGACCTGTCTCTGGCAAACCAGGTAATACTCAGAACACATAACACAAAAATTAATATTATCAAGTAAAATCTCAATAAGATATTTGAAATCCATTTTATTTAATTATTAACCTGGGCATATGTTATGTCAGACAAAATATACAGAGATGTGATACACATGGTCTGTGATAACAGCTAAAAAATATTTACATCAGATGAACCAGGTTTCAGTATCTGAAGTGTGACTATGAGTTTAATGGCTTTTCTAAACCAGGGAAACAAAAATGTGTACATTAGAGGATTCACACATGAGTTTAGAAAAACGATTGATATTGCAATGACAATTAAAGGAGTACCTAGTATTGTGATGTAGGCTTCAGAATACACAGCAATAAGGTATGGGCAGTAACAAGCGACATACACGACCACAATGATCCCCAGGTTTCGTACGGCTTTAATCTCTGATCTTTTGCTTGTTTTGGAAGTGACAGCTGTAACATGAGAAAGCATAGCTCGGGCCTGAGAAACAGCTACTATTGCAACTATAGTGTAAAGGACAAAAATAATTCCAAATGGTATGATGCAGCTGATTATTAAATCTGCTTCTTTGGAATAAGAAACCACACATTCTCCTTCACAAGATTTATATTTGCCGGGATACATTAAATTCTCAGAAAGAAATAAAACTGAGTACCCAATTGAGTACATCCAGCACATGCATATGCTGATCTTGACTACTTTTCCAGTCATTCTGCTTTGGTAGTGGAGAGGCTGACAGATGGCCACATAGCGATCCACGGAAATAAGGATAATATTTCCGACTGAAGACATATATAGTGTATAGGAAAGTATGTAATAAATCACACACATCAGGTCACCCAAAGTCCAGCAAATTTTCCATTTAATGCTATCGACTGGTATGACCATGAGACCAACAAGGAAATCGGACACAGCCAAAGATAGAAGCATTAGGTTAGTGGAGGTGTGAAGCTTTCTGCAAGAGAAAGAAATAATATAAATTATGTCAGAGATTTTCTGAACTAATTCTGTATACAAAATAGAATTCTGTTCAAAGTTCACATTTTAAACATGTCCGGGCGACCTGTTAATAAACTAGAATGTATTTTCTATGACTGTTTAAAACTATTTCCACATGGCTACAAAGTTGCAATTACATGATTACATATAAATTAAACATATAAATACAATTACAATTACATATAAATGTTTGTAATTTGTAATTTTTGTATGTCTGTATGAGTAAAGTATTGGAAATCAGATACTATTAGATATACACTAATCTAGCTGAAATTCAGTGGTCCAGTTGACAGAAATGAATTGTTGATTGGTATGGGTCATCACACAATCTTACATATTAAACATTACCAAGTCACATCTTTTAGTATAAAATGTGGTATACAATGTGGTGAATAATACCCACACCACTGTCTGTTTTTTCAGATTTGGCAATGGTGAATGTTGCTTAGGACACTCTAAAATAGTAAATAATTGCATTGATTCTATGTTTCAGTCTGTTACATCATCAAAATTTACATCATTCAGTCCTATCTGTATACAAAATAGGGTTGAATGAATTAGAAATATATTTCTGACAAGCATTGCGATAGGATTTGCAATTTAAATTTTAATTATTATGTATTATGTTCAAAGTTTTATTTTAAATGTGTCCAGGAGAATTGACAAAAGCACTGAAGTAGTCACACGTTTTTTCAAATAACAATAATTACCTGAAATGTGAAATGGCAATAACAGCCAAAAGATTGAGTACACAAGTGAGCATTGACGCAAAACCGAGCAACACGTCTGTAATCTGATCATCAGTTGGGTCGATCTTAGTCTTCCTACAGGAGCTGTTGTGGAGATGGGGAAAGCACAGTTCTATCTCGTCCATCTCCATCCTCTAACAGAGGAAGAGGGTGAATCTTCTCTTATATACCTCCTGAAGTCCTCTATAGATTAGCTGTAACATTCTTGTAGCCCACAATGACAACTCCAGTTGTATCTCTTTTCAGAAAGGGAAGTCGACAAATTTATGCACAACTAGAGGGGGCACTTGTGGGAGTGGTAACATGATTATTTCATAATAGGGACATGTCCAAATAATTACCTACTTACATACTTGGAAATGGCATCAGTGTCAAAATGCATTTGTTGTGCTGTTAAGATTTATATGGACCTTAAGAACTACACGGGCCTTTCCGGGGTTTTAGACATTCTTTAGGTCATATACTTTAGAAGTTGGAAAGTTTGGATGACACACTTTTAAAAGGAAGGTTATGGGGTAAGTAAGCTGTTAATTAAGATGTGCATCCCAAATTAAAATGCATGCATATCTGTAGTTATACATAAAATGCATTTTGTATATTATTTATCAAGAGAATAAAAATTCAAAAATCACAATACTTCACATTCACAAATACAAAAATTTAAAATATGTGCATAATTTCTCAACATCCATCCATCCATCCATTTTCTTCCGCTTATCTGGGGCCGGGTCGCGGGGGCAGCAGTCTAAGCAGGGACTCCCAGACTTCCCTCACCCCGGACACGTCCTCCAGCTCCTCCGGTGGGACCCCAAGGCGTTCCCAGGCCAGCCGAGAGACATAGTCCCCCCCAGCGTGTCCTGGGTCTCCTCCCGATGGGACATGCCCAGAACACCTCCCTAGGGAGGCGTCCAGGAGGCATCCTGAGCAGATGCCCGAGCCGCCTCAACTGGTTCCTCTCAACGTGTAGGAGCAGCGACTCTACTCCGAGCTCCTCCCGTGTGACCGAGCTCCTCACCCTATCCCTAAGGGTGCGCCCGGCCACCCTACGGAGGAAACCCATTTCAGCCGTTTGTATCCGCGACCTTGTCCTTTCGGTCATTACCCAGATCTCATGACCATAGGTGAGGGTAGGAACGTAGATTGACCGGTAAATCGAGAGCTTTGCCTTTGGGCTCAGCTCCTTCTTTACCACAACGGACTGATACAGGGACCGCATCACTGCAGACGCTGCACCGATCCGCCTGTCAATCTCACGCTCCATCTGTCCCTCACTCGTGAACAAGACCCCGAGATACTTGAACTCCTCCAATTGGGGCAGACTCACCACCCACCTGGAGAGAGCAAACCACCTTTTTCCGGTCGAGCACCATGGCCTCGGATTTGGAGGAGCTGATTCTCATCCCAGCCGCTTCACACTCGGCTGCAAACCGCCCCAGTGCCTGTTGCAGGTCCTGGCTCGAAGAAGCCATCATGACAGCATCATCTGCAAACAGCAGAGATGAAATCCTGTGGTTCCCAAACGAGACCCCCTCCGGCCCCTGGCTGCGCCTAGAAATTCTGTCCATAAATATAATGAACAGAACCGGTGACAAAGGGCAGCCCAGTCCAACATGCACCGGGAACAGGTCTGACTTAATGCCGGCAATGCGAACACAGCTCCTGCTCCGGTCATACAGAGACCGGACAGCCCTTAGCAAAGGGCCCCGGACCCCATACTCCCAGAGCACCCCCAAAGGACACCACAAGGGACACAGTCGAATGCCTTCTCCAGATCCACAAAACACATGTGGACTGGTTGGGCAAACTCCCAAGAACCCTCAAGGACCCGATGGAGAGTATAGAGCTGGTCCAGTATTCCATGTCCCCAGAGCTAGTCTCCATGTCCGGAGATCCAGTCGTCGAGGTCCCCGCCTTCGACTGTCGCCCAGATCTCTCTGCACCCGCCCCTCATGGCTCTTCTCGCAGGTGGTGGGTCCACGGGAGGACGGCCCCGTGTCGTTCCTTCTGGCTGGGCCCGGCCAGGCCCCGTGGGGAAAGGCCCGGCAACCAGGCGCTTGCTGCCGAGCACCCACCCCAGGCCTGGCTCCAGGGTGGGGCCCCGGTAACGCCAGTCCAGGCGACGTAAACGGCCTTGATGTATTTTTCTTCATATTTCTCAACATGTGAATAAAAATGTATTTTGTTTGCTTGAGGTTTCTCTCTTGCGAATACAAAACACAGGTGTGATCAAACTGTCAATATCACCACTCACAGACATTAATCACCGTTCTCATTTTGTTTCATACATGCACCTTCTGCCCATAAATTTTTTAATTTTTTTTTTTTTTTTACTGTATTAACTTGAGTTCAACCTTTAGTCTTAGGAGAACAGCGGAGGGACACACTTATGCACGTTTTTGCTGCCTAGGTCAGAGTTATCAGGTCCATCACAACACAACACAAGGGAAATTCAGGCCTTGGTCGAGCTCAGCTATAGGATCAAAACTCTAATGGTAATTCAATTATATTAATGATATTTATCTCTATTAAATGAAGAGTATAGGATTGTTGAGTGTTGACAGAGTCATGCAGTGGATCATCTGCCAGGGACACAAAACTCTTCTGCCACATGAGAAGGCAGATTTCACAATAACTGCCAGATTCTATCAAGACTGACCCAAACCATTTGCATTCCAACCGTTAGTGCTTGTATTCACACCATTACATTTCCTGTTACACAACACTGGCAACACTAAATGAATCCAAGCATGTCATGCACACTGTCCTGTTTCATGGGCAGTCCTTTTATATACTTGAATTTAAGCTCTATGTATCTTTCTAGTTATAAAAACTGAGTAAAAACTCCTCTGCTGTTACTCAATTTAGCTATTAACTATGATGTCACTTTGAATACAGTATTTGTACTGTTGCACCCTAAGTGACCTTGTGCTCTAATTGAGTTACACAGCCAACTAACATCTCTCTTGCATCACTTCCTCGAAGGAACGGGCAGTAAGTGGCAGAAGAGCCACTTACTTGTATCACACCGAAGCAGGTTTTTAGTGTGTAGGTTGTTGTTGTGCCTTGTGTTGCAAACATATCAAAAAACTCGTTCTTTGCTAGTGACTGGTTACTTTGATCGTCTATTGTTGTATACATCTTTTTCGTGCCCTATTCGTGCCCTATCTCGCCCTGGGGTGGACTTGCACCAAGCAGATCTTGGAGCAGGACTTTCCAGTGATTTCGTTTCCGCATACCTCTGTACATGTGGCTGTAACATCGGTGCTCTGTGGAACTTCTTGCTCCCACGCCGTGCTCTTTGGGGGATGGAGGAGGCATGGATGTTGGCGGTGCTGGACCTGGGTGAAGAGCTGCTAGATGTCTCTCACTGTCACACTCTTCACACTTTACTGTAGCCTTACAGTCTTTGGCGATAACAAATGTTATTGTCTTTGAGCAGCTTTTTCCTATCTTCCAACAGCATTGTTCTGAAATCAGAATCAGAAGACTTTTATTGCCACCGTTTGTGAGCACAGTTCAAAAACTAGGAACTTACTTCGGTGATAAAGTGCAACATAAAACACACTGAATAAATACAAATACAGATAAGGGCATGCACAAAGTAAAAAAAAAAAAAAAGTGCTTAAAAAAATAAAATACTTATAGGTAGAAAATATATACAACAGCAGCATCAGAACAACAGTGACTTAGTGACCGGTATTATAAAGTGTCCAGTTTTGTGCAAATATTATAAAGTGTTCATGAGACAAACGGCAGAGGGGAAGAAACTGTTCTTATGATGAGAGGTTCTGGTCCCAATGGACCGTAGCCTCCTGCCAGAGGGAAGTGGCTCAAATAGTCAATGTCCAGGGTGATCTCTCTGCATCTTTTCAGTGGGTGTGGTTTGTAATGTCCTTTTGAATGTCTTTGCATGTTTCATTCATCTTGCATGTGTCTGACACTTCTATGGAGGTTGAGCACATCAACAGTTGCTTCTAACTGTGCTTTTTCCACTTTGATGCTCAGTTCTTTCTCAGCATAAGCTAGCCTGGCTTTGGCAGCTGGAACTTCTGCTTGTGCATGTGCTGCAGCCATACTGACTTGGCTTGCCACTGATGACCTTAAAGATGCTTCGGCTGATGAGCGAAGGATTCTGTTGAGGACTTTGATGAGTGTGCCTTTGGTGAGTGCGAGGAGCGGGACTTTTGACTTTTAATTTCTTCTTTCTCCATGATCTTCTTTCTCCTGATTTCATAAACAGTACAAACTTAATCTGTGCCATTTAACCCTGATAAAATTTCTTCAAGTCTTGAGTGTGCTCCAATCCATACTTTTACTGAAAAAAGAATGGCTAGAGTCAAGTATGATTATACAAAATATAAACCTATCTGCAAATCCTCTTCAGTTCCATAATCAGTGCTCTGCATTTGACCCAAACCCACAGCTGATTGGGGGTAACTCCACCTTCAGACTTTAAAAGATGATTGTCCTACAAGTCTCCACAAGTATGTTCTTCTGACAATGCATCCAAGTTGCAGTATTCACTCCAATGTTTCTTGGGCATCAACAACTGTGCATGGACCCTTTAATGTGTTCCCACTGTGCTCAGCCTGCAGGTAACCCTTTACAATTCTATATCCTGCCTTGGGTAGTCAACTTTTATTGACAAGATAGCATTGTCAAGTTCTCTGTCTAATAAGTTGCAGTAGGTTGCTTGTGTTGACAACCTGAATATGGTTGATTCACTGACTACAAGCAAATGTGCAAATGAGATTTCTTGATGAAGAGCTGCATGAATGTTTCTGTGAATGCTCATAAGGGACTCTAAAATATCAGAAAGCTTGTACCAGACTACCCATCAACTGTATCCTGAAAAAAAAATTAAAAATACAATAAAAATCTTGGTTGGTTACTCTCCATACACAAGATCAATTTAACGAAAATGTTTAGCAGTATAGGAGTTGTGAATTGATGGTTGGATGATGAAGATGAATTGTAGACTAAATGATTCACTAAATGTTTTGTACAGCACACGATACTGCCAGTAGGTAGCACTGTCAAGAACTTATGGGGAAGGCTATGGATTCTGCTTCTAGTTATTCTATCCCTCTATTAAAATAACTGGATAGGGTATTGCTTGAGTTGGATTAGTGGCCATTCAGTGGTACTACAACAAAAAAAGCCCCCCTGCCCAGAACACATTTTTCTCATTGAGCACAATGTAATCACAAACTGGTCTTGTTTGGCTATGGCTTTCCCAAAGGTCGAATTTTGTGGTGATTTTGACCCATTTTCAGATCATAAACTTTTTACCGGCTCAAAATCCGTCTGTTGTCTTAACACTTTTTCATCATTAGCTACAGCTATGCTGTATGTCTGCTCTAGCTAAGCTCAAGCGTTGATTGGTTATAGCGGTCACATGGTACAACATGAAAAAGGATGTGAGTGATGCGAACAAGCGAACTGTCATGAATGAGACGTAGGTTTAGAACATGGTTCAGAAAAACATGAACAATAACCCCCCAAAAAGACTTATAGGAACCATTTAGCAACAAGCCATGATACTAGTCCATGTGTTCTTAGTAAATGCAGTTTGAGTGCAGAAAGTCCAGTGCTAATTTCAGATCTTGAAAACTGTGTGGAAGACATCCACGTTTCAAAATACCACTCCAAGTATATGTTTGATGATGGAATAATGCTGAAAGGCAAAATATTTTGTCCTGTAAATCTCCAGATCACTACTGTGAAGAGGCAGGGTCAGCAGCATGGTCCAAGAGTGAGTTTTAAGGCTACATATGCATGGATATGTATGGAAGCTTCTGTCTGTCCTGTGTTGTTCTGTCCATAATTTGGTACCTCTCCTCAGAACATGTGGAACAGCAACGGAAATGTACATGTACTAACCTCAACAGTGGATGCTAAACTTTTTTAAAAAGTGACTAGAACAAGCTTCAAAACAAATGTGTGAATGAGAAAAAACTTGTATGTGTCCTCTATTTGCAGACACTGGTTCAGCTGTTTTGAATCAGCAAGAGTACAGATTACATATGTTAAGTTTCAAAGGTTTGGGGAAATCTGCACTTTGTCTGATATGTTGTGACTTTGTGGCATTATTGTAGAGACTTGTGGTGCTCTCACACTAGGCCTTTTGAATCGTGCCATACTCAAGTACAATTGCAGAGCATTCTATCATCAGACAGAGCTGTTACATGTTTACATGTCGTGCAGCAGTGCTATCACTTTGGCGGAGAAAATAAGTCCAGGTTCATGAAATATCTATTAAATAATGAGGCAGTTATGTATCCTGCTGTGATACGATCCTCTGTGAGTTTATGGATGTAATAACGGCTCGGGAGAGTGCTGACAGCTGGAGGTGAGAGGCTGCAAAACTTGTGTCTCTGTCCCCAACCCTTATTGAAGATAAGCAAAAATTCACTGTGTGTTATGAAACAGAGTTTATTCACCATTTTCCTTGTCTGAGTAACATCTGACATACCACGCTTTAGTGCTTGGGCACGGTTCGCTTGGGCTAGTGTGACTTCACCCTTAAACTTAACAATAACTTCTTGATTGTTCAGCCTCAGGGAATGCTTGTTTGTGCATAGTCGGTTCACACTTGTACCACAACAATAGAGATCCTCCAATGGCGCAACCACCGTCCCCCAGGAGACAAATTATAAGTGTGAAAGGTAAATGCTCATAGGTAATGTGAACTTTGAAAATAGTTTAATTCAGGTGCAACAGCAACAATAATAATGTACTGCTTTGGTTGGACCAGTGCAAGGGGAAGAATAAAGATATAACCAATTAACTGGAATGAAATTATAAATTAATCAAAGAAAACAAAAACAAAAAACTCCACTGGTTCTCAGCAATCATGCAGGCAGAGTTCCAAACTATTTGCTTTTGTATTTAGTGTTAAGATCCAGCTCGACCCAGCACTGAGCCTGACCTACACCTACAGTCATGGAACTAGGGCTGTGTTTTTTTTCATTCTGTGTGGAATTTTAATGGCAGAACATTGATACGGCTTTTTTTTCTTAGCTCTTCCTGCGTGTGTCTCATCAAAAATGAGCACTAAAATCTGGAAGGTAAACTCAAGATTCCGTTGTGTTGTTTTCAAAGGCCTGTGCTCATTGGCATATGATCCCAAAAAATAATTTTCTTCCCCAATATGAGCTAGCACTGCTCACCATGTGATGTCAGAAATAGAGTGATACTTACTAGAGCAGAGCTATCGCGGGCTCAGAGCAGGGCTAAGATAAATCTTACCAAGCTAACTTTAAGTCGCTTTGAGAATTTAAAAGCTGGGGTTGTTTCTCAAATGCAAAGTATTTTGCCTTGCCTCTGAAGTCAGATCCACCAAAGTCAGTTCCTTCCAATCCACAATCCATGTACTGCCTCAACAGAAACAGAGGCTTATATAACAGATTTCAGAGAGAACAAGCAGCACATCCAAAGGCTCAAAGAAGTTAAGTTTGCATGCATCTTGGGAGGCATATGAGGGTGGACCCCAGAATATATTTTCTAAGGAGGGGGACATAGTTATGGAAATATTATGTATTCCTTATTTTAATAAATTAATCTGTCAGTCATCCGGGTCTGATCCATAGCAAAAGAAAAATATCAAATCTGTCAACTGGACAAAACATTGTACGACTGAAGATGTTTCATTGCTCATCAAGCCACTTCTTCAGT
Source organism: Periophthalmus magnuspinnatus (assembly GCF_009829125.3). NCBI lineage: Eukaryota > Metazoa > Chordata > Actinopteri > Gobiiformes > Gobiidae > Periophthalmus > Periophthalmus magnuspinnatus. The sequence goes on from NC_047146.1 coordinate 17,223,101, forward strand.
TCTGGTCAGATTACTGGTGGACACTGCCTTATATCTATCTGAAGGGTGGCGCAAGCTACACTGTGCCCTATGCCTGAGTCCTACTTAGCATAGTCATTCAAGCCCTTAAATAGTGACTGCAAACACCAATCCATCCATTTTCTTCTGCTTATCCGGAGCCTAGTTGTGGAGGCAGAGTCTAAGCAGGGACTCCCAGACTTCCCTCACCCCAGACATATCCTTCAGCTCCTCTGGTGGGATCCCAAGGCGTTCCCAGGCCAGCCGAGAGACATAGTCCCTCCAACATGTCCTGGATCTTTCCCGGGGTCTCCTCCCGGTGGGACATGCCCGGAACACCTCCCTTGGGAGGCGTCCATGAGGCATCCTGAGCAGCAGATGTCTGAGTCATCTCAGCTGGCTCCTCGCAACATGTAAGAGCAGCGCCTCTACTCCGAGCTCCTCCCATGTGACTGGGCTCCTCACCCTATATCTAAAGGTGCACCCAGCCACCCTCTGGAGGAAACCCATTTCGACCGCTTGTATCCGTGATCTTGTCCTTTCGGTCATTACCCAGAGCTCATGACCATAGGTGATGGTAGGAACGTAGATTGACTGGTACATTGAGAGCTTCGCCTTTCGACTCAGCTCCTTCTTTACCACAACGGACCGATACAGTGACCGCATCACTGCAGATGCTGCACCAATCCGCCTGTCAATCTCACGCTCCATCTGTCCCTCACTTGTGAACAAGACCCCGAGATACTTGAACTCACCACCCACCTGGAGAGGGCAAACCACCTTTTTCCGGTCGAGCACCATGGCCTCGGATTTGGAGGAGCTGATTCTCATCCCAGCCGCTTCACACTCGCCTCAGTGCCTACTGCAGGTCCTGGCTCGAAGAAGCCACCAGGACAACATCATCTGCAAACAGCAGAGATGAAATCCTGTGGGTCCCAAACCAGACCCCGCTGACTAGATTGCAAGCACATGAGCTAAAAAAACAGAACAACAGAGAATCTGAACCCAGAAGGAAAGGTGTAATCATTCCTTATACAGCTGGTGTCTGTGTCTGAAAAGCTTCAGAGAAATATGACAGTATGAAATTTCAGGCTATTTCAGACCTACAAACACTTTAAGAAAGGAACTGGTTCATCCAAAGGACAAATCCCCAAGCCACGAACAAAGCAATGTGGTTAACTCCATTCAATGTAGTGAAGAGTACAGTGAGCGTTACATTGGAGAAACTAAACAGCCACTCCATAAGACCCCAGGGCGCCGTACATCTCCATCTTAAAACCCCTAACCACTCATTTGAAGATAGTGGGGTACAGATCTTAGCCAAAGAAAAGAAATGGTTTGAGAGGGGAGTTAAAGAAGCGATTTTTGTTAGGAAAGGCAATCCTTCCTTGAACAGGAATGGGGGCCTTAGATATCATCTATTCTACAGTATGTATGACTCCATCCTCAGACACAAACGAAGAAAACAACGGGGCTAGCCAGTATGCTAATAGGTGTGAAATCACTAATTAGGGGCTTGAATGACTAAGTAGGACTCAGGCACAGGGTACGCTTAGGTTAGCACAATCGATCTAGCCTACATACAGAAATTGCAAACAATAGGTGTTTTTAGTTTCAGTGTAGCTAGCACCTCCCTTCAAATAGATATAAGGCAGTGTTCACCAGAAATCTGACCAGAACTGAAGAAGTGACTTGGATGAGCAGGGAAAAGTCTTTACTCCTACAACGTTTTGTCCAGTTGGCAGATGTACCTGCAGAGGACATGACGATTTCAACATGACTTGGGCAGTGAGTGATGACCTGGGTATCTTACCATGCCCAGATCAGACCAAAATGCCTTATTTTTATAAGACAGCATCATATGATGAAAAACATCTTATACATTTTTTCAAGCATTTATGAACGTAAATGTAGACGTTTTTATTGATGCCTCTCAAATGCGCGATATTTTCCTATTCATCTTCAGGGTCTCGCCTTAAAGAGCAGGTATTTTACTTTTATGGAGTATTTACTGCTAAAAATATGATGTTTAGATCACCATGTCACACCTTCTTATTCTTTTTTTCCCCCTTTGTTTACTAGTGCTGCATTTGAGAAACATACAGAAGATATATGGAATCATGCAGCGAAGAAAAACAGATTTCCAAATTCTTTCTAACAGACCAGTGTGTTGTTTACACATACCTTGACATGTTATGTATTGGATACCTTTGGCGCAATTCTTCTAACTGCATTGGTAGGGGAATAGCACCGTCTGCAGTCCGACTGCTCCAGGACAGTATCCCAGGTCCTTGAAAGTTGATAGGCCCCCTCAGCCCTGTTTACTGTGGGCTCAAATTGCTCAAAGTAGACACCCTTTCCTTTGTTGACAGCGCTGCAAGCCCTTGGCCTTCTCTCAATGTGCCTCATTATGAAGTCACCCCGAATGGTATTCACTTCACGGGTGTGCTATGTCAGGATCAAGGCATGCCAAGAGTTTGCAAAAGCAGCTCAAAGCAAAGGGTGGCTATTTAAAAAAAAAAAAAAATCTACAGTAAGTTTTGAATAAAATTTTTGTTTATTACATTCTACATGGATTTATTCATAGCATACATTTTATGCTTTCAGGGAGAATCTACAATGTAAATACTAACAATAAAGAAAAAAAAAAAAGAAAAGAAAGTGTGTCCAAACTTTTGATTGGTAGTGCATGTATTTCTATAATGTCAAAGGCAAAACTTTCCAAACTCCTCTCCTTTGAACTTGTTTGCTAATGTTGCGTAAGGTGTTAGCTTGTTAGTGTTCACACTTGGATCACCTCTCTGGTAACCGCAGTGACCATGTGTCCCCAATGCTGCAGCTGTGAATGTGCTGAATAGTGCCTCTTCATCATGGGACAAATTACAGGTGAGATGTGAGAACTCTTAATGAGAAACTCTGGGACTGGGAGTGCAAGTTTAGTTTTCACTAGTTAACTTCTTTCTTAAAGGAGACATGATCATACAAAATTTGAACTTTTAATCATGTTTTAGTTGTTTGCCCTTTTCATTAAAACATTGAAAGTTGTATTTAGAGTGATTCATGCCTGTTTGAGCAATCTTTATTCTCCTGTATTCAAGATGCCATTCTTTTATTCAGTCGTTTCAGCTCAATATTGCAATTTAAAATGTCCAAAATATAACATAATAATGATAATGAATAGGTGGCACGGATTATAACTATATATCAGACAAATGTACAGTCTTCTTTAACACTAAACATTAGGTACCACTGCGAACAGTCTTATCTTTAGGCCTACATGTCATGAGTAACTAGGGATTGACGTATTGTTGTTACACATTAAATAGAATTTTACTGGAGAAAATACCAAAGCTATGTCGCAAAACCTCATACCAATCACTTATTTTCTTCTTTAAGTTAAAAAGTCTATTATTGAAAGAGCAGTCCTTTTTGAAATGCTCATAAAATATGAGCATTATATTATTTAAAAGGTGAGAAAATGAAGCTTCTGGCTATATTTATGATAACAGTGAGAAGAACCCAGTCAAGGTTTGCAGAATTTTCATGTTCTCCCTGTGTCTGCATGGGTTTCTTCTGGGTACTCTAATTTCTCCATCAATCCAAAACATTTAAATTTATGGTTGAATTAAAATGGCCCTTCAAAAATATAGTTTGTAGTAAATACTTCAAATTCACACAGTTATAGCATACAAACACCATACATTTTCAGAGTTCTGGGTCCAACTATGTTGAACTGGTGCATATAATATTACACATTTTTCATTAGTCTTTTGCATATGCAGGACAGGGACACAAACATTTTAAACTCAGAAGAGAGTTTCAATTTTCCCCTGATAGTTAGCTAGTGGAAAAGGAACCCTCAAGTCCCCTGTTCAAATTTGAAGTTCATCACTGACTTAATCTGAACATCTCTTTGGCCAATGTCTGTTCATAACAAACATGTCTCTTTTGATATAGTGCCTCTGAATTGCCTGGGATTTAGAATACATTTCTGCAATACTTTATGAAGATGTGAATCTCGTCACAGGTGGCTCTTCCCAAGTTAAGATGGGCGTGATTGACAGGTGGACTAGCCAATTGGGGACACACATGGTCTGTCTGTATCAAAACAAGTATGACTGCTTTGGAGAAAAAAAGGAAAACATATCAGAGAGGACTGAAAAACATCACAAATTTCTGCAGAATCAATGAGCAAAGCTCCAAACTCAGTTAATCTGAGTTCTGAGAAATTTGATTTTACTCAAAATGATGAGTGACCAATAATTTTCTTTGTTTTAAATGAGTCACTGAAATAAACAACTGACTGAACAGCCATATTTGAGTCTGGCTCAAGGCACAATGGAGGAAGTGGTGACAGTTGATATCCCTCTGTAACTGCCGACAAAACAGTTATGTTTAACTTTTGACTGACATTTTGATAATTATTTGAATTCTTAATATTGTATGAAATGGGTTGAACTAGAAATATAATCAAAGTTTAAAAGCTAAAATATATATAAAAAATATTGTAATATTTCATTGTAAGATGGTCATTTTTACCAAAGTGAGTCACATGAGTTAGAGTGATATCTATTGCATTACTGATAGAAAGCACATGCATGACAAAGAGTGACATGTCCCCAAAAGCATGGTATTCTGCACATTTTGCCTCTTCATTTGTAATGATATTGCAATTACTGTATTAGACAGGAAAAGTTTTATTGTTTTAGTTTCACAGTATCGAGGAGTTGAAGGAGAAAGTGTTTAATGGCAGAGAAAAATAAAGATTTCTCTTTATTGGCAAAATATTGAAAAATTAGAGTCAGGTTTGTAGAGATGCACGATGTATGTTTTTCAGTGCAAACACCCCCCCCCCCCCCCCAAAAAAAAAGACATTTGTTTTTATTATTGTGTGGATTGATATACACATATAAGTGTATGTAATCCACATTGTGCCATAAGATTCTATCTGACTTCTGGTGAGTTCTGAGGTTATTTCATTCAGCACAATAGAACAGGCCAATGGGCTTTTGTTAAAAAAAAAAAAAAAAACAATCACACGGAACCCCAATTTGTTGTTTCAAAACAACATTATTCTTTTGCTTTTCTCAAATTATATTTTATTTCATCTTTAAAATGTAGTATTGGAAATGGAGATTCGAATGCTTTTGTATGCTGTATTTTTAATGGACTAAAATACAAATTTTACTAAAAAAAACAAAAAAAAAACCCAAACATATATATGACTGATGACTGACTTGAACATTAACATATTTCTTACTTTTTAATGGTGTATCGTATGGCTTCAAACAGCCATATGGCCCATGTCTGCTGCAGTTCCTGAATGTGTGCACACAGAGGCGCTGTTGTGCTTTGAATGAATTTCACAGATTGAATAGACACAAGCACAAGCTTGATGCAAGTGAGTGCATGATAGATGAAATAACAGACACAGACAAGCTCCAATTACTTTAGGTTGGCGATATTAGACCAAATAATATTTAATGTATAGTTTACTAAATATTTCTCAAGAAAAATGTGTAGGCTTATGTGTTTCTTTTTATTTATGTATACTTTAGCTTGCTAGAAAGGTTGTCAAAAATATCAGAAATCAGATATTAATTGACACTAAAATTAGTATCAAAACAAGATATCCTGAATAGCTTTGGAATTATCTTGAGCTGTATCAGAAGAAGTATGAGACCACATAGACTAGTATACACCCATGGACCACTATGGAACCTGCCTGGACGACTGAGGGATTACGTCGATAAAAGCCTGCATGATAATATCAAAGAAAATAATGTTATTTAATGTAGAAAGTGTTTTTACTCTATTGCGTATCAAGTCTATTGTTTAGTATTAAAATTGAGTTAATTTTTGTATTGTGACAATTCTATTTGCTAGTACCCAGGCTTTTTTATAGTGAAATTTCAATCTTAACAAAATGAAATTCCTAAAAGTAAGATAATCAAACATATATTTGTCTTACAAAGAATTTCAAAGTTGCAACATCAAAGAAGAACAGCATTAAATCAAAAAGTATGAATGTAAATGTAAGATAGAGATTGTATCTTTGTGCGCTGACGTTACAATGGGTGTGTAGTCATAATAGTCCATAATATTGTGTCTAGTCTCTGTTTTCGTCTATGTTCATGTTTTCTGTACATGTAGTTTTGAGTAAATTGCATTTTGGTGCTCCCCTGGGGATTAATAAAGCACTTTCTGGAGGTGGAAAGACACCTGCATGATTCCATGTAAATAGTAAGTTCAAACCATAGTTTGGAACATTCTTCATGAAGATAGATAAGTTTTATGCCATACTGTGGAAGATTATAGACAGGAACAACATTTCTATGGACAGGACCCTCCTCCTAGCCAAGTAAGTCAGGATTGCGGAGTTGACTAAAGACACATGTTGACTACATTATACTGTGCAATAAAAAAAACATCCATAATGAAAAAAAAAAAAAAAAAAAAAAAAAAAGCTTTTATTTTAGTCTATTTGGCAAAAAAGTTACATATTATGGCTTTAAGTATTAAATTGAGGAGAAAAAGCATGTTGGCATTTCAATTGGATAAATGGATAACTCATCACATTGCGTTGTGCAAAAAAAATAAAAATAAAAAAAATCAACAAACACAACTCCCCCAATGAGCCAATCTTCTTTTTCTTCATTATTATTATTATTTTTTTTACTAGAAAAGGATTAATTCGTGCATAATATAGTCCCATTATAATTGGTGAGATACAGTAGTGGACAATGACACGGTCCACTAGAGACTGGGGGATAATGAACGTACTTGATGCAGACAGAGCGCATGGCCTGACCTTCCATATCATTATGAGGAGATAATAGGACAGGCAGAGTCATAGGGAGTCTCTGAGGGCCAGCACAAAGTACAACTCCTGCATATTCCAATCCTGTACCTGTTTCATTAGTCAGGCACCACTGTTGTTCTTAGAAGAAATAGTCATGATGAGAGTTATGATGGAAATGTTTCTTCAGCTTTGAATATTGTGACATAATACAAGGTAAAAGTGCATATCACAGGTTAGACTTTCCTGGCAAATCCAGAAGGATATTGCTCAGTATTTTTGAATACAGATGGATATCACTCTGATCCATACACCCTCTGTCACACCTTGAGTCCAACCAAATATCAAACAAAATTACATTTCTCTCACCTCAAACCACCTGCAGAAATCCGCAATGTTTTCAGTCCCTTATGATTTTTTCCCTCCTTTCCTTTTTCCTTGTAAGCAGCCATATTTGTTTTGATACAGACAGACCATGACACACCTGACTGGCTAATCCACCTGTCAATCACACCCATCTGAAAATGGGGATATTCACCGGTGATCAGACTCACATCTTTGCACATTGAAGAAGTGTGTATTCTGGGTCCCAGACAAAGGTTAGACAACTAATTTCTCAAAAACAGCTACATTTAAGATTTTACTAAAAATGTTGCAATTGTTTTTGTTTAGTTTTTTATTATTATTATTATTTGTTTATTTGATTGGGACAGTGCATGTTAATGAACATACATGACAAAAGCACGAATGTAAACATGCCGGATTGTAGCCATATGGCTAATTTCCATCCGTAGTCCCACGGGTCAGGGTCACAGGGATCAAAAATACAACAATAATAAAATTTACATTAAACAATGATCAGGCCTTAAATACAATTTTCAACCATACAATCTTACAATCTTAGTCACTTTGCACAAAACTCCGTCAACATTCACTCAGCCCATCATCCAGACCCACATGCAGCATACAATACTAAAACGGTCCATAAAGGATATATAATAAACAGCCTGGCACCTAGTGTGTGCAAGTTTGGTTTGCCCAGAGCCAGTTTTTCAGTTGAGCCTTAAATGAATTATATGTTGGGCACTCCCTCAGAGTTAAAGGGAGGCTATTCCACAGGTTCCCACCTCGGACAGACAGGACCATCTGACCAAAGGTGGTACGTCTGTGGGGTATGACCATATCTCCTCTGGCGGAGGCTTGTGTGGTTCTTTGTGTGTTTTCTTTACTCTTGATAAATTCTTTTATTGGTGGAGGAACGAGAGAGTGCAGAACTTTATAGATCAAACATGCTGATTTTAGATTGATCATGTTTTGAAAATGCAGTAATTTATAGTTGTACAGAATATGGCAGTGATGTGACAATGGTTTTTTGTCCAGTGTTTTTAAAGCTTTTTTGTAGAGGCTCTCTATGATTTTCAGAGATGTGGGGCATGCGAGTGACCATGTAGTGAGACAGTAATCAATATGTGAGATGATCATGGAGTAAAAATACATTTTAGCTGCTTGCAGTGTTAAGTTATTTCGAATATGGCGGAAATTTTGGAGATTAAATTTGACTACCTGTGCTACTTTTTTTATATGACTTGGATCCAGAACTACTCCAAGGTATTTAAACTCTGAAACAAGGTTGAGCTCCTCTCCATTCAGAAAAACATTTGACCTGGTTGATTCTATGCAACGTTTTGAGAAATATATACAAACTGTTTTTTTTTGTGTTCAGCATAAGACACGAGTCCCTGAGCCAGTCCTGCACTGTCATGATCCCTGTTCTGCTCTGTCACGATTCCTGTTCTGCTCTCCCTGCGCCCTCGTCTCCCCCCTCCCTCACCTGTCTGTCTCCGGAGCTGGGCGGAATCCGGACTCCTCCCGTGCGCACCTGCTCCCCATCAGCGCAATCAACGCCACCTGCCGCGGATAAGAGGGGTCTGGACGAGTCACTCGGGGCGGGAACGTCCGCGTACTCACGTGAATATGCTCTTGGCTTTACACCGCTTTGGATTTCTGTCTGCTCTGGCTTATCGGAACCTTGTCCCTTTTTCCTCCAGGAATCCGCCGGGAACCAGCTCCGGACCTCCCCCGCTCGAACACCTCGACCCTGGTAGGATCCTGTCTCGCTCTGCTCCCCGTACACCTCGGTCCCTCCACGTCCACGGCTTCGCACCCACGCTCCCCAGCTCCCATGGTTTTTTGGACTCTTGCCTTGTTTTATGATCACAAACTATACTACGGACTATTACCTTTGTGCTCACGATTACTGTGAATAAAGACATTGTTAAACCTTACGAGTCTGCAACTTTGGTCCCTACGTCACGCTGGTTACGACATGCACTGAGGATAGCGCAGCTGTGAGGTCTGTGGCAGCTTGTTGTATGTTTTTACCGTGAGTGTAGATGACTGCATCATCCGCATACATTTGCGAGAGGATGTTTGGGCATGCATTAGGTAGGTTATTGATAAAGAGAGAGAACAAGACCGGACCAAGGACAGACCCCTGAGGAACACCAGTGTCAGAGTCTAGCCAGGCTGATTTAACACCATCTACTACCACATACCGTTTCCTGTTGGACAGGTAAGATTTAAACCATAAAAGTGCCTGATCAGAGATGTTAAACTGAGTTAGCCTGGATAACAGTATCTGATGGTTTACACAGTCGAAAGCTTTCTTCAGATCTAAAAAAACAGCTTCGACACAGGGATGCTTATCAAGCAAACTCTTAATGTTTTCTGTTAACACACACAGGGCACTGTCTGTGGAGTGATGTGTTCGAAAACCAAATTGTAGTGGGTGTAATGTGGGCTGGGTATTTTCTAAATGGGCAGTCAGACGTTTCACTACCTATTTTTCTGCTATTTTAGATACAATGGGGAGTATGCTTATGGGTCGGTAGTTGGACATGTGTGTTTTAGTACCTGATTTAAAAATTGGTGTCACTGCGACCACTTTCCAATCTGTTGGGACTATGGAACTTTTAAAAGACAGATTAAGAAGATGAGTGATTGGACGTACAAGAGAGTCTTCGTGTTCTTTTAAAAAAAATTTGTTAAGGCCAAATGCATCCAGGGCTCTTGAAGTTTTCAATTCAGTGATGATTTTTCTTTCTATTTTTTTTTTCTATGGTCATGAGATCTGGGTAATGACCGAAAGGACAAGATCGCGGATACAAGCGGCTGAAATGGGCTTCCTCCGCAGAGTGGCCGGGCGCACCCTTAGGGATAGGGTGAGGAGCTCGGTCACACGGGAGGAGCTCGGAGTAGAGCCGCTGCTCCTACACGTTGAGAGGAACCAGTTGAGGTGGCTCGGGCATCTGCTCAGGATGCCTCCTGGACGCCTCCCTAGGGAGGTGTTCTGGGCATGTCCCACCGGGAGGAGGCCCCGGGGAAGACCCAGGACACGCTGGAGGGACTATGTCTCTCGGCTGGCCTGGGAACACCTTGGGGTCCCACCGGAGGAGCTGGAGGACGTGTCCGGGGTGAGGGAAGTCTGGGAGTCCCTGCTTAGACTGCTGCCCCCGCGACCCGGCTCCGGATAAGCGGAAGAAAATGGATGGATGGATGGATGGATTTTTCCCACTTCATAATCTGAAATTTCAATGATCCTGAAGGTAGACTGATCAGGATGACAGAGATTGTCGGAACAGACAGGTGGAATAAAATGCTGAATAATCTCTTTTACAGAGTTTATAAAAAAACAATTCGGGTTAGTGGCGATGGAAAGAGGATCTTTGATAATTGAGTTACTTATTTGAAGCTCCAAATTCTTGCTATTATTATTTGACTGTTTTCTGAGTAGTTTGTTTAGGTTTTGCCATATTAATTTCCCATTCCCATTGGCATTCTCTATAACCTTAATGAAGAAGTTAGCTTTAGCCCGTCTCAGAGTCTATATTACCTTATTTCTCATGTGTGTGAACTTCTGATGGTCTGTTGTTAAGCCTGTTTTCAGAGATTGTTTTAATAACTGATCCCTGACTGACATCAGATTTTTACATTCTTTATTCAGCCATGGCAAATGGCATATTTTCTTACGTTTAAATCTACCTCTCTTGGAATAGCTTGATATGACATCTTTCACAGTTTGGATGAGTTGTCTGCTGCAGTCTTCAGGATCGTCACTAGACAGGATTATGTCCCAGTCCAGTGCTGACAAGGCTGTGGCCACATTTTGTCGTTGGTTGCAAGGGATAATTTCATATCGAGACCTGTTTTCTGTTGCATTACAAATGTTGTTGTTTACCCTGGATTTATAAAGTTTCCTAGAGAAGAGTATTATATTATACCAGTATATATATATATATATATATATATATATATATATATATATATATATATATATATATATATATATATATATATATATATATATATATATATACCAGTCAGGAAATTATAGGTTTTTGTGATTCTGTCAGGCCTATTACTAAAGATGAGATCAATTCGAGTTTCTGAATGTTTAGTAATCCTTGTGGGTTGCTCTACAAATTGAGAGAAATTAAAATTATCCATAGTGCCTTTCAGTGTCTTCCTATCTTTCTTGCAGTCCCAATTCACATTAAAATCTCCAATAACAATTATTTCTTTAGACTTATTGTGTGTTGTGTGATGCTTGAGTAGTAACTGCAGTTGTTCATAGAAATCTGTTTTGGCTGATGGAGGATGATAGAGGCAAACCAGTGTAAAACTCATCTCTGTAGAGAGGGATATTTTCACTGAAATACTCTCAATTTGAACCTCATTGGGTGCATCAAGTTGTGAGCACTCCTGAGTATTTTTCACATAAAGGAGCACCCCTCCACCTCTTCCTTTATCCCTGTCCCTTCTGAAAACCTTGTAATTTGGGAAAACAACACCTGATTCAGGGGATGATCTTGTTAGCCAGGTTTCTGATAGTCCTAATATATCGATATTTGAATTATTTAAAATAGGGAGCATGCATCCTATATTTATGTGGGCGCAAAGTAGCCCTTTTGGTTTATTTTTTTTGTCCCAAAACAGTTTAGTCTGGTTCAGCGTCTTAAAGATTTTTGTCTCGTGATATATTTTTATCACAGGATTTCTGATCTTTTTAGAACCTTGATAACAGGCTAGTGCAGGCTGTGTTTGTGTTGCGTACCCCATTTGGATCTTAGACGCTGACGTAATCACAGTGACAGCCAATGACCCGTGTCCACCAGTGCACCCTGTTGTTGTTGATGTTTTTAGCTGTTTCCGTGCTAAGCTAGCAGCCACCGCATCAGGTCCGCTAAGGTCCGCTGTTATTGAGGACTGGCAATTCACCCGCTGTGATCACGGCTCCACCACAGCTCGGGGGTGTTCTGGGTATTAAGCGATCAGCGCCCATGGCTATTCCATCCATTTCGCCGACATCGGACTGCTCCGCTACTGCTGCTTCACCATCCACCCGGACAGTCCAGACAGACAACTCGGCCCTACAGCGCACAGTCTGCTGAGCGGCACGACCGAGCGAGCGGAGATTTCCTCGCACACAGCCCCGCTGTTGGATCCTCACCGGCCGGCGACACGGAAGCAAACACCCGGCGTCAGGGAAAGCTGGCTGGAGCCAGCAATAGCAATACTCCAAAGAGTGACGCAGGTCAAACTTTTTACAATCCGTGTTTATTCCATTCAGAGAACAGCCAGAATAATCCATACACGAGGAAGCCAGGTAAGCCTTGAGTTTCACCAGCACCCCTCCTCTTTTTCCGCATCTCCTGTGCCACTTGTTGTGAGGCAACGCACAGACAGGACGTCGTAGGTAGACTGGCATTTTTATTGAGGAAAATTGGCAGAAGAGAATGAAGGAAATAACTATGAACTATATAGATTGTGTTCACTTATTGGCCATAGGAAAGTCTCTTCCTGATCTGTGACTGTCGTAAAGCTGGCTAATCGGACCAAGAGACGCAAGACTCGGGGAAAATTTACAGTGTTTATTTACAAGTTGTGAAATAACAAACAATAACGTGGGTTGAGCTGGTGGGGGAAAGGGCGGGTGGTGTGGCAGAGCCGACAGTGCCGGAGCGGGAAGCAGGATGCGAGCCGGGGTCCGGGAACGTGGGGCAAAGGGACAGAGACAGGTCGACCAGAGCCAGAGAGAGGAGCAGGGTGCAGAGCGGGGTCCAGAGGCGTAGTGTGCAATGAACAAAGCGAGACAGGACTGTACCAAGTCTGGGAAGCCGGGGTGGAGCAGAGCCAGGAGCATGGGAGCTGGGGTGGTCCAGAAGACAGGATCTGGAGAGGAGCATGAAAAATCTGAATGAGCAGGATACAATGAGCAAAATACAAATGCAAAAACAAGCTAGATATTCACATTGACACACGGACGATCTGGCACCGAGTGTTTGGTCCTGGCTCCTCTTATCCACGGCAGGTGGAGATGATTGCGCTGATGAGCTGCAGGTGTGCGCGGGAGGAGCCAGCAACTCAGCCCAGCTCCGGTAGGTGGGGGAGGGAAGGAACAGGGCAGGAGACAACACAAGGACTGGAATAGTGTGGATCATGACAGTGACAGACATTCCGTCTAAAATAAGTGTTGTTGTTTTTTTTTTTGTTTTTTTTATCATCATGGTGTCGAAATGGGTGTTGAGTATTGAGCCAGTTAGAGTTTGAAATTTTAGTATTGTGACAACCCTAAAACATGAGAAAGTGAGCACAGGGTGGTCTAATCATGCGTTGAGGCAGAGTCTGAACAAGCAGTTTTAATTTAAACATTTTGTTCGCAAAAGACTGAAAGATCAAAGAGGAGCCTGAAACTGAACATGAAAGTTTGAACTTCATACATTTGTTAGCTGGACACCTCTTAGCCTCTTCAGCACACAGTCCCATAAAAATCACCAGTGAAAATGCATAAAGAATAAGGTGTTTTTTATTTATTTTTTTGTCTATCATTATTATCTCAAGTTGTTGTTGCTCAGAGGTCAGACTTGCGGAGGTCAGGGTGACCATACAACATTCAGTTCTACCACAGTGGCATAAACTGAGACCTGTGTGATGCAATGTATCGGTGTCCTCATTTTTGGGATCAGGTAGAAGATGAATAAAATGATTAAAGCCGCAAGTGGCATTGAATGGCCTTCGTGGGGTGCACGTCACACTCTGCTGACCACTTGCACTTGCCAGGGATGGTGCATCACTTGTCTCTGTGTTATTGCAGCTTTGGGTTGTACCTGACACTAAACAGACAAAGTCAACACATATTAGAAGCACGGATGCACTAGCATGGAATAACATGGGTGTTTTAAGGCATTGCTATGGCAACACTGTGCCTCCTCCTGGACTTTTTTTTTGATGGGGATGACCTGAAGAGTCACTGTGCCAAATTTCACATTCTTCAGTGATACTAATCTGTTGTTGTACTAATGTAAATTTTAGGACATTTTTTGAAATTTTCCCATAAGAATAACATGCACTTTTGCGCATTGCCATTGCAACAATGTTCAAGGTACGACATGGGTCCCGTGACCCATTTTTTGATCAGGATGAAGAGTCATTGTGTCTAATTTCACATGTGTCAAGATCCCAGTCTGTCCCTGTGTTTCTGTGCTGTCTTCCCCCCTCTCTTCTGTGTAAATGTTGGGAGCTGGGTGGAGACTCTGGCACCACCCACTACACACCTGCTGCTTGGCTCAGTCTGGTTTTCATGATTATGGTCATAGTACTCAGCAGTTTTTTCTCATTTTTTGCCAGATCCCGCTTCTTGGAACTACCCTCCACCTCCGCCTCCGACCCAGCTCTCCACAACCGATACGAACACCTCAGCCTCTGACCCAGCTCTCTGTTACCTGCTCCGTCAACAAACATTCACATTTCCCTGTTTGTAAAAAAACTCAAACTTTTGCCCTGAGTCAGAACGTCAGTTTGATCCCCCCGAGATGTTACGACACCTAATATTTTTCTCATTAATGGGAAATTTTGCGATCACTTCCATTAGGATAACATTTGCATGTTTAGGCATCACCATGGCAACATCGTAAAAAATACAACATGGTTTGCATTGACCTTTATGATTAGGATGAGCAGGTAAAATTTAATAACATTTCGTGAAACTTTGATTTCAGCCTTCCATACAAATGCATTTGTTATTCTGTAGAGGGCGCTATTGCACCAATTTAGTTTCTTTCACAATGAGTAGGTTTAGGCAAGAAAGTGAAAAGAATTGAAGTGATTCAAATTTGAGCCCAGTCAGACTTTGCATGCGCAAACTGGAGTAAAAAAGTGAAAATATGAACAATGATACATAATCAAAATTACTTTTGATGCCCCACTTCAGTAGATGATTCAGCCCTGTCAGTGAAACACTGTCAGGGGTGATAACTAAAATGTAACATCAGCTAACTTGGAATTTTCAATCCAAGATGGCCTACTTACGGTTTGTCAGTTGATGTGGCCATAATAATATTAATAATACTGATAAAATTTAGATTTTTGCAGGTTCAGGCCTAAAAAGAGAAGAGTATGACATGTTTTTCAAAATAAAGTCACTAGTGGTGGAGTTGCCAGTCGCACCAGGGACTCATTTATCAAACCTCTGTACGCAAAGCCAAGGCCAGAGCAGGCAGATGTCAACGTTATGGAAGGAAAAAAAAACAAAAAAACTGAATCATTACACACCTCTATGCAAAAAGATGGCTGAGAGGTAAGGAGAGCAGTGTGAGCAGTGAGCATTTATTCACGAGTGTGTGAAACATAAACATTGGTTTCTGTATGTTGGAGCTATGATCATTAGTGTGACTTGTGCAGTTCATGATGTTTGCTGAGTTGTTTACACATTAAACAAAATCACACAGCAGCAGGGGGCACCATTTGGATGAATATGAAGGGATGTCCAAGAATCACCAACAATGACCTCTCGAAGAAGCCCAAGAGAGGAGACATGAGGTGGATCCAGAAGGACACTCTCCTCTTTTTTCCTTGGATGGACACAAAAAGCAATGTGGGCAGCACTATTCATGAGGCACATAGTGGACATACTGCTGCAGGAGGGTAAAGCAAATGGAAAATGGCTGCTGTGGATATTCCTGATGCTTGCAAGGCATACAATACCAATGTGGGGATTATGCATTAATACAAAGTCATTCCATTGACATTGCTCTTGTAAATAGCTACATCTTGTACAAAACGATGTGCTCAGACCCCAATGTCTCACAAACCTTTTAGAACCTTTTAGAATACAGCAAGTGGTTGAGCAAGCCTCTTCAAAACATGCATGCCCTTGTACAGAGGCAAAACTGGTGTTTTCTGTGCTTCCATGTTAACGATGAAGGTCTTGCAGATTCCAGGCTATAAGGTGAAGAACATGAAAACACCCACTTACTGCTCTAAATGAAATGGTTCCCTTTGTTTGAGAGAAACTGTGGCTCTGGTAAGCCCTTTTGAAACTACAGAATTCTGCCTCTTCTGTTCAGGTTTACATGTTTACAGTTTATGAATGCAGCTGATTGCCCTCTATGTGACTGAATGCCATTTTATTGGAGCGGGGGTCGTCTGGATTATACTGCATTTTATGTTGTACTTTGTTTTGCTAAAGGTATGGCCTTTAGCATCAAAGTTTGTATTGGTTAATTTTTCTTGTGAAACTGCAATTTATATATCTGTCTATAGTAAAAGAAAAATTCTAATCTGTCAATTGGACAAAAAGTCTAGTGGACACTGCCTTATATCTATCTAAAGGGACGATAGACATAAAGCAGTGTCTGACCAGAACTGAAGAAGCCGCCTAGATGAGCAGTGAATCGTCTTCACTCAAAAACTTTTTGTCCAGTTGACAGAATTGAAATTTTCTTTTACTCTGGGTGTATTTGTCTATAGTTTTCCTCATCAGCAATAATTTACATCAATATGAATATTGGAATTGTATTTTTTCAATGAACAATTTCTCACAAAGAGCTATAGCTTTTTTGTAATGTTTTTTTTTTTTTTTTTTGTAATGAACATTGTTTGATCTTGAGCTGGTGAGACTACTCGCGGTTATGTGCATCTGGATTGCATATTGCATTGCTAAAACTACACAAACTTTTTCTGCTGGAATCTATGAACTTTTCTCAGCAAGTTGAGATTTTTGTCAAATGAAAAGCGGTTTAGATTTCAGACATAAAGTACTGCGTTATGAGATTCAACCTTCTTGCAAAGGCAGTAATGTAGGCTACAGGGCAGTGTGTTCACCAGCTGTGTCAGAGTTGAAATTCTGGACATTTTGGGGTAATTTATACATTTCTGCCAGGTTTTTGTGTGTGTGTGTGTGTGTGTGTGTCCACAAGGAGGCCATGAGTCCAAGAGGATGCCTGGTTATCCTACATTATTCTAGCAGACATTCTTGGTACATTTGTGCATATGAAGTTTGAGAATCACTATTTTTTTTTTATTTTATTTATTTATTTATTTATTTATTTATTTGTTTCAGACATTTCTGTCTTGAGTCCACAAAAGCAAATCAAAGTACACAAAGTCTGAAAAAGGAATAGGCAGAAGCCTAAGCTTATGACGCCTACACCTTTTGTACTAAACATAAAGAGCTGCTATGTTCAACAGTACTATGCCACTACAGTTTGAACACTTATAAGGCATCTACACAGGATACAGAAATGGTTGTATAAACTGCTGGAAACATTAGCGTTAAAGGAAATGACTTAAGGGAATCTCTCGAAATCCAGATTTGCACCATGGTTCAAATGATGCCTACAGCTTTCATAAATCAGCATTTCATTAGGATTCATAGGGAAAGGCCTTTAAATATTCATGTGTTCCAGCATCTCTGATTAGATTTTAATTACAAAGCTTTGTCTAAAATAAACGTAGGGTGGTGATGGTATGGTGGGCTTGTATGCGTAGATAATTGAAGTTCATGATTGGAGGTATAGCCTATATTTCGCTGAACTTGTCCTTTAAAGTAGGGATGATACTGAAATCTGGTGTCACGATTATCATGACCAAAATAATTGCAATTAACGATTACATCATAAACTGTCAGAAATTTGAATTATTAATTAAAATTGCTGACAGTTTTTAAAAATTATGGATATGTATAATTATAATTTTAATATCATAAATAGGTTCCATATTTAAACTGTTACAGTGTTGCACCTCATTATAAGTGTAAACAGGGATCTAGAAGAAAACATCATGGATAAGCAGCTTTTTTGTGCACATTCTGGTGATATAATGGAGATGATCTTTCTTGGCGGTAATCAAATTATATAAAAAGTCTCACAAATGATTATTGTTGGCCCTTTTTATCACGATTGTGACAAAGTGTCCCTTTGTCCCATTAACCCACATTCATTTTATTTAATTTCACACATTTGTTTGTCTCATTTTCTATAACTTTTCAGTATTCAACTCAACTACTACCCATAACTAAAAGAGGGCGTGTCCAATGTCGGACATTTTTAAAGACTCAGAGTTAATGTCTTTTTGTATTTTGGTTTCAGCATTTCAGTGTTTATAGTTTTATAGTTATTTTAAACACTTTTTAGTTAAAGGGACTTAAACCCTGATAATTCAGCAGTTAGACTGGAATACTGCTAAGATTTAAATCTAACGGCACCTGTGGAATAAGAAGTACTTACCTGAGGAAAGTCCCTCCTGCAGGGAGTGTATAAAAGGAGTCAAAGTTAGTCCATCGGGGGACTTCACTGTAGTTGTATGCACGTGGTTGAGATGCAGATTTAATTTAAGTTGCTTATTTTCTGTTTAGTTGTATGAACAGTTTGTTGTTTTCTTGAGTTATCTTGCCATCAACCCAGAGTCATCTTTTAAATAAATTCCATCTGGTAAAAGACATTTATTTTTATGCAAGCTTGCATAAAAAAAATGGCCCCAGTGTGGTCCCACTTTGATCACACTGGGGCCAGCTTTCCCATTGTAACTTTGTGGAAGTGGCACTCCATCTGCATGATTCCTTGGAAATGTAAAAGTAAAACTTTTCTAGCTCATGCCCCTTTGATATGTATAGCACTCTGGATTGAATTCTACACATTTATCGCTCTGTAACAGCTCTCACTGAAAGCGAAATATAACAAATATTTGAATCTGACTGGTCAAAGCTTCTCAACAGTGAAATAAGCTGAATAGTCAAACTTTTGTTACATCCAGCTGAGAGAAAAGCACAGACAGCTTTCAAACCTTCTGCATGTTTTTTCACACACAAAATAGTCTTAATATTTTAACTAAAATAGGCTGAAGTTCATCTGTCGGCATCGCCATGTTAGTTTTGATTTGTTTGGACACTTTGCCTTTGGCTTTCACCCAAACCTCAATGCTGCCCTGTCATTCACCAACCAGCAGCCAGGCCCTATCACACTAGCAGACAGTAATGTTAAGAATAGTTTGAATAAGTTTTTAGTTAGAGAATACCTGTATTAAAAAAGTATTCTGTTACATGGTCCAATCACAGTACTCTATTCTGAATACCGTAAACATTTACTTCAAATTTTGTATTCTGAATATGAATTCTTGGCACATGTATTCAGTTACTTCCCGACACTGCCAACAGGAGCATGCCAAGATGGATTCTCATGAGTTTCTGAGCTCACAAATAATGCAAAAATGCATCTTGGTTAAATTAAAAAACATACTTCGGGTATAGATGAGTTTTCTGCCATACCGTGAAATATTATTGCCAAAGGAACAACATTTCCACAGAAACAAGCAGGAGGAGCCCCTTAAGTCAGTTTCTTTTCTTAGGCTAATATCTGTACCTGTCTTCAAAGGAGTGGTTAGTGGCTTTGAGGTGGAGATGTACAGCGGACTGGGGTCCAGATATTAGCCAAAGAAAAGAAATGGTTTGAGAGGGGAGTTAAGGAAGCAATTTTTGTTAGGAAATACAATCCTTTCTTGAACAGGAATGGGGGCCTGAGAGATCATTTATCTCCTATTTATAACTCCATCCTCAGACCCAAAGCAAACAAAGGAAACAAAGAAAGCAATAGAGCTCGCCAGTAGGCTCATTTAGGCTGAATGATTATGCTAAGTAGGTCTTAGGCTCAGTTCACACTTAGTGTAGCTCATTAGACCTAGCCTACATACAGAATCTGTAAACAACTGTAGCTGTTTACAGTTTCAGTGTAGTTAGCTCCTCTCTTCAGATAGATGGCAGTCTGACCAGAACTGAAGAAGCAGCTTGGATGAGCATCAAAATATGATCACTCTTACAACTTTAAGGTCCAGTTGACAGATTAACTTTGATTTTTACTACTGACCTTAAAATTTTAACCCGCTCTACATGATCCTGGCATTTTCATTTCGCCATACGTCTATAAATCAAGATATGAAAATTAGTAACAGCCCGAGCAGGTGCCTTGTATCCACAAGGTCTCTCTCACTATCGTTAGAAACAGGTTGGATTGACAGTGTTGTTAAGTGAAAGGCTGCCAAAAACATTATTATGAAGGCCATCCATCCATCCATCCATTTTCTTCCGCTTATCCGGGGCCGGGTCGCGGGGGCAGCAGTCTAAGCAGGGACTCCCAGACTTCCCTCACCCCGGACACGTCCTCCAGCTCCTCCGGTGGGACCCCAAGGCGTTCCCAGGCCAGCCGAGAGACATAGTCCCTCCAGCGTGTCCTGGGTCTTCCCCGGGGCCTCCTCCCGGTGGGACATGCCCAGAACACCTCCCTAGGGAGGCGTCCAGGAGGCATCCTGAGCAGATGCCCGAGCCACCTCAGCTGGTTCCTCTCAACGTGTAGGAGCAGCGGCTCTACTCCGAGCTCCTCCCGTGTGACCGAGCTCCTCACCCTATCCCTAAGGGTGCGCCCGGCCACTCTGCGGAGGAAGCCCATTTCAGCCGCTTGTATCCGCGATCTTGTCCTTTCGGTCATTACCCAAAGCTCATGACCATAGGTGAGGGTAGGAACGTAGATTGACCGGTAAATCGAGAGCTTCGCCTTCCGGCTCAGCTCCTTCTTTACCACAACGGACCGATACAGCGACCGCATCACTGCAGACGCTGCACCGATCCGCCTGTCAATCTCACGCTCCATCCTTCCCTCACTCGTGAACAAGACCCCGAGATACTTGAACTCCTCCACTTGGGGCAGAGACTCACCACCCACCCGGAGAGAGCAAACCACCTTTTTCCGGTCGAGAACCATGGCCTCGGATTTGGAGGAGCTGATTCTCATCCCAGCCGCTTCACACTCGGCTGCAAACCGCCCCAGTGCCTGCTGCAGGTCCTGGCTCGAAGAAGCCATCAGGACAACATCATCTGCAAACAGCAGAGATGAAATCCTGTGGTTCCCAAACCAGGTCCCCTCCGGCCCCTGGCTGCGCCTAGAAATTCTGTCCATAAATATAATGAACAGAACCGGTGACAAAGGGCAGCCCTGGCGGAGTCCAACATGCACTGGGAACAGGTCTGACTTACTGCCGGCAATGCGAACACAGCTCCTGCTCCGGTCATACAGGGACCGGACAGCCCTTAGCAAAGAGCCCCGGACCCCATACTCCCAGAGCACCCCCCAAAGGACACCACGAGGGACACGGTCGAATGCCTTCTCCAGATCCACAAAACACATGTGGACTGGTTGGGCATACTCCCATGAGCCCTCGAGGACCCGATGGAGAGTATAGAGCTGGTCCAGTGTTCCACGACCAGGACGAAAACCACACTGCTCCTCCTGAATCCGAGGTTCAACTATCGGTCGGATTCTCCTCTCCAGCACCCTGGAATAGACCTTACCGGGAAGGCTGAGGAGTGTGATTCCCATGTAATTGGAACACACCCTCCGGTCCCCCTTCTTATACAGAGGGACCACCACCCCGGTCTGCCATTCCACAGGTACTGTCCCCGACCGCCACGCGATGTTGCAGAGACGTGTCAGCCAAGACAGTCCCACAACATCCAGAGACTTGAGGTACTCAGGACGGATCTCATCCACCCCCGGAGCCTTGCCACCGAGGAGCTTGCCAACCACCTCAGTGACTTCAGCCAGGGTGATGAACGAGTCCGCCTTTGGGTCCCCAGTTTCTGCTTCCTCCTCGGAAGACGTGACAGTGGGATTGAGGAGATCCTCAAAGTATTCCTTCCACCGCCCGACAACATCCCCAGTCGAGGTCAGCAGCTCTCCACCCGCACTGTAAACAGTGTTGGTGAAGCACTGCTTTCCCCTCCTGAGGCGTCGGACGGTTTGCCAGAATCTCTTTGAGGCCGTCTGATAGTCCTCCTCCATGGCCTCCCCGAACTCCTCCCAACCCCGAGTTTTTGCCTCTGTGACTGCCCGAGCCGCGGCACGCTTGGCCTGCCGGTACTCATCAGCTGCCTCAGGAGTCCCACGAGCCAACAAGGCTCGATAGGACTCCTTCTTCAGCTTGACGGCATCCCTTACTTCCGGTGTCCACCACCGGGTTCGGGGATTGCCGCCGCGACAAGCACCACAGACCTTACGACCACAGCTACGAGCAGCCGCATCAACAATAGAGGTGGAGAACATGGCCCACTCGGAGTCCATGTCTCCAACCTCCCCCGGGATCAGGGAGAAGCTCTCCCGGAGGTGGGAGTTGAAGACCCCCCTGACAGAGGGCTCCACCAGACGTTCCCAGCAGACCCTCACAATACGCTTGGGCCTGCCAGGTCTGTCCGGCTTCCTCCTCCGCCAGCGGATCCAACTCACCACCAGGTGGTGATCAGTTGACAGCTCAGCCCCTCTCTTCACCCGAGTGTCCAAGACACGCGGTCGGAGGTCAGATGACACGACAACAAAGTCGATCATCGACCTCCGACCTAGCGTGTCCTGGTGCCATGTGCACCGATGGACACCCTTGTGCTCGAACATGGTGTTTGTTATGGACAAGCTGTGACTAGCACAGAAGTCCAATAACAAAACACCGCTCGGGTTCAGATCGGGGAGGCCGTTCCTCCCAATCACGCCCCTCCAAGTGTCACTGTCGTTACCCACATGGGCGTTGAAGTCCCCCAGGAGAACAACGGAGTCCCCGGTTGGTGCACTGTCTAGTACCCCTCCCAGGGACTCCAAGAAGGCCGGGTACTCTGCACTGCTGTTTGGCCCGTAGGCCGACACAACAGTGAGAGACCTGTCCCCGACCCGAAGGCGCAGGGACGCGACCCTCTCGTTCACCGGAGTGAACCCCAACACGCAGCGGCTGAGCTGTGGGGCAATGAGCAAGCCCACACCAGCTCGCCGCCACTCCCCGCGGGCAACGCCAGAGAAATGGAGAGTCCAACCCCTCTCAAGAAGATGGGTTCCAGAGCCCAAGCTGTGCGTGGAGGTGAGGCCGACTATATCTAGCCGGTAACGCTCAACCTCCCGCACAAGCTCAGGCTCCTTCCCCCCCAGCGAGGTGACATTCCATGTCCCCAGAGCTAGTCTCCATGTCCGGAGATCCGGTCGTCGAGGTCCCCGCCTTCGACTGCTACCCGGATCTCTCCGCACCCGCCCCTCATGGCTCCTCCCGCAGGTGGTGGGTCCACGGGAGGACGGCCCCACGTCGTTTCTTCGGGCTGGGCCCGACCGGGCCCCGTGGGGAAAGGCCCGGCCACCAGGCGCTCGCTGCCGAGCACCCACCCCAGGCCTGGCTCCAGGGTGGGGCCCCGGTAACGCCAGTCCGGGCGACGTAACTGGCCTTGATCTTTTACTTTCCATGATGGGCTTCTGAACCGCTCTTAGTCAGACCCGTCTCCCAGGACCTGTTTGCCATGGGTGACCCTACCAGGGGCATGAAGCCCCCAACAACATAGCTCCCAGGATCATTCGGGTGCTCAAACCCCTCCACCACGTTAAGGTGGCGGTTCGGGGAGGGGTATTATGAAGGCATTATAGATTAATATAGTGGTTCATAATTAACCAAAAGATGAATTATGTGTCATAGATTTTCATACACGCATATATACATAAAAAACATAACACTAACTTTTAACTAAATGCGGTTTAGTGTTTGCGCTTCAACAGTCTCTCTTACAACCATACAGAATGTCTAAGAAGCATAAAGTGGTGGCTGAATAGACAAAAACTGCTGGTGGTAGAGTGTTTAGATGCTAGTGCATTCTAGAGTTCTTTCAGTGCTTGATGTTAACGTCTCTGTGAGTGGTGGAGTTCTGTGCAGACACATGCTCATACATCACAGTGGAAGTGTGTGGAGCCAGGGGGAAGGACGGAGTAATGATCCCTGCTAATGATCTGAGGGATAGCCGGCTGCTTGTGCTATGTAAGCAGCAGGAGGTCCCGGGCCACACGGACATGTGCCTCTGCCATCACTGTAATATTTGTTAAAGTTAAAGCTACGTATTTGCAGATGTAGCAGTAATGTTTTAAAAAAAGACTCTGGTACAATGTCCCACTCTTTGTTCACATTTATTAGTACAATGTTTTGGTCCCTCTGACCTACCTCAGGGGCCAAAAGGTTGTACTAATAAAAGTGAACCAAGACTGAGACAGTGTAAGGGAGTTTTCATTTCAGCTAAGTGCCTCTCCTCCAGCGCACCTGTCGCTCAGTCAGGTGTGCAGAGTCTGTGTATATGCACCTTGGACAAAAAGTTACTATGCATTGAATTTACGCAAACGCAACTTGTGAATGGTTGATCCAAAAAAATCTAAATCAAAAATCAAAACAACTTGGAATAGCTACAGTTTGTCACACAAATGTCTGCATACGAGCTCAATGCCATTGTTTATTGCCTAGTAAATGCAAATTAAATGGTTTGGATTCCCACAATGCACCTGGACTGGAAGGATGTGACTTCAGGTCTGCATCAGTACAGGAGTTTTCATCTGCACAGAGCTTGATGCTGGACTATAAACCAGCCTTTATGGTTGAACAATGAGCTGCTAATAGTACTCTGAAAATGCGTCAGAAAACAAGTGAATCAAAACAAACATGACAGACTACACTGGCAGATGCACTAGCAGAAATACAGACTATTTTGTTCTTGAAAAATGTCCAGAGGGAAACACTTGTCCATCCTTTTCTCTCCTCTGGATCTCCTCTGGATTTTCCATCCTGTTCCACTGCTATGGTGCTTTGACCAATCAGGTTAAATGTCCCAGACACTTTCAATGAGAGCTAACCTGGCTAAAGGTTGCATGACCAGCCATTCCCTTCATTCAGTTAGACAACAGAAGGGTCTCGAATCGGACCATAGATCATGGAATACCTACGTCCTAACTTGGGACAGTCCAACTCTTAAAAATTCTCATAAGGTTCAGAACCAAATATATAATTTCTTTTACCTGAGATAAATAAGAGTTTACTGCTTTGGTATTTGCTTTTTTAGAAATTTGCATTGTTTCTCATTCCCCTGTGTTGTTTTTGCAATTTATTTATTTTTTTTATATGTAAGACACCATGTTAGTTTTGACATGAATGGAGCATGTGTCTCTCTGATTGGTTAATCCACCTGTCAATCATACCCTCTTGTATCATACCCTCTTGTATTGACGGATATTTGAACCAACTATGAGTCACAACAGCAAAACCAGAGTCAAATCCAGGTGAGAGAAAAGCAGACATCTGTCCCATCCACAAAAGTGCGTACCTTCTATAAACTAGTCTGTATATTTGCCAAAATAAGCAAAGTCCTTCTGTGTCGCTATGTTTGTTTTGGGACGTTTGGGCTCTTTGCCTTCCACCTAAAACACAAGCCTGGGACTGGTCTTAACTACTAGTGAACCGAGCAATTGCAACAGCGGGAGCCGGGGCAGACGGATTCTTTTATGGACGTTTGTGGACTCATAAATATTCCAAGAATTCACCTTGCTAACCAGGTGAAGCAAGAACCATCCCAGATTGATGATGTATAGAACTTAATTCAGAGTGCTACACATATCAATCAGGCAGTATCCAGGTTAAGGATGCCTATTATTTATCAATATTTCCACCAAGCAAACTTTGTGTGAACTCCACTTGTGTCAAAATAATGCCAAGCCTTTATTAGCTGCATGACTGAACACATAAAAAAATGACTGCTTTCTGTTTGCCAAAATAAGCAAAGTCCTTCCTAATACCATGACTTGAGAGGTCATGGTATTAGGAAAAATCGCATCACAATGGAAGCTTAACCAAATTACCCAGAAAGCAAGTTGAAATTGATGTGCTGTTTACGTGATGAGGCTTCCATAATGACTAAGGCCTTAAACTTTTAGATGGCTTTTTGTGGAGCGGATATGTGTGGAGGGTAAATGACAGAACGCCGGTCTCTTCTTGCTGATAATTGTGTCTGCAGGGGATTTGTGGGCTGCACATAATTGGGAGCCTCAAACGCACTGATTAGGGGCCGGATCACAGGCCGACTCAGCACTTTCTGTTCATCTGAGCCACCATAACGCTAACGCTAAGCTCGGACCAGACTAAAGGAAGGACAAGGAAATGTGTTAAACAGTGGGGAAATTGTATAGAATAATGCAGAATTTAATGAGGCGTGATAGTACAAAAAAAGATTGGACGTCACTGCAGAATTACCGTATAAAGCCTTTTGGAAATAAAAAGGCCAATATGACCGTTGTTAAGGCATTAAAAAAAATAACTTTGTAGTGAAGGCAATTTCAGCAATGGCATGATCACGATACTTAATTGATGGAGATACAATATTAAAAAGCTACTTAAATTGACTCACTTTAAAATGTTTTTCTTTCATCTTTTTGCCTGGGGTCCAGAATACACACTTGTTCAGTACTTTTCAAAAAGGTGAGTCCGGTCACTGGTGAATTGTGTTTGGTTCTGGCTCGAGGGGTGACAGAGGGAGTAGGGACCAGACTCGTATCCCTCTGTATAAAAAACAAAAAAGCAAAAACAGAGATATTCTCAATTTACCTGGCAACTCATCTTTAGCTATCTCAAAGGTGCATTTCTGATGGATTCATTCTTGTGTGTAACCTTACGTTGTCCTGCATTTGAAGGTTGAGTGCTTCTTTTTGCTTGTATTTCAGATCCCTGCTCATAACCCCACTTACTGCTGCAAAATGTATGTTTCCAGATCATTCATGCAGGGCACAACGTCATGTACATATACAGTATAGGAAAATCTGCTGGTGGTAAAATGCAGGTGGTGGTCCCTCGTTTATCGTGGGGGTTACGTTCTAAAAATAATCCACGAAGTAGTTGGCTTTATTTTCTTTTTAATTATTATATATGTTTTAAGGCCGTAAAACCCCATTCTGTGCTGTACAGGAGACACGGCAGGGAGGAGACCGATTGACAATGGTCTATGGTCCCTTAGCCAATCAGGACGCAGAACACAATGCATGCTCATACGCTGTTAAAAAAGCACGCAAAATTGCACTGAAACAATCCACGAAACAGCAAGACCACAAAAGGTGAACCGCGTTAGAGTAGGGCGTCACCTGCTTGTTTTAATGGCGATCGGTAAAGCCATACTGTGGAAAAAACATCCCAGGCCAAGCAGTAACATTTCCACTGGGAGAAGCAGATTGCCTGACAAATCCAGAATGACATCTCTATGCATTTTTTAATACAGATTGATATCAGTTTGGTCCTGATACCCTCTGTTGTATCTCAAGACCAGCCAATGGTGATCGTGCAGTCAGATTTATTTCAGTGACACGTGTGAAACAAAGCAGCTCATTGGTCACTTATGATTTACAAATAAAATAAAATAATCCCACCTCAGATTAAGAGTTTAGTGCTTCGCTCATAGATTCTGCAAAAATCTACAATGTTTTTCAGGCCTCTGTGATACTTTTTACTTTATTTTTTTCCGATACGGCGGACCACACGTGTTCCCAATTGGTTAATCGACCTGTCAATCACGCCCATTTGAAAACTGGGAGATTGAACAGTGGCTAGACTCACATCTTTGTAAAGTATTGAAGTGTGTATTCTGGTTCCGAGGCAAACAAGCAGATAGCATTGCCTTCAGAAAATAACTTCAGAGTGCCTTTAAGAGACTGGCAGTTTTTAATTAATTTAAATTAATACTGTTGTGTAGGCAAGGCAAGGCAAGTTTATTTGTATAGCACAGTTTGTACACGCCATAATTCAACAACATTCATTTAACATTTTAACAGGTTTATTACTCATGGTTAAACCACATGTAAAACTAGCAGAATGTGAAAATATTTGAGCTGAAAAGAGAATGAAGAAAAATATTTGGGAGCACTTTTTGGGTTAGGAAACAAGTTCAAATCAGACATTTCAAGCAGAGCAAAAAGGAATTCTAATTTGAATTGGTGTAAATCCAACAAAACAGGTTTGACTTTTTGATTTGAAAATATTTTTGCAGATTTTTGAATAAGCAAAATCTTACTTTGTCCAGCCTTTTCAGCGAGACTTTGACATTATGTTCCATTTGTGCTGTGGCTCGGTCACAGGTGAAGAATCCAGCTGTAGATGGACTCTAGAAGCATCCTTTTATTTATTCATACATTTCTACATTTCATCTCCAACTGAAAATGGCGGTTGTTGGACGAGAAATCACTTTTATTTGCTTTTAGTTGAATTTTTACTCCACCGGTGATAAATAAAACATGGAAGCATCAAAATAATACTGGTTGATACATTATTCATTGGGTTCACTTGTTTAGAGTTGATTTTTTTCCCTCTTGCACTTTTAGATTGGATTTAAAAACATATAGTGCTATAGCGAAATAAAGCCGCAGCTTTCCACGTGTGTTTACCTCCAGAAGCCTGAGTGGTAAAGTGAGACAGATTATTGATGACTTTACCATCTATTCTTTATGAAATAGCTACTACAAACTTTGGAACCAACTTCTAACACTTGACATAACACAAACAAAACACAGCTTAAAGACTGAGAGTTGAACTTCAAAAATACTCCAAGAACCTTTAAGCCACAGTTTTTGTTTTTTTTTTGTTTTTTTTTTACTTTTTAGTCAATAAACAGACTAAGATAAAAGCTTTTTTTTGTCATGCAAGTACATACCTAAAGATGGAGTATTACACTTCTATGGGGTATTTAGATCACCATGGCTGTGTCTGAATGTCCATCCTAGTCCCCAACCCCCCATTCACTTCATCGTCCTCTTTAGCAGACTTTATAGTGCACTCTTTCACAGAGTGATTTGGACACGTATCTCACTGCTTTCGAGTCACGTGACTCTGGCGTCTGGGTGAAAAACAGACTGTTATACTCCCATAAAAGTTGATTTTTGTCATAAATAATTATCAAATTGGACTGGCACACATGTATTTATGAACTAATAATAACTGTTTTTAATAAAAGTTTTTGCCAAGCTGGATTTCATGTAAACAGACAACATTTTATTTATTTTTTGTCTGAGATGTGGAAATAATCACAATAAATAACACTAGCAACTTTATTCATCATCAGCAGTCAAAAGTCAATCTGCTTTCATTCTGTCGTGTTGTGTCTAGTTAAAGACCTGTCACTGTCCGTTCCTGTTTTTCCAACTCTTACAATGCATTGTGATCTATATTGACCTTCTAGTGACCACTGATGCCCACTACTTTTCAAGGTGCATTGTGGGAAATTTTGAGTGTAATACTTTTTCACTGCTTGGTCATTTGGACAACACTAAAAAATGGCATGACCCTTAAATAGTGCTCTAAGTTGGATTTTGGTAATGAAACTAGAGCACATCGCATCAGGTTTGTGAAGTTGTGGTACATGGTTTTATATCACGCTTTTTTTGTATTTATGGAAAATTACCCTGTAGAAGCATGGGTGATTTGGGATTGTGGGCTGAGCTTTGGACGGGATCGTACTGCTGACCTTAAGAAGGATTTGAATAGTGCCAGAGAGAGATTGTTAAATTACTACACATGCATGGATGACATCTAAGACATTTTCAGGCATGTTTTTGATGAGAGAACAACATTATAACATGGTAGAAAGCTCCAAAAAGTTGATTTTACATAACACCCCCTTTTTAAACTATACAAGCGGGTTAATCCTCCAATTTGGTAGTCCAGACCAACTCAAAGTCTGGTTGCCCACTATTCCAGACAATTTGTCCCTGTGTCATTGAAGACTGGGTCAGACACAGTTGACACATCTGCCTATCCAAGGATTTGAGAAAGGGGAAATATAAGGACTTTATCTCTTGAAAAAAGCCCTCAAATTGTTGCGTATAACAAGAACCTGATACCCATGTATGACAATTAAATGAACCTTATCTTACCTTAAGGAATTTTGCTTTGTGTTAGTCAAGTAGTTCAGTTCTTAAGGTTGTTGCTGCGATCCCCTCTTCACCCCCACACTCCAGAGGCCTCATTGTAATTAATCCTATGGGTCAAAATGATTTAGAAACAAAAAATGACATTATATAAATTTTAAGTATACAGAGTGTGAACTGAAGATCTAACCTTGAAACTCAAATACCTGGAATAAAATATATATATTGTACTGACCTGTTCTTTAGTCACATGTTACATAATGCCAATAACTGCACTAAACCTTTTAAAACTTGCATTTTAATACAACATAAAAAGCAAATTCAACAAAACACACCCCAGGCTGTTTAGAAATCCAGAGAAGCAAGTGGATAAGAGTGTTTTGCATAATAGCACTTTTCTTATTACAAACCAGTGGACTGAATTGGTGTTTTGAATGTTTACAAGAAGCTAAAAAGGTGTAATTTCACAATAATCCTTGTCAATAGACGCTTAACACTCTTAAAGGTACATACACTACATTTTAATCATGACAAAATCCTCCGAAACCCAATTAATCGCCTGGGTACACAGTTCTGGTCTTCACCTCACCAATTTTGCACCGGCGGCATGTTGGGGATGACAATGTTTTGACACTAATCCTGTTGACTGGGTTTTGTGTCGACACTGTATAAATATGTAAAAGGTACTTGTCTTGTGTGTCAGTTTTCTGACTTTTTTTCTGTGAATTCATTTCTGCAACAGTAGAAAAACATTCTTGAGGTTTTACTGTTTGAGAAGTAATGAAGCTCACAGTAAAAGAGTTGGAGGCGGCAAGGTTAGTGAGTACACAGGTCTGAATGGGAATTAGAGTCAGTTCAGGGTAGAGCTGAGTCTGAATTTGTTTTAGACTCTTCGAATCACTTAAAATCTGTTTTCACTGGCACGATTCACTTGGGCCACTCTGGAGCAGGTCTGTTTAGTGCATCTCTCCAAATGAGTTGTGTTTCACAGCTCCAGGTCTAGGGGCAGGGACCTGCTACGTGAGCAACTGACGTCAGTCAAGCATAACTAATATTTTACTTATATTTACTTCTACCTGAAAGCATACTCTTCTGGCCTATCTCAGTGAATCATAAAACTACTTACAGTTTATCGTCACCTTTTTTGTATTTATTTTATTTCTCTAAA
This sequence comes from Periophthalmus magnuspinnatus, assembly GCF_009829125.3. Lineage (NCBI taxonomy): Eukaryota > Metazoa > Chordata > Actinopteri > Gobiiformes > Gobiidae > Periophthalmus > Periophthalmus magnuspinnatus. Next base: position 17,254,125 of record NC_047146.1, read on the forward strand.
CATCTATGCCACGTTTTAGCATCTCTTTATGTAATGCATTGGGGTTTGCTTGTGATACTTGCATTATACCCTGCAAATGTAATATTTCTGATCTTGCGAGTGGTGTTAATCAATAAACAGGAAATAGATCAAGTCAGCGTCTGGCGAGAAATTATTGTTTCATGTTTGTATGTTTTTGCTCTCTTAATGATGATTGTTTGATCTGAGAAATGTCACGAGCGCCGCTACTGATCCTCCAATGAATGGAGGGCTGTCTAGTCCCGCCCCTGTGAGCTGGTTCCAGATCCTAACTGCGCCAGAACCTCTTGGTAATACCTCCAGTGGGCCGCTTGGGCCCCCTTAAACTGGGCCCTTACATACTTAATTTAATCTTTTACATTTTTAACTTTTAGTTAAGAACTACAACATGTAACTATAACATGTATTTATACTTATTATTCTACTGAAACTGGTTTTCATTTCTGGCACAGCTCTGAACTGGTGCTGAGTCAGAACCAGTTCTCAGCACCAGGAGCAACAATTTTTGAGTGAAAAACCATTCAAAATTTGCCACAACCACAACTGGGTCTGAAATGGGCAGCAGCCCTGAACCGGCACCACCTTAGTGGAAAAAGGGGTAACAGAGAGGTTCCACACTATCCACTGATAAAGCCTAAATTTCTTTTTGTGAGTTTATACAAAACAGCATATTTTTAAGCTGTTAACATAAACAACAAAAAAACAAAGTACATGTTTTGTTGGTAGACAAACTTTTTTTTTTTTTTTTTTTTTTAATCAAAAGCAAGAAATTTACATGAAAGGCACCAATAATTCTTATTATATTTATGAAAGTTCTTTGGTTTGCCAGCTGGGTTAAAAATATAGAATTATTGTGAACATGAAAGGCTATAATGTAGCCTAACCTTTTCCTGATGATTGCACACAAAATATAATTTACTCGACATGGCGTCTCAATCAGTAAGCCACCAGAAAACATGCTTTTTACTGATTTTTTAAAAACTTTTTACTTACATAAAACAGTTGCTCAGCATATAGTAATATTCAACACTGTGTAACATCTTTAAAAGTTGTAATATTTCACAGAAGAAAAATACAAAAACAAAAATGTGTACCATATGGGGTGCTTACTGGCAGGAACCTTCTATTTTAAGAGGCACCAAGATCCTGGCTTATCAGGCTATGGAGCTAGTGTACAGTTTCTGCAGTATTGTGGGTTGTTGGCTGAATTTTGTCTGTCTCAGGGGAAACAGGGTCCAGAAAGGCACAATCTGTTGACAAACACTCAGGCAGGAAAAATCTGTCATCCAAAATGAAAGTTCTCCCTAAACCGCAGGATAGAAATGTATGCTACCTACTTCCTAAGTAGTAGGTAGTAAAGTAATAGGTAATTTTATGTGGTTTATATATTCGTATGATACCTTTCCCCTCCATTCATATCTATGTACATTTGGCTCAAAATACAGAAATATATTGAAACAACAATGCAAGCTGTTAACCAGTGGAGTATTTGATTTAAAACTTAAAAACAAATTAAAATCAGGTACAGGCCCTTTATCAAGATAAATGCACTTTATATGATATTTTACATGTCATACAGGATATTCTCAGATTATAACTAATACAGAAGCTACTGACAATCCCACAATTTTGTCCAATCAGGTGTATTGTTACTAAGACTCATGGGAAACTAACTGCTTGGCGCTATTCCAGACACTTGATTCTATGTCACGGTGCGTTTTCAAGAGTGACAAAAAGCAAATAGTAGGTAGAGATTGGAGAGCTATGAGAAAACAATTGCATGACACAATCCCAGACAATTGTTTCTGTCATGGTGCAATATCACAGTGGCAGAAAGGACTGAGTGGGCAGGGCTAAAGGTTCAAACTAAAACATGTTCCTGACTCATGGTTTGAAATCAGTTACAGGCCCTTCAATTTTTTGCATAATAAATAAACAAACATAAAACGCAATAAAACAGTAGATGTCCATTTGTTACATATGAACCAAAAACATGTTGCTCAGAACTATAAAGTACAACAGTGCAAAATTGACAATATTTTGAATTATGTGTCTTTGGACCAATGTAGTTTGTATGTAAAGCTTATATAAAAACCAGTCCAAGCTCATATGAAGTACTCCTTTCTGCTCTGATCCATGGCGTCTTTTAGCACCGGGTCACTCCTCAGTGCTGCGTCGGCTGTCTGCGCGTACTCCGTTCCCTTGGCCTCGTTGGTCACGTAGGAGCCTTTGTGCCGGAACATGTATCGGATCACGACCAGCACCACCACCAGGAGAACAACGACCACGGTGGCGATGACGGCTGCGAGAGAGAGAAAGAGAGAAACAACAGGGCTCAGAACTGCACAGGCACAGATGGACGAGCACTTGGAGAGACAGAGGACTTCAATCATTGAGACACATGATAATGACATCGCTGGGACTGTCAGGAGAGATTTACAGAGGGGGGTATTCTGCAAACACCTGCCACTGAAGGATAGTTATACAGACAGTGGGTACAACATGGTCAAGTCACATCTGATTGTAGGCGTGTGTTTACATGCACATGAAACAGAATATTTAAAAAACAAACCAAAAAAAAAAGTGTCAGTTATTAATGGATTTCAAGAGTAACGGTGGAAGATAAAATGAAGGGTCAGAGTGTTACACATATCAGTCTGACATGAGCCTAATGTAAATATCCATTAAATGAGGGGTTTTTTTTTTTTTTGGTTTTTTTTTACATTGCCTTTTTGGGTGTGTATATGTACTGACTCACAGCAGGTTGACATGTGTAGCCCTCTGAACTGAGTTCAGCACATTTATCAGTATGGAACGGCTCTCGATGACAATGATCAGGAATGAGCGGAATGTCATGACAAACATTTGAATCGGATTATTTGAGCACAGCAGTGGAATAAGCTGAAAAATCAAACTTTTGTTACATCCAGTTGAGAGAAAAACACAGACATCGTCCCTGTCCACAAATGCTCAATGTGCTCCCTCTGCAGATTTTTCACAAACAAAATAGTCAGTATTTTCACCAAAAAATTGGGCAATTTGCCATTGGCTTCCACACAGACCTCAGTGCTGCTCTGCCATTGGTCAATTCGCTGCTGGGCGAATTTGAACCTTACAGCAGCTGCGGGAGTATCTCAAGATGAATTCTCCTAAGTTTGTGAACTCACAAACATCGAGAGAATCCACCATAGTAAGGTTAGTGTATATGGCTCTATGTTCTCACAGCTCTGTTTTCTCACATTTAAAAGATCATTTTGGAAAGTAAATCCATAACCCCTACCCTCACCCAGGCCCTAACCTCAAACCTTTACCCTACAACCAGAGGTGGTGCAACCATTAGGCAAGGCCCCTGAACCCGGAGGGGCCCCCAACCAATTGCACTTCAGAGCCACCTTTGATATTCTCTCAGTATTACATTAAATAAAAGTAGTTTACTTTTAAACATGAAACCACCATCAAAATATTATCTGATTGTTAAATCCATTTTATCTGTCAAAGCATTCCTCCTTTTCACGTTCGAATGGCCTAGACCAAGAGTGCACACTAACTGTTGTTACTGTGATAGTTTCAGGATGCCTGTGTGCTGAGGTAGGCTTGACTGTAATTTTCTAGTTTTATTTTCACCTAAGACACAGCTACTCATCTGTTCACAAAATCAATGTTCTGGTCCACTTTTAGATAAACAGCAGTGAGCAAGCAGTGAATGCATTGAATGCATATTAATTACACACATAAATGACCCGTGGTCCTTGTATGTAGGCGTTTGTGCATATTCATTGTTTGTACCTATATAATAACTGGATCAGGAGGCAGAAAAATGACAAGCTGCAGAATCTTACACACAGAAAAGTACTCCCACTGAAAAAAGTCTAGACTAAAATTATCACTTAAGCCACTTACTACAATTTATTACAGGTTCAGGCTGTGTACTTTCTGATATTTAATCTGCCCTACCCAGACTTTCAGTCCTCACATTGACAGTCACAGACTTGAGCTCATTCATTTGAATCTGTCTCACTCCTCTCTCTCGCTCTCTCTCTTTGTGCATCTTTACTTGCAGCAGCAGTGCCGTGACCAGCGCGGGGCAGAGGTGTACACACTCTCTCCTCAAACTCTGTGTTTAGCACAAGTGAGACTGAAGGGGAAATGGACGGAGCAAATGCCCAAGCACATTTAAAAAGTTTAGCACAAATTCAAAGAGTTTTCGTTCATGTTGATATGCAAATTAGCCATGTGTGTCTGTAACAAGATGTGGTTTGTGCACAGAGGATGAAAACTGCAGGGTGAAAACCTAAGAGGCACTGAGTTTTATTTCATATTGGAGGAGAGTCCTTAAATGTAGCTTAAGTGTTTCTTGTTTTATCTCAAAGCTAGTTCAAAGTCCACGTTCTTTATTAAGTGTAAATTGTCTGCATCAAATTGATGCTTTTGCTATCAGAATTTAGATCTCTGTGACTGCCTTTAAACTAGGCATATATTGACTTTTTCACATAGTTTTAAACATGATCTAAACATATTTGACAAGGCAGGGCTGAGCCCTTTGTTGATAGGGCCGCCATCAGACTACAAAATGAAACTTATGCGTAGAAGAGTAGCTGTTTACTTTGCTCACAACAGCCTCAATGTTAAAATGCCTGCTGAAAAGAGGAGAAAAAACAGCCTGGCCCTGATTTGAACATGGCTGATAATTATTAGGCTTTTAATTTTACCAAAACCAACTGATTTCTGTTAGTAGGCCAGTTACTGCAAGCTGCAATGGATGAAAACAAAAATGTAATTTTACCCACAAAAAATAAAACTACTTTTAGTCCTGGTGATGTAGTACCTAATTATTCAAAGAAGATGCTAGAAATTAAAGTTTCCAGTCCACCCTAATTCAAATAAAAAACATCTGCGTGTCTCAAGAACAGTGGGAAAAAAGCAAGCAATACATATTTTTTTATGAAAAAAAAAGTATATTATAGAGAGGTCCGCTTGGTGGAGTTAAGTCACGTGAGGGTCATCCTGGTGGAGGTCTACATGTTGAGTCCTGTGGGTGGGGGCCTGCAGCCAGATTAACTACTGTTTACAAATGTATTGTCATAATGCCGATTGGTGAAGGGTACTGTAGTGTAGTTAGACAGTCAATGTACTTGCATGATAAATACCAAGCTGAATAAGCCGAATGCACAAGTCTCCACAATTTTTATCATCACAAACAAATCATATCTAAATTGAGCACCTTACTAGAAGATTATAATATCAACAACTCACAATAAGGCTCTCTAGGTTTCCAGGTCTGTGTCACTGCTGTAATGCCTTTTCTCACTCTCTCTGCTCTGACTCCTTTTTTGTTTGTTTCTATCTTCCTTTTTGAGGCAAAGATGGAGCAAACCTACTCCACAGGATTACTTAAACACATGTGAATGAAGCTAAATACAATTCCAAGTATGGTTTGATGAGAGAATGGTGTTATAAGATGGTTAAAAGCTCAAAAAGTCAATGTTGCATACATGTGACTTGCATATTTAGTTCAGTTGGTATAAAACGATCACATTGTCACTCATTTGTCTGTTTAAATTGCTGCCTCATAAAACCATCCATACTAGTCCATCCTACGCCATTATCCCTCACAACATGGTACTTTATTTAATCTTTATGTGGATATAAAATCATCTAGAGCCAGAAGCTTTTAGCGAGCAGCTTCTGTAATGTTTACTGCTCAGTGAAGCGCTCAGTCTTCACACGAGATAAAATGCAGACATAACTGACATGTAGACAGCCCGGTGTTGATGAATACAGTTGTTATTGCTATAGGAGATGCTTTGAAGGCCAAATAAAAGAACGTTCCTAGCAGCAGGTGGAAGTGAGCTAAAAGCTTCTGTTCTGGGACATTTGGCAGATGCAGATGCTTGCCTCCTGCCCCTCGGCTCTGTTTCATCGAGGAGAAATGAGGTGCGGAGAAGCAGGGAGGGAGATATCTGGTGACGAAGAGGAGAGATTGAAGAGGAAACGTGAACTCACCTCCCACGACGGCCTCCATCCATCCATCATCCATGTTGTATCCCGCTGTGGAGAAACAAACGGAGCATTAGACGCGCGGGAATGGGATTTTATCAATGATGTATGTGTTTCTATAGGTGAAATGGCTGGAGGATGTGGACATTTTAATATAGTCCATTGAAAAAAAATGTTGATTTAATGCTAGACAAGACTATATTTACTATACTTAAAATGTATAGTTGTGAACTGGCTCCTGCCTCCATAAGTTCCAATAGGTATGATTGACACATGGCTTAACCAACTTGAGAAAAACGTAATTTGTTGGTGTCAAAACAAACATGGCGGCTTATGTTGTGAGAAAAAAAACCCAAAAAAACCCCACAGAGGATTGACAAACAACAGACTTTGAACCGAGAGATGAAGCATTGCACTGTCAGAGGAGTCTTCCGCATTTTAGAGACGTACAATACAAATAAGCAGCTGTGACTGTATCGTCCAAAGTGTTGACAGTGCTGTTTTCTGATTAGCTGTGCGTCTGGTCCCAGACCCTTCTGCATTGAGGCTCACCAGGCAATCAAAACTACTGACATTATCATAGAGGGTGCATCAAGTCTAATCATTAATAAGTTTTATTATTATTAAAGATTATGGCTAAGGAACATTATGTAACCAAGTAACCATTGAAATAAGGTATTGTCAACTGGCATTTTTCACTCATCAATAGGAGGGTGGCCGAATAGATTTGCAGCACTGTAAGACAATGCATGATTAACCAGGCTCTATAACCAGTGATCCTATACCATGATTATTCATTTTCTTCTATTGCTTTTGCACAGTAACATTTACAAAAAATATCAACATTTACTAGGGATGGAACAATCACCACAAGAATGTGCAGATGAGACAAAAAAAAAAGTCTTGTGATAAGCATTGGATGTCTTGAAAGGCGCTATATAAATCCAATTATTAATTAATTAAAATAATGTTTGAATAAGTATCCTCATCCCCATCCTCATCCCTGATTTTGGGATATGTTCTTCCAAAAGAACCTTTTCTGTCAAGAAAAGACTTGGAATGCCATAAATTACAGTCATTATTGGTTGACAACTGTTGCTGTGAAATGTGTTCACTTTGACCTGTTTCAGCTGCTGGCTGTGAGCTATTCCCTAGTACCATCCTGATAAGATTAAAGGTACCAAAGTAATGCCATGAAATCTTCGTAAGAAGGACTTAAAGCCCTCACCTCCAGAAAGTTCCATACTATCAGTTGAACTGCAACTCCATTATATTGCATAATTCTGCCTAGAAGAGCGAGGCAACCAGTGTATTGACACCATGTGTAAACATGTTACATCTGCTGCATGTTGTCCATATGAAAAGTGCATGACTTCATCACATTGAGTCAGCTCGACCCCTCCTCTCATCTGTTCACTTGTAAATGTTTAATCAGAGTTTGTTGCGGCCTGCTGTGCTCTGCCACATCTCTGACACCGACACTCTCCGTACACAAAGTAATTAAAGAGTCCTGAATTATTGCTCAGGAAATAACCGCTGGCTCCTGTCAATGAAGATCCAAGCCCTACTCCTCTTCAAATGTTTTCTGGGGGCAGAAATTTCACCCTTTTCCGACTGTATCTCATCACAGATGTCTATCTACCAAGGTGCACACATTCGATAAACTATACATCAAATCTCACACGTCTCAGGCTTAGATTCTATGTTAGTTGGAACGTAGCATGTCAAAACAGACCCTCCTATTGTCTTTTCACTAAATGTTTGATCAGCTGCCTGCTGTGCACTGCCAGAACTGTGACACCAACACATTTTGTGGACAAAATTATTAAAGCAGACCTATTATGCAAAATTGACTTTTCAGAGCTTTTAACCATTTACTCATCTAAAGTTTTATTTGGAGTGATTTGTGCATGTTTGAGGAATATTTAATTGCTGATTTTCAAGATGCCATATTGTTGATCAATCCCTATTTTCACCACCACAGGCATATGCCTACTGCTCTTGACTTACTTCATTCTCCAATTGTATTTTCTTAATAAAATTGGTACGCAGTGTCATTTTGGTACCAAAGAAAACTCCCCTACTCACTACCGTGATCTGCAGCTATCCATCAGAGATGCGACTCTTTGATCTGATTACGTTTGTGCTGACATCAGCTCCCATTGGGCACTGCCTTTTTCTAACTCGGAAGTCAGCGGACAAATTTGCAAATTATAATATAATGATCCACAGGTGTAATTGTTCTTTTTTTTTTTTTTTTTTTATTTGATCAATATTTATGCAGGGAGAACCCAATGAGAATATTCAGACTCTCTTTTTCATAAGCGCCATGTTACATTACAGTACAATAAAAAAAAAAAATAACAACTGCATAGGTCCATTTAAAACATTAAAAACAGGAGCAGGTGTGATATAAATGTTTATCACCAGATTATTAAAGTTTTGCATGACCATTCACACAGACAGTGGCTTCCTCTTTTCTGCATCACTCGAGGAAAAACAAAAACTAAAACACAACTCTGCCCACACCAGCTCTATTCCATTTTTTGGGATGCAAAATAACCATTTCATTTCTATTTCAGTTATAGCTGTATGGCATAGATTATAGCTATATAGCAGATACAAGAACAAACAAACATGTAATTAAGTAACATTTGTGTTTGCCCATGTAGATATATTGAAAAAGCAGCTCTTGATGTTGCTCAGAGAAAGTGTTAGCATGCTAATTGGTGTTAGCATCACTGTGACGCAAAATCTCAGTTTTGGACTCTGAAAATTGTGAGAAGCACTTAGCGGTATAAACACATCGCAATGAATAATTTGCATGTCTCAAATTATTGATCACTTTCCTAACGCATTCCTAGAGTCTAAATTATTCACCGCAAGAAGTTTATAAGCGCTTCACAAATTTCACAGCAATGACGGTAATGGTAACAACATCTAGCATACTAACCACACACTTCCTGGTTCTCAAACGACAAAACACACACACAGGTCTCATTTTGACCCTAAGCGCTGCTTTTATGTAGTTGGGCAAAACCAATTCTGCTCAACTACCTACTACTACAACAAAAATCAGACACAGCCACATAAAAGACCCGATACCCAATTTTTTTCCATGTTTTTGAGCAAAATGTGTTGTGCCCCAGTATAGATATATTGTATAAGCAGCTATTGAGGTCAAAATGAGTTTGCTGTGTACTGTCTGTATCTAATTCTAAAGCGTTTTATTGTCTTATAATCAGGAAGTGCACTGTTAGCAGCCCGTTGTTATCATGAGCATTATCGAGACAGCAAAACTCCACTCTGGCCTCTGAAAGTTGTAAAAAGCACTTATAAACTCATCGTGGTGAATAATTATAATGCATAGCGTGCGTGAGGAATACTTTAAACCACTGCAAATCATTACAAATGAACTTGCTGTTTTTCTTGCTTTTAAACAGTAAAAATTAGGTACCGAGCTTTTAAGGAAGTCCAACCAGACATTGGCCAAAGGTTTGCACACCCCACTCAGAAAAGTTAATAGCACCATTCACAAAGTTTGAACACATCACACCACCCCTCCCCTCCCTAATTCACTTGTAAATGTTTGATTAGAGTTTGCTGTGGCCTGCTGTGCTCTGCCAGATCCGCGTCACCAACACGTTCCCTACACAAAGTCATTAAAGTCTGTTGAATTATTGCTCAGGAAACACCCGTCGCCTCCGCCCAACTTGCTTCTGAAGGACGATCCGCGCTCTGGCTTGTGTATTTTGTATCCCACGGTGCCACTGCTTCGTTATGAATGCGCTGCCTGACGCGCGCAATTAGCAGCTGGGATCATTAATGGCTAATCACCTGAAACGCTGAGGAGTGCCCACTCGTTAAATCGTCATTGCGAAGCACTGTTTACAATGAGGACGCTGCAATTAAAGGCGAATTGCAGGACTTTATCATCTGGGACACGCCGCGGAGGGATTTAAACTTGGGAAAATAAACGCTTTTGTATTCAGAGGAAAGGACAAAAGCGCTTAACAGGCCAGTCCAGGACTCACGGTTTTCAAAATGAGCTCCCCTGCGGGGTTTTAATAGGTGTATCAAACTGAGTTCTCTAACTTTTTGTAAAGGTGAAGAGATTAAAAAAGTGATGCATCAGTTGTGAAACAATACTCAAATATGGTCAGAAATATCTCTTAAAGGTCTTATAATTCATGGTATTTCATTTTTAACTTACGGTAATTTTATGATCATTATTTATGTTTTATTTGTTTGTATCGTGATTTTAATGTCTTTCTAATTGCACTATAAAACAAAACTTGCTTTGTCTTGCCTAATCACTACAAGTTAACGTAGGCCTACAGTTTAGTTGATTTCGTAACAGATAAGAGTAGCCTAATTTATTTATTTATTTACCCATAAATACATAAAAGGTTAGGGTTACAATAAGGACAGTACACAGCTTACATTGGCCTTCAAAATCTTCAAAGCCAAAAAGCTGCTCTGTACCAGAATAAATGATTTTCCTTGGGCAGGTTGAGACAGAAGACATCAAATACTCGACTTACACAAAAGCACCTCTTAATTATACACTATATCAATCAACATTTCAGCTCAGCAATTAAAAATGACTAAAAACACAGCATTAATCCTATATTAATGCTGTGAGGGATATCAGTCTTGTCCCCACGCCCTCCGTCACTTCTCAGACCAAAACCAAACAATCAGATTCCTTTTTAGTGATGCTCAATTGTCACCTGTCATTTGAAACTAAATCGCATTTCCCTCACCTCAAATAGTTTAGTTCTTCGTTCATTGATTCTACAGAAATTCGGGATGATTTTCAGCCTGTTGTGATTTTTTTTTTTTTCCTTTTGTTTGTTCCTCCTTAGACGCCATATTTATTTTGATACAGCCAGACCATGAGTGTCCGATTGGCTAGTCCACCTGTCAAACATGCCCATCTGAACAAAGATGTGAGTCCGATTTACTGTTGACCAGACTCACATATTTATAAAGTATTGAAGAATTGTGAGCTATGGATCCCAGGTAATCAATCCTGACCTTGAACAGAAAAGTTACATAGTGCTCCTTTAAAGAGTTTACCGAAAACATTTCTATAATGCCATGAACAGGCTAATTCCTTCAGCAACAGTGAGTTTTGTTTTGAGATTTTCTCATTATATGCCCTACTGTTATTTAAACCTAGTTTTACATAGTGGCAATGTGTTAAAAGGTGTGATTTAAAGGTGCCCTATGTAACTTTTCTGGTGGAGGCATGTCTCATTTGAGATAATATTGCTTTGTGTTCCACTGTATGCTAATAAACTTATTCATCTCCATGGAGACAGGTGAAACCACTAAGCCAGCTTGGCAAATACCATACTGTAGAACATGCCAGAAAAAAAAAAAAAAAAAAAATCTCCATGATGATGAGTAAATTGCAAATTGCAGTTTGTCGCTTCCTATACAGACGAACTCTGGTGATTGGATCCACACAGTCATACATAGCAAGAATATGGTCTTCCTCCTCTGCTTGAGCAGATTTTGGAAAAGATTTAAATGGCTGGGTTGAAAGTGGCAGCCCAGCACTAGATAAACTTGGCTTTTCTAAACTGCAAAGAGGAAACAGCATGGGGTGGAGATAAAGCCAGTCTGAAGCCAGGGCCTTTGGAGGGAACTCAAATATTCCCTCATAGAATTCCACTAGGACTTTTAAATTCACTCTCCATCATCTACTGCTGGAATTGGGTTGGTGATGCAAGTTCTGGTGCTTTGCTATAAACAGAAAAAACTGCATAAGATGTTCCCAAACAATGAAGTATCCACATTGTCTAGCAGCATATATCATCTGTTTGTTGACATTGAAAGTTCGGTATGCATAAATACAATGTTTAGCCATGCACAAAATGCCTCTGAGTGATGGATGGAATAATCAAAACGTGTACTTTAAAGTAATACGTAAAGAGTATAGAGTATAGATTCATATAATTACTCAAGAGTATTTAGAGACATCTGAGTAACAGTTTGAATATGAAATGTATCTATATATTTTGAAATTTCCAAAGAATAGATACAAAAATTACAAAAACAATCAACACCAAATATACCACTATGATCAGAATGAGTGTAGTGAAGGTAAATGAACTTTAAAAACACAGATGAGCATTTTGGATTATGATTAGATAATGCCAAGTGCTTAGGGCAAGTCTTTTTACTCTTTTTCTTAAGCAAACAAGATTTAACTGGATCAGACTATATATATTCCTTTAAAAATATATGTAGAAATGCCAGCATTTTCCTGATAACAACATGTAGGCTATACATATCAGTCTGGTTTTCTCCGATCCTCCAGAACTCCAGCTCTCCCTTGGTCCCTCGTGAGCCTCTGTCACAGAGTCTGCTTGGGCTGATAACATAAGTTCCATTTAATGCAGCCTCTTCATGTATGTGTTTACCATCTGCCAAAGGGTGACACTCTTTTCCACTGGGCGCCCTCAGACCCTCGCCTCATTCTTCTCCCCGTATTCACCAGGGCTCCAAGAAAGATTAGCAGCACTTCTGGGAATGTGATGAAAGTTGTAAAGAAGTGACCTTGGGGGAGTGAGATAGTGGGCCAGCCAGGGACACTTGAGGGTGTAGGGGATGTTGGTTAGCACTGGACTGCCAGCTGATAATGCCAGATTCAGATGGGAAATGTTATTCTGCCAATGTTAATTACCGCAAAGCAGAGGATGCTTAACTAATAGAACCAGTAGTACTGTACTGGCATAGGCAGAATGTTCAAATGCATAGGGCACCACCAATGTCCATTGCTTTGCACTACATTAGCACAATATATTATATTAAATCAAATGTGATTAAGAGCAATGGGTAAATACTTTTCTTAATGGCGGTTACAAATGTATATTTAACTAGCCCTACTTATTACTAAGTAGGGCTAGTTACTACTAATTAATAAATAAAGAAGAATGCAAGATGTCCAATTAATTATACAGTGGTTTATCGTGGGGGTTACATTCTAAAAATAACCCACAATAGGTGAAATCTGCGAAGTAGTCAGCTTTATTTTTTACAATTATAATATATGTTTTAAGGCTGTAAAACCCCTCACCACACACTTTATACACTTTTCTAAGACAGGCATTCATATTTTCTCACATTTCTCTCTTCTTTAAACACAGTGCAGTATTATAGAATGAAACCAAAGATCAAGACCTGTTTTCAGGCCCAAACATTTGTTTGAGATTTGTTTAAAAAGTTTTCCTGTACTGTAAATAAAAATTATAGCTTTAAGAAATACTGTAACAAATAAAATTTTAATGATCAACCTATGAGATTGGACAAAGTGTCTCACATGTATTTCACAATTCCTCTGACAGTGCCTTTTCGTTCTGGCTCCGCTGTAGTGTTGATCAAACATGTAAATTTGTCAAGCTGAACACATTCTATACTGTACAAGAGACACGGCATGGAGGAGATTGATTGACAATGGTCTATAGTCCCTTAGCCAATCAGGACGCAGAACACAATGCATGTTTATACACTGTAAAAAAGCATGCAAAACTGTACAAAAAGAATCCACAAAACAGCGAGAATGCGAAAGGTGAACGGTGATATAGTGAGGGACAACTGTAATACACAAATTAGTGGTTCTACATGATGTATTATTTCTCTAACTTTAAACATCGTACACTTTCAGCAAACTAAGAATCATAACAGCTTGGTCACAGCTGATAAAATATATATATATATATATATTGTTAAATCCAGATGAGCACAAACATCTTTCCTTCCATAAATGCACAAAGCGCTGCACATTTTTTCACAAAAAAGTCTGTATTTCTGCTAAAACAGGCTGAAGTATGTCTGTCAGCATCGTCATGTTTGTTTTGGTTTGTTTGGATGCTTCGCCTTTGGCTTAAGCCCAAACCCCAATGCTGCCCTGTGATTGGCCCAATCTCCGACCATTGGTGGCCAGGGCCCAATCGCACCAGTGGAGACAGCTATTGCAAGACAATTTATCTTGATGCACAAGGTTACAGGGCCCTCACAAAGAAAAAGTCCCTGAGCAGCAATGTCTCCAGCCTTTTTCTTTAGTTAGATAATGTTTTCTGAGGGAACACAACTGTTAAATAGTCTAAAAACAATAGATTCTAGTTATAAGGAGGCACTTCTAAAGGAGCGCAATGCCTCCTAAAATCAGCTTATAATTATTCTCAATGAAACAAAACACAACTTGAGAGAACAATTTGATTAAATAGGTATAAGCTCAAAAACAATAGTATACGATTCCTTAAAAGATCCTTTGAGTAGGCCACGGTTCATTGTTTCTAGGTGATTCCCACTGATGCCATCCCACCCTCTCAAAGTAGCCTCTCAAAGTAGCCTCTCCACGTGCCGTTGCACCATCAGGCAATTAAAGCAGAAAATAGTTAGTCCAAAGCCACTCTCTCAAACCTCGTGGGGAATGCTCTTTTTAACTTTGCATCTGTCTCGTGTGAATTCACTAATATTTCCTGGTAACGGATGAGGACGGCGGGCGCGCAGAGGTCAGGGGAGGATGTAGAGCTGTTGTCAGTGCGGTGTCATTGCCACGCTTGGTTGGCCCTGTGCTGCTGTAAAGATCCATATCTGAGTAGGTATAAATGTATACGGGGCCCAGGAGGAGGGGAGAAGTTATGATCTGCTCAGTGTACTCCACATATACATTTATCCACACTGAAATATTACAGACAAGACTTTCAAAGTCCCGCATTAAGCAAATGTTGTAATGTTGTTGAATCTTCATCTGAACATATCTGGAGTTGTGTTTTGTTTCATTATATCTGTGAATGTTGTTTGAAACCAAGTTTGTCAGCTTAACAGTGACTTAATTGGCATGCAGACAAACATGTCATTGTACTTAGATTTCTGGACTGGTAAGATTATTTAAATGACATGCAAACCACTAATTCTGATGTAAATACACAGTGGCACCATTACGAGAAAGAAACAAGATGGTTTTGCGATAAATATAGTATTTTAACTCAAAAACCCCCCCAACAGATACTCAGATTTTGAGTGTGCATGTAATTGCAAACAGTGTAAATGATCCAATATCCAATTAGTAAAAGAAACGTTCAAATCTGCCAACTGCTCATCCAAGCAGCTACTTCATTTCTGGTTAGATTTCTGGTGGACACTGTTTTATATGGAGATGTATAACAGACTGGGGCCCTGAGCTGCTCTCACGTTGATGTTGGTACATTCTCTTAAGGAGGGGCTGTTTAGTTTCACCAATGTAATGCCAAACAGCAGTCTCCACTTCACTGGATGGCGTAGACCACATTGCTTTGTTTGTGGCTCAGGGATTTTGTCTTTTGATTGATCCAGTTTCTCTTAAATTGTCTGTAGGTTTGAAATACAGTGGAATTTCATGCTATCTGAAAATTCTCTGAACCTTTTCAAATAACCAATTGTTCATTTACAAGTCTTTTATCTGTAAAACCCCGACCTACATCAGCTCACTACTAAACATCCACAGCTCCAGCCACACGCTCTGCTCCAACAGCTATGTTAACCTGGTCATTCCTAAAACCCGCACAGCTTTAGGAAAGACCGCTCCTCATTTCAATTCTCTGCAGCAAGTGACTGGAACTACCTACAGCAGACTAAAACGTAATTTGTTTTTACCTCTGTCGACTTTTAAAAACTCAATCCAGACTATTTTACAGCATCAGTGCATGTGCTTTTAACACTTTTATACCTTTAATCTACAAATGTGTCACTGTCTCATGTTATGATTCACCGTTTCACATTAAAACTGAAGTGGAAGTGTTTGCGAGTGCATTCAGCTTGAGCTGTATTATACTTCCTCTTGGCCAGGTCATCGTCGCAAATGAGAAGGTGTTCACAATTGATTTAGCAAAACTTTGAATAAATAAATAAAATAAATTCTCTGTCCAGTTCTATTTGTTATTTGTGCAACTCTTGACTAAATGGTACACCACAATCAAATACATGGGTGGTGTCAGCTTGCTGTTATATGTGACATTTTAATGATTTTTTCACAGTTCAACAGATATAATATTTGGTTTTAAATTGTCAAGTTCATCTTTCATCATTCTGGACATTGACAGCTATAGGCACATTGGACACTGAATCAAATAGAACAACAATTCTTGGCATAGCTCTTTGCATTAGTTGTAGTTGCTTGTAACAATTAGCTGATCTGCTTATATAAGACAGTTCCTTTAGCAAAGATCAGCAATTGGCACTTTCCTTTCTACACATGACTTGGCGTTTTGTCAGCTTCTCCGCTGTACAGTTTGACTTCACTCGCCTGAATCTTCACATCTCATATTGTTTACGAACAGCCTAAAAGTCAATAAAGCCTTTGATTAAAACGTGGCGCCATTTCTATATATATGAATAACTATCGGGTGCGAGATCGATTGGGGAGCGCGACACAGAGGCAGCAGAGAGTGGAGGTGAGTCGGTGAAATTGGATGTGACCTGCCAGCCGCCCGGCCACACTCGCCTTTAATGAACCGAGAATATTACTCTGGAGACAGACAGAAAAACAATCATATTGGAAAAATAAACTTGGGGAGTGTCCCAGGGCGGATTTTACAGCTGGTATCAGCGCCAGGCTCGCAAACACAGAGTACGGATCGTATCAAGTTTTTCTTTTTTTATGGTGGACAGGCCAAGGTCAAGTTGAAGGGTCTAACTGGACATACACATGGCTGATGGAAAACTCTTCATCTATCGCAAAAAATACTGCACATTTGAGATTCAAGATAGGGTTGAAAAGGTCCACTCAAAAGCAAAGTAGGCTACAGTAGTCTGTTAGCTCTGTGTCTGGGAGTCATTTGAACTTGAATTGGAGATATATTTTGCTGCACACAGGCTTTTGAAGTACTACTGGAAAAAGGATTTATTTTTAAACTTGAAATAATGTACATGTGCAGGCGAAAGGGCACAACTCAAAAGTAGAAAAAAAGTCAATATTGAGGGCCATTTAGTGAAAGCCCGGAGAATGTACTTTATAAACACAGAGGAGCACTTCCTAGAAAAAAGGGCTCAGTAACCAGCTATTAAGTCCTTAGTGTTTTGTGTTTTTTACCTTCTTCATTTGAACACTCAAAGAGACATTGCATTATATTGATTCACTCTACATCTGGTCATAAGCTACTGACAATAGGCCCATCCAACTGAACCATGTAGCTATAAAATGTTAATAAATGACTTTCAGGGTTGTTTTTTTTTTTTTTTTTTTTTTTTTTTTTACATTTTTTGAAAGATTTTGAATCTGTGACCTGGAGGAGTTGGTCTCTGCAGCCAATGGCATCGCTTGCATCATGCACAGACCACCATATTCATACATAAGCAAAGTGGGTGAGGTGTCTTGCCCAAAGCACATGGGCAGTATGTACTGGTTGAGGTGAGAATAGTTGCAGATTTTTGGATTATTGGACAAGAATTGAAGCACTTAAAATTGCTTTCAGTACAAAACTTCTGTATGAGAACATGGATTGACAATTTAACTTGTTTTTTTCAAATCCATATTCGCTATTCCTTATTTATACATAACATACTCAATGTTGGAATAAATCAACTACAGTATATGGATTTTGTTCATACTAAAATATAAAAAAATTAATACTCCACAGCTGCTGAGTCACTGCAGAGAGAAGCACTGAACCACACCAGTGCTTATAGTTGCATTTCACACATTCAAACAGCGGCTGTGTTGCCTTCAGGACACTGGGAAAAACAAAGACTTGCGCAAACACCAGGAACAGAAAGAGGTGCCAGCCAAGGCCACCGGCAGGAAAAGATGAAGACCAAACAAAATCATCTCCAAGTGAACGGAGAATATTAAAGTTGCCCTTGAGTAGTGCTTCAGAAATGGCTATGGCTAAAAGAAAAAAAGAAAAAAAAGTTGACTTATTATTATTTTGTGCCAATTTTTTCTGTTAAATTATTTTATGTTGATTAAAAGCATATAACTTAGACCTGAAGGTACTATATATTCATAAAATATACAAAGATAAAAATATGGTGCACCCTACAACTTTTCACATTCCACAGAGATGTTAATACTTTGTCTATCTATTTCCACAGAGACAAGCATGTGACCACCAGACATCAAGTTACAGTTTAGATCTGTGGAGAGATGACCCTGCTGTTTTTAGCGCTTTTACAGTTCAGTGGTTTATGGTCTAGCTCTATAGTGTCTAGCTGCACAGTTTTATTTGTTTTTAAGAATTATGGATGTCACAGTACAAGACAGGAACATGAGGTATTTAGGCTTTAGGTTCTGTGTGGTAAAGTCACCGTAGTTGTACAGGTTAGCTAAGGCTAGCACTATAGTAATGAAAATTCATTTGAGAGATATGGTCCCATTCACATCTGAGCTCTCCTCCTGCTTACTGTTGGTCATGTTCGACTTATTGTGTACGCAGTAAGACGATGGCTCACTCTGCGACCAGGATTTCCAAATATCACATTCTTGATATTGTGGCTCATCTTTGGTTGTACAATGGGTCTAAGTTTAATCTGTCTCTGTCTCACTATAAGACCAAGAATCCACAATTTCAAACTATGATACAATATTTTCCTCATAATCAGTAATCTATCATTGCAGCCGGACAAAATTGTGTAGTGGACACTCGGTTTTAGGTTCAGTACCAGTGGAAACCCTCTCAGACACAGGGAGAATGTGCAAAGTCTATAGGGAGCTCAGGAATCAAACCAGATTTGTATTAAAATCGGCTAAATAACTGTGCCACTGACTCTCCGAGGCAAGGACAATTTTTGGTGATTTCAGGCTGAACTTTTGCCTAGAGGGTCAATGCGGAAATGTTCTGACTCACACTTATGAAACTCTAATATGGTCGGAAATCAGTCTCAGTTAGATGTGGACGGGCATTTCTAAAATATGAAATCTCAGAGAGCCTGAGGCAGAATACATTTTGTTTACTTTTTACTTGATATCGCACTAGAGTTTAACTAAACAGAGTCAATATTTATAATTCTTTAAAATGATTACTAATCCTTATACTAACCCTAACACTATAAATATTAAATTAAAGATTTTTGTGTAATGCTTCAGTCGTCCAGGTACGATCCATAGCAACAGAAAAATTCAAATCTGTCAACTGGACAAAAAGTTGTTGGAGTGAACAAGTTGTTGTGGCTGCTCATCTAAGCCGCTTCTTCAGTTCTGGTCAGATTACTGGTGGACACTGCCTTAGCCAGTAATATGAGAGGCATGAGAGCACCCATTAGGGGCCTGAATGATTATACTGTATGACTCAGACACAGTTCACACTTAGTTTTTCATTCCTACAACCTTTTGTCCAGTTGAGAAATTATCTTTTTTTTTTTACTATTAAATTTAAGAGTTAAATTCTCCAAATTGTCGCCTAAAAGAGTTGCGCTGGCTCTGGTGCCACCCCTAGGCTCATTGTAGTAAAAAAAAAAATTGGACAAAGCACTGGATATGGCAGAAAAATCGAAATGAATAGTGTTGTAATTGTTGTTTTGGACATAATGCAAAATTCGAGTATTTAGTAGTAGTGTTTAGTAGTAATATAAACTTTGGTTTTTGATGGCTAGGAAGTCCAGGATCAGTTGCTTAGTGAGCTGTTCAGCACATGGTCACACAGTTTCAGCAGGTGAGTTTGGCAGAATGATGTTAAAGGCCGATCTACATTCACTTGTGCAATACATTTTCTTCAACCACGACATTGACAAGCAGATTTCTGATGAACTGCCAAAACATTGTCTAAAACTGAGATGTTTAGATGTTCATTTTTGTCAATATTGCCTAACCCCAATACTTCCCGCTTCAAGACACATGTGCCAACTAGTGAATTCAACTTTCTCCAATCCAAGATAACCTTATTAGAATGGAAAACCTGCCTATAACTCATCTCTGCAGTGACTGGATGACATGCGCTTTCTTTTATTTAGTGTGAGAATGACTGAATTCTGACTTCACTCAACAGCTGCAGACAGTCCCTAATGATGCGCTGTCTGTCCCTGTCTGCTTGGTGAACTGGTGTGAGACAGGACAGGTCAACACGGAGGAGACAGGAGCGGTTACCACAGCGACAGTCACCATTCAGACCGACAGTAAAGAAAAGGGAGACATGCTAAGTGACATATTTGTGAGTTTGTATAGAATTTATTGGATTTTTTTCTCTGTAGCCTGGTCTGGTGGCATCATCTGCTTCTCTCTGTGGAGCTAGATATGTTTAATGCCATACTGTGGAAGATTGTAGGCAAAACATCTCCACTAGAAAAGCTACAATTTATATGGAGATCACATGTTAAACGCCCTGTATAGAGATTAGGACAGTGACATCACACCTTACAGAATTTAATATAAATGTTAAAACTATGGAGATTTTAAGTTTTTTTTTTAGAGTTTTACATGTATTTACTAAGAGTGATCTTACATCTAGGAGAGATTTACACTACTACTGAACCACAAACAACAGATTTCCATGGTAACAACCGTTTTTTGACATTTCTTCCCGAACATAAACATTGCTAAAAACCTAAACATAGTGCACCTTAAAGTTTCACCATGTGGTTTTCTGGAAGTGGCACCTATGGAGTTGGGTAAGTTATATGCCAGAAGTTGGAATATTATATTCAAAGAAACAACTAAACAATATACAAACAAATACAACAGGTCCAGGACAGCAACAAAAGAAATGGCCTGATGTATACCTCACAACAAAGCTGGCTGTAACTCTAAATGAACAATATCAGTAAATGAAAAAAAAAAAAAAAAGTTGCACAGTGGGCCTTTTAATCTGTAAAAATGCAAACTGATTGAGAAAAATGTGTGCCATCAGAAATAAACATCACTCAACTTACAAGGAATATTTTAAGAAATCAGTATTTTTTTTATTTTTATTAAAATCATGTGTAAAACAGTGAAGTGCCCCTAAACCCATCTCCTCCCCCTCCTCCTCTAACTCCTCTTCCTCTGAGTCTACAGCCTGCAGCACCGAGCTCCACTCATCTTTATCCAAGTCCAAACCTCCAGACTGCCATTCGCTTCGCACACATTTTCACAGCAAACACCCACAAACCATGCTGCGATTACATTTGGAGCTGAGCGGCCGCGGTGAGGAATACTAATAAATATGGAACCGAAAATATACCTTTGAAAATATATACAACTAAATGACTTTATGCCGTGTGTGGGGAAGTGGTTCAGGGAGTTGAGAATTTGCCACCGACAGACGAGTGGCTGACTGAAATGTTGGAGATGCTGGGCGGCCTAGGGGTTGAGTAACAGTGAACACGCGAGATAACATGTCTCAGTGTCTCTTCAGATTCAAAAATGTATTGTTATTGTCAAAAGTAACAAAGGCAGCACATCCGACAAGTGTTTCTCCAAGTACCACCTAAGATAGTGTTTGGTTTTCAGATCTAAACCTACAAGGGCTGAATTAGGGCAGTCAAAAATAAAAGTAAATCATAGATAAGTGACAATGCAGGCACCTCTTGCAGACAGGCCTTAGGGAATGTGCAATCATAAGTGCACGTGGGTCAAGAGAATGTGCAATCATAAGTGCACATATGTTATGGGGATGTGCACTCAAAACTGCACATAGGTTACAGGAATGTGCAATCATAACTGCACATAGGTTACGGGAATGTGCAATCATAGCTGCACATAGGTTAAGAGAATGTGCAATTGTAACTGTACATAGGTTACAGGAATGTGCAATCATAGCTGCACATAGGGTAAGAGAATGTGCAATTGTAACTGCACATAGGTTAAAGGAATGTGCAATCGTCACTGCATATAGGTTACGGGAATGTGCAATCATAACTGCACATAGGTTAAAGGGAGTGTGCAATCATAACAGCACATAGGCCAAGAGAATGTGCAATAAAAACTGCACATAGGTTAAGGAAATGTGCAATCATAACTGCACATAGCTCAAGAGAATGTGCAGTCAAAACTGCACATGGCTTAAGGGAATGTGCAATCAAAGCTGCACATAAGTCAAGAGAGTGTGGAATCATAACTGCACCTAGGTTAAAGGAATGTGCAATCGTAACTGCAAATGGGTTAAGGGAATACAATCAAATTTGCACATCATTTATCATCTTACTTACTTACTTAAGTGGTAACACAATGTTTTTGATTTGAGATTGCTGTACACTGAAATAGAAGTGTACCTTTGCCTTGTTGACTTTGCCAAGTTCAAATTAAACCGTATTGCTCTGAAATATTTCCTGTCCTTCTGTGGCCTGACCCTGTCCATATGTTCTATATCGCTCCCATATTTAAAACTCTCTCTAAAATCCATCTGTCGGGGCTATGCTCTGAACTGTCAATGCCACTTATTCTACATTCGCCTGTATATCTGAAGCCATTTTCGTAATAATTTCTAAAACTCACTTCGTCTCTCTCAGAAACATCTGTCTTCAAAAACTCCACTTTGTCTCCCAAAAATCACCCAGAGCTAAGGTGGTGGTGGGGGTGCATTGTGCGATGTTGTGCGGAGACGCAGATCGGGCTGACAGAGACCACCTGGAGCGACAGGTGAAAGGATGGCAGCTCTTTTCAGCTCCAATCCACTTCCAGGTGACTCAAACAGCAGCAGGAAGGAGCCCAGAGCAGATGTGCTTTCAATGTGAAGATTCTGGTTCTTTTAGGACTTTTAAATGGCCTACGTTATGCAAAAATGACTAGTCTGAACTTTAAAGGTGCACTATGTAATATTAGTGGTGGAGGGTATAACAGATGTTATTGCTATGCCTGGAATATTTAATTTAACCTATTTATCTTATATTTATTAGATCTGAGGCGTTTTTAATGCTCAAACCTCAACCTTGAAAAAAAACAAACATGCATTCTCAGTGTGACCTGTACATCCTTATTTGTCACTTGGCTTGGGGGTATCTCCATGGAAATAGAAAAGAAGTTAAATTATGTATCAAAACAAATATGACTCATCAATTGTTTAAAAATAATACTCCTAAAAACTTCTAAGATTTAAAAAAAGGATTTGAATTGTGAATATGTCACTGTATCACTATGTTGATTAACCAAAAACGTTGATCAATGGCGGCTTCAGAATTAGAGAATATGCAATTAAATTTGAAATCTTTGAAGGGGGTTATTTCTAAAGTCTATAAATTCCTCGCTAAACAAGAAGAGTCATTTCTCACTTCTCTAAGACGTATAGGGCAAAAAGTCTTGAGTTTTGAATTTAAAGATGAGCAGTGGATTAAATAGTATCTTTTATTTTTTTTAATGTCAAGGAATAGAATATTAGAACAAAATTGTAAACTTCTGCATAGCATGTACCTGACCCCACTCAGGATGAGTAAAATGTATTCTAACATGTCTCCCAAATGCAGCAGATGTAAATCTCATATATGATCCTATTTTCACATGTTTTGGGAATATAGTCAATTAAGAGAGTTCTGGAGTTTAATACATGACTGTACTGTCAAAATCACCAAAAGGTCCCTTAAGATATCTCCTATAAGAAGCCTTTTTGGCATTGAACGAGATATAGAAATTAAACCGTATTACCGAAACAACTGTATCATATCATACTTATCTAAAAAATGCATTTTACTTAATTTGAATAAAGTCAATCCTCCAACATTTGGTATGTTTAAACAACTACTACAAGATATTTCTCATTTAGACCATCAAACCTGTGCATTAAAACATATTATGTTTTTTTTTAAATTATTATTATGTTTATTTACAAAAAAAAAGTTATGCTTTTAGTCTGACTTTTCCCATTGTCACCTCAGCAACAAACAGATAAATACATAAAAATAGTGGGTAAAACTACCCTTTCATATTTAAAACTACCCTTTCATATTTAAGTAAAACACATTTTTACACAGTTACTGACAGTTAACTTCACTTTGAGGCGAACACTGTCCATTTTTTGACACCATAACATACAAAAACAATGTCTCTAAATGATGTGATAATAACTGAGAGAGGGACACCATTATGGAGCCTGGAGGAGCCTCTAATGAGCATGCTCAGTGAGCTGTGGAGAATTCACTGCAGTCAGGTTCAAATGAGCAGAGCACCCTTTCAGAGGAGTGTAGTGCATCAAAAAGCTCAAGTTTGTAAAAATAAAAGTAGTAAAATATCACAAAGGGTCTGCCACCTGCTTGTCTCCATGGAGATGCTATTGCTATACTGGAATATTCCCCAGTATGGCATTAAGTGCATCTATTTACAATTATTTTATTACAAGTTTTTGTATTGTTCATAAATAACATTAATTCTTACTGTGAGTAGACTCGTCTTTCCACAGATCTGACCTGTAACTTGGCCCGATTGCCTCACCTACTTGTCTCCATGGGGATAAATACATTTAATGCCATGCTGTATAACATTATAAATAAAGCAAGGACATCTCCATGAGACGTGCACCTAAAAAGCTGCTCCATTTAACTATAACTTGGAAGAAGTCGACAAAAAGCTTAGTTCAATCTCACATACATAAGCAATTGGTAAAAGGAAGCGCTCGTGTGTGATTTTACAGTCCTCATGTTTAAACTGTGGTTACATTATATTTTAAAATGCTCTGTGCGCTTTGAACTGCAGCCTTTGCTTTAGTTGGTGGTACCTGTTGGTAGTGAGACTGTGGCTGCTTCTGTCTGCAGAGAGGGTGTTGTCATCACTCCTTTGTCCATCACAGGCCAAAGTGCTTTGTCTGATCTAAAAGCAAAACAAGAGCAAGCATTCACTCTACCATGTCAACAGCTCAATACTATGTTAGGGACATTTTATGAGGACCTGAGACTTCTAGTGGGAGATGCATAGAAACATGCCTATTAGTGTAACTGTTGTTTTGGAGATAGGCAAAATAAGCTATTTTCAATATACCAAAACCATCAAAGGGTCCAGATGACAACTTTTAAAACTTTTTCAATCCTTTTACTCTAAACCACTCCTGGATGAATGAGAGATTACAATGACTGATTTTCAGTAATAAAAACAACTCTCAAAAGGGGTGTGTCAGTTCATAATGTGGTCAAACATGACTTGAGTAATTATAATGTTGACGATATGTGGCAGCTGTTGGAGAAAGTGGAGGAAACCCACCCAGACGCATGCTGCACATACCACAGTGACCAGGGCTTGCAGGCTGTAAGGGCGGACAGGCTAACTAGGTCATGAGACAATAGTGCACTGCTAAGAATAGAGTTACATTCTAAACCCATCATTCACTTTTAAAGGAGGCATATGAAGATTTTTTGTTTAGCTTGAAATGATAATAAACGTACTGTACATCATTAGTACATACTGTGTTTTTGTAAACACTGACATTGGTCTTAAACAGTTTAATAGAAACAGATCTGAGAAATGGCAGCAGATTTGATGAGTCTGACTTTTTTTTTTAAATAATTGCGAGTAATAAGGTACATTGGGCGAGGATGGGGGTGGGTGAAAACAGGATTTTTCTTAGCATTCATGCCTTAAATGGAGGACAATACAGGGTTACTTAAACAATCAATCGAAATACAACTTTTGACCCTGATGATGAGGGAACACCTAGTATAACATGGTTCGATTTTTCAAGTAGGTATCGGGAAGTGCACTGTTAGCATTCTAGCTGTTGCTCTATCATTACTGTGTCGGCAAAACTCTGCTCTAGTCTCTGAAAGTTGTGAAAAACTCTTATAAACTCAATGAGGTGAAAATTAGGATGCTCTGAATGTGCAAGTGAAGAATAACTTTGGACCACGGCAAACTGTTTAAAATGAGCTCGTTCTGTTTTTCACATTTTGAAGAAAGTAAAATTCAGTTTAAATTAATACACGTTTCTAACAAATCTGGTGTACTGCTGCCATGTTTTTGTCTAATGATTTGACACACTCCATGCATGTACAGCAGTGTGCATGGGGTAATTAGTACAGTGTGTTTTAGCATATATTGTTTAGCTACATAAGTTAATCAAAGAGTTGATTGAATTGGTAATAACATGATAATGTGTTCACATGGCTACAACTGAAGCAGTGTAATTGGAGGGTCTTGTCAAGTCCAATTAAAGCGAGGGTATTATGCAAAATCGAGTTTTTTTTTTTAGCTTTCTACCATGTTATAATGCTGCATCCTCATCAAAACATGCCTGAAGAGGTTTTACATGTCATCCATGCATGAATAGGGCCCCTCTCGGGCTCTATTCGAACCCTCTTTACAGTTAGCTGTGAGATTCTGTGCAATACTCAGCCCACAAGCCAATGTCACCCATGATCTCACACAACCATTATTCATAAATGTATAAAAACATGATACAAAACTGTACACAACAACTTGACAAACCTGATGCGATGCACACTAGTT
Source organism: Periophthalmus magnuspinnatus (assembly GCF_009829125.3). Classification (NCBI taxonomy): domain Eukaryota; kingdom Metazoa; phylum Chordata; class Actinopteri; order Gobiiformes; family Gobiidae; genus Periophthalmus; species Periophthalmus magnuspinnatus. The sequence goes on from NC_047146.1 coordinate 17,280,469, forward strand.
TCACTAGTGGGATGCACGCTGATGTTGATGTTGTGATAGCGCTATGAAGGGGGAGGGACTTTGCATGGACAGCAAAGGAAGGAGGGACTCAGAGTGTCAAAAACAAAAGTGAAACTTATACAACATGTTAATATGTTGTTTTCAGCGAATACAGCATTTTCAAAGCAATAAAAGGTAACATGGTGATCTAAATATGTTATGTGTTAGCGGTTAATACCCCATAGAAGTAAAAACCTCTTTAAGTAATGATCATTGGATTACACAGTGAACATGAATCTATAGGCATACACAAATTTATCAACAGTGCAGTCTATTAATGAGAATATGTATCCTGCAGCTTGTGGTTGGCAAACGATGGTACCGGTACATATGGTTGTGATGCATGTAAAACACACATAGATAAAATACTACTTTTTGGTTAAAGTTACCCAAATTGCATGGTTAACCACTAGTGATATGCACACACCATATAGACTCATGTTGCCAGCAAATTTATGACTAACTGTGGGCTGTTACAAGTTTACAAACTACCTTCCTTTCAGGATTCTGTCATCACAACACACAGAATTTTCAATTAACCTAAAGTTAAAGGTGCACTATGTAACTTTGGGACCGCCACATGCTTGTTGTCACTAAAATGATTCTTTGTCTGGAATAAAAAAGTTCCATAGTGCACTTTTATAAAGAAGTATTACACTTCAATGGAGTATTAATTGTTATTGTTGTTAGCATGTGGCATGTGTAGATAACAATAAAAGGTATTTAGATGGCCTTTTTTATTTTGAAAATACTGTATAACGTGTAATTAGTTTCATTTGACGCTCTGAGCTCCTCCTCCACTTGCTCCCTGCGCTAAGCTACTCCTCCTTCACAACACAATCAGTGTGCATCCCGCTAATGAAACTACTGCACATCGTATCAGGTTTGTGAAGTTGTAGTAACATGCTTTTGAATATTTATAAAAAAAATTACAGTGTGGGAGCATGGGTAATGTAGGCTTATGGGCTGAGCCTTAGACAGATTCACACAGCTAACCACAAAGAGGGTTCGAATAAGGCCCGGGAGAGATTCCAAGATCACCCAATCATGCATGGATGACTTCTTCCTCTTCAGGCATGTTTTTGATGAGGAAACATTATAGCATAGTACAACACTCCAAAAACTCGATTTTGCATAATACCCCCTCTTTAAGTTACCCCAGACCTTATCAGGCTAGTCATTTAGAATCAACATATTTGGTCTTAGTAACCAAGATATTGCACTACACTACACCACTTCTTACAAGCATATTAAAATAACTTATCTTTTCTGTTTTTGTCAGTAAAACTTTACCAATATTTGCCCAAACTTCCACTCCTTGCACTAAGTTGCCGTGACAACCCCACTCTCCGGCCTCTCTCTACTTGTGCTGAACACGTCGTTTCTCTCCGCGTGCACGTCCTCTCCGCCGGGAGGGGAACATTTTCCTCCCACAATGCCTCGCTGCCTCTTCGGTTTATAAAAAGACTTGTCTCACAATTTTTAAAGTGACAAGCGTGTTCCTAATTACAACATTCTGCATGCAACGTCCAAAAGTATAAAAAACTGCAAGCTTCACTCACCCTTCTCCCGGTCTCCAAAACTATCACGTGAAAATAGATCTCCGTACGCTTCTCGATGCAGTCATCATGTGAATGCAGTTAGAACGTGTAGGGTTTTTTTTTTTTTTGGCAGTTGGCTATAGGCCCCTGTGTTATTGCGGAGCCGGTTGGACCCCTCCTTTTCCTCGCCCGTGGTGGAAATAGCCCTCAGCTGTTGTGGGGTAGGTGGAGGAGGAGGGAGAAAGGGGATTCGGAGCGTCCCACATGAGCTGAGAGTCGTATCTATCAGTGATCCACAGCTGTCCAGACTATGATAGGCCCACAGAAAACAGGAAGCGGGCCGGCCCTCTGCGATGACAGGAATGAGAGCTGCAGGGAGAGAGGAGGAAATTGAATTAAGCAAAGCAGGGACAATTTTTTTTTTTTTTTTTTACATTATTCAAGCTTTTAAGAATTTGAAACTAAAATGAAGTTGGAGGCTACTCAGACTTTACTCAGGATAATCATTTTGGCTATCTCACTATTAAAAAACCCTTCTAAAGCGGAGCTACAAAAACGCCTAGAGGCCATTTTGTGTCCTCTATTTTAGATGGCCAAAAATCATTCATAATCTTTCCATTGTAAAGTAACCGTATATAAGATTTTGATCTTAAATTTAGTAAACATGACCTAATTGCATCCCCAGATAGGTTATAGAGTAAAGATCTTCAAATCAAAAATAACTTTACTTAAATAATTGTAATGCTGATTTATTCTTAATTACAGAAAACATTGGACATGATGGCCAAGTTGTTATTACAATTTGAGGTTTTTGCTTGATTATCCAATCAGAAAGCAGAATGAGCCTCACATTAGTCTCCCATTGGGGTTGCCACTTTCATTGCTGAAATACAGTTGGTTTGAACCTAAAATAACTCTCTCTAATCTGAATGCTCACTACCTATACCCCAGCACCTGTAGGGTACACAGTTTCTTTAAAGGGCCTGTACCTGATTTTTGCCCCATTTATGTTGTATAAACGGTTCTTGAGGTTAGAATAAGTCTGATGTGTACTGAATATTCCAATGAAGTATGGATTAGCATTCTAGATAGTGTTTGCTTTACTGTCACATTAAAACTCCTCTCTGAGGGTTGTGAGAAGTGCTTATAAATTTATTGCGGTGAATAATTATGGACAACTATTTAAATCGTTTAAAATTAGTTTTGTTTTTCATGTTTTTAAGATCTAAGAGAGCAGAGAAACCAACTGTAAACCAACTGTCCCAACAGTTCAGGATGTTCTGTGTGGTGCAGGGCTGGTCCTAGCCTTTAGGGGGCCCTAAGCTGAGTTTGCCCTCGGGGGCCCTGGCCACTTCAGTCATATTTGACAACATCATCACAACCACTTATAAAAAGACTGCAAATTCTAGAGGTTCACAATAGCAATAACCACAAGTATAACAGTATAAAAAGATGTAAGGAAGGGGAGTCTCACAAAAAAATGTAAAATTCTGGACTTTTTTTTTTGGTATCTGGTGCATTTTAATGTTCCAGTTGACTAAAGTGGGCCTACATTTATCAATTACCTATGTCATAAAATGCAGAATTGGATAGAGTAGCCAAACAATGTTCTTAAGCAAGAGTACACATACTTCAAAATCATATCACTCAAGAAGTACAAAGCAGTGATCCAAGTTAAGAGATACATAAGAGAAACGGCCTGGACATAACATCAGATTTATAATGAAACTGAACATTAAAAAAGAGAGGATTTTAGGATCACATTATTTTTATGTTTATTGTCAGGCTTTGGATGCTGTGATTTCACGTAAATGTGCATATGAATGAGTAGAGATGCACAGATACCGATACCAGTATCGGGTGCCAGTACACGTACTCGTCAATGGGCTGCCGATACCAAGAGCCGATACCAGTGTAGCTGTGCTGCCTCTTGTTTCATGCTCACAGCTCATCTCTCAGCTGAGCAGTGAGCTCTGAGCAGAGCACTGCACACATGATAATTGACAAACAATATAGTGACTGAATAGAGCGTGTTCAGAGCTTTTAAAAGAGGTATAGCATGTCCATATAGGACAAAGTGTGGCCCTGGAAAAAGTAACACAACAGTCACTGTTATGCTAACAGTGGCTCTTTAGCAGTTAGCATGTTAGCAGTTAGCTCAGAGCGCAGTCTGCAAAGAGAAAGTGGTAAATATTAAAGCCAGGTGCATATCTAAATAAATTACCACAAAAGGACAAGCCACAATCACAAACAGCCAGTGTAATAATCAAACTCACTTGCTGTCCTCTGTCCCTCTGAGGTGTGTCCTGTCTGTCCTCTGTCCCTCTGAGGTGTGTTTTGTCTGCACAATTATACACATCCAGCTTCACTGTTTTATCCTGCAGTTCCACTGATGTAAAATGGTGACGTATTTCGAGTTCTCTGAAAAGTTCCTCTTTTCCCAAAACGATCTCCCTCTGGGGCTTTTCATACATTGTCCCATACTTTAGATAAACTGAACTTTAGTAACGTTTAGTCTTTTAGTTTGTAAAACACCCATTCAAATGTCCCTCTGCTGCCTCAGTCCGCCTGAGGGGAGGGGTCCTTCACACCAGTGTAAACACGTAGCTGTCCACACCACTGCCTGACTCAAAAAATGTAGACAGCACATATCTAGTTACTGGAAATAAAACACATGTAATCGTTCAAGAGGGATATTTAGAGTAGTATAAACACCCGAGCTGTTTAGTTTTCAGAAAAAATCCTTCCAAACATTATTTTCAAAATGAACGTATGGGCTCTTGGGGGCCCTCTAGTGGCCTCAGGGCCCTAAGCAGCTGCTTAGTCTGCTTATTGGCAGGGCTGGCCCTGGTGCAGTGTAGTCAATGGATACACCACATATCTTTGAAGCTGAGGGTTGCTGGTTCAAATCCACACTGGTACTTTGAAATGATCACTGTGCACATTCTGTGTCTAGTCATGTTTTTTGTTTTTAGTTTTGTGGATTCTTTTAACTGAAAATTGCCAAACCCTCTTTAGTTCTAATTCACACTTTCAGATAGCATACTTTTAACTTTGCACATTTACTAGACATCTCATAAAGGCCAACTCCTAACGTTAGCACTCTCTAAATCTTGCCTTGGGGTTCTCCTGTCCTGCTAAAGACGATACATTTTTACTTTGCGCTTATAATTCAAGTCTCATTGAATTGTGATAATTACGCGGCCAGCGTTGGATCTGGCCTTTCGCGGAGCCGAGTGGAGCGTCTGTTCGGTCGATATGGCTCTTTGCTTGGGGCCACTTTTTTCGCACCAGTGGTAAATATGGTTAAGTTCAGCGCTCCTGTGAATATTCTCTCAAAATGAAAAATGGAAAGTAAAAATAAGAATTTCGAAAACACAAACATAGCATTTTGAAAGAGCCTCCTGTTTGTTTGATTCATTTGATGGCATTATATTGGTGCACTTGGCCTTTATGGGTAGTCCGTCAGAGGTAGAACTCTCTCCGCTGACTGCTGTCCACTCCACGCTGATGGAGTTGGAGAAAAGGTCACAGACTTTTAACTAGAGGCACACAGCGATGATAAGAGCAAGAATTTCTCTAGGCCAGGCTTTTGTGATTCTTTTTAACCTTAAAGTCCAGATTTTATGTTTTTATCCAACTTACTTCTGGACACTTTAATAGTGGAATTTCACATTTTAAAACTATTCAACTTTTCAGACTTTAAGGCACTATACCTGATTTAAAAACATGAAAAACAGAACTAGTTCATTTTAAACTGTTTTCAGTTATTCCTCACTTAACTTATGCATTTCGAGCATTGTAATTGTATTCACCATGATGAGCTTAGATGTGTGTTTCAAAACTTTCAGAGATCAAAAGTTCAGCTTTGCTATGACAGTAAGGTTAACAACAACTAGCAAGCTATTCATCACTTCCTGATTATCAGACAATAAAATACTTTGCAATTAGATGCAGACAGTAAACAGCTGAATTATTTTGAGCTACATAGACTATATATCTGTACTGGGTCAAGACACATTTGGCTCATATAGGCTAGTTCCATAACAATCAAACTGCACATATTCATTAAAATAAAATAAAACAAAACAAAACAACAAAATAATATAAAAAATATGCCAGTATGGGCAGTGTTCATGATGTCGTCCTTTAGTTTCAGAGTGCGACTGAACAAGACATGAAGTAATGTCTGTACATCTGTCTCCTGCTTCATTTCAAAAATACATAATAAATCAATAATGTCCCACAATGCCTTTTTGGATATGTGAAATCATTGTATGTCTGTAAATTGTATGTCTGTAAACACTTAAAAGAAAGAAATATGGGTTTTTTGGGGGTTTTTTTGGAGCTTTTAACCCTGTTATAACATTGTCACCTCATCAAAAACATACCTTGCTTCATTCCCACTTGTTTCAGTAATCCTCTGTAAAAAAAAAACAAACAAAACAAACAAAAAAACAAAAAAACAAAACGTCCTTTGCCTCTGTTGCCTCTGAAGGGCCACCAAATACACAATTTGAATTCTCCCAGAAATGTTGCATCACAGGTAAAAGCCCTGTGCAGTTTTTAAGTCCACAAATCAACGCTAAACTCATTCAAAGTATTTTACCGTCAAACTGCGTTCATTACAAATTGCTTACATTAGCATGTCGGGGCATGTTGCTTATTAGTTAGTTTACTTTCCCCCTCATGGTAATTCCCTCTGCGACCAGTAGATGGGGCACAACATCAGATCCCAATATGGAGAGCACTGATGCTGGAAAATAAAATGGGGCTCTACAAATAGCCATTATTTTAACTTCTAAGACATGAAATGCCAATGCAAAAGTACTCAAGAGCATGTTTAAAAGCCAATGGCAATACAAATGCATAAAATATGTCCTTTAATAGCCCAGACATATCTTTACACTTTGCGTCTATCAGGTCTAAGTGTTGACTGATCTCACCCGGCTATATTTAATGTCTTCTCTGCTTTAGCATTGAGATGTCATGTCCCGTCTCTTCAGCTGACACACATCCACACTCTTAATGACATCCATTTCTAAATGCGCTTTAGCTATCCTCTAGCATTAGTGCCGTAACAACCCAGCCTGTTTCCGATTTTCTTTTTTTTTTTTAAGACTTCATCACATTTAGGTCAAAGCGTTAAATTCGATGAAATGACTCTATTTAAATATTGGCAGGGCGCTCCTTTCCGTATTTCACTGCTAATGTGACAGCGGCGCGAGCACAGCCTGATTAAATACTCGCGTTTACGGCCGACTATCTTAAGTGTGGAGGACCGGGGGCATAAAGCAGAGCCGTAAAAGGCTGACAGGGCCGGGGGAGGAAAGCGCTGCCTCCTGCTGGTGATCTACGGCCTTGCGGCATCTCTACATCTCCACTTCGGAAACACTATCAGCCGTTATGAATTCGTCTGGGCTTGAAGGTGACCACATCCATGCGGAATACAAGCCCAAGAAGTGGCACTTTGCAGTCTATATTTTTTCATTTCAAAACATTTCAGGCAAAGGAACAGTCTATAAATGATTAAAGGGGTTGTACCATCCTAATTATTCACTATGATGACCTTATAAGCACTATTAACTTACCTGGCCAAAACTTTAAAAAGATGAGTGGGTCTGGAACCATGTCCCGTCTCCACAGCTTGAGTTGACAGGCAGATTAACCAGTGATGGTCCATTCATGTCAAAATATACATGGCGGCAGATTTTTGCAGAATCTTCAGAGGTCCCATGCAAAAGCAGGGCAGGCCTGTCCTGGAGCCCAAGCAGCAATCTATTGTATTGTATTCTGTGTGTGCGCCTTAATGATATTCACCATCAATAACTCTAGCAGTAGTACATCGAGACAAAAGTGTAATAGTAAAGCGCATTGCGCATTAAATGTGGGTACATTATAGAAGTCACAGCTGCCCTGGCGTAGGCTGATAGAAGGCTGCCAATCGACCCCTCCAACCACCACTAATCACTCACACACATAGCACATTCATAGTAGGCAAGGTGGTTGTAGTGTCTTGCTGAAGCACACAATGACAGTATTCTGTGGTATGGGTGTGGATCAAACTGCCAACTTGTGGGTCATTTGCAAATTGTCCATGTGCATTAATCAAAGTCCCCATGTTCACCATGACGAGACAACAGCAGCAGCCCTGCATACGAGTCGCTCCGACTGAGCGGCAATCAACAAAGGAGGGTGATCCACAAACCTGCTGAGCCACGGATAGTGTGGCTTTTCTGTCCCGCAGCGTCCAGTGAGTCTATTACCTCGTTGTTTGATAGGGTCAAGGGTAAACATGACCACAAATGCGGAAGCACATCCATGATTAAACATGATCTCATGACCTCTTCACCTGTATTCGGCTTTGGCTTTGGCTGCGCAGTAGGCCTACCTGATTCCTACCTGGTTCTCTGCCTGTGAGGCCCCAGGAAGCACAGGTTTTCTTATTTTGTATTTTCCATTTATAAACAATTAAAAAATACTTACAGTTACAGTCTATGGTTGTCTCAAATGTCTAAATGTAGTCTAAATTATGTTTCATTTTAGGTCTATTGATTTTGAGGTCAAAATAGAAGCTTGATTATTATTTGTAGCAGGAAACAGTGTATGTGCTGTAAAAACAAGACTGAATCAGCTTTAGCAGCATGAATGTTGCAGTAACCAAAGCGTGTACTGTGAATTTGTGTGGAAACGCGCAAATGGCAGCAAATTTTCAATTGTCTATCATGGGGCATTTGACATGAATTGAAATGTGAATGCGGCATAATGGGTGATCTAACGTCTATACACTGATTACCCTTTGTATTTTCATTGTTTTGGTTTAGGTCTGTGAGTGGAGTTGTAAATAAGTGAATATAAATTGGGTGACAATTCACACCTAAGGGTAGTTCAATGGACTTTTAACAGATGCACCTTAAATTATTATTTTTTGTGATGAAACCAACTGGATGATGGAGGGATGACACAGACATCTTTCAGAAAAATAGTTACAAGACATTTTTGAAACCTACATGTATGACCTGAAGTGCAAATTTTTGAATAATCACAAGTAAGTAAGGGGTAGATGTTTTCTGACCGCCCAAGCCTCAAATGTGGGACAATATAAGTTTACTCAAACATGCACAACTCAACCAAAATAAACTCCTGAGTCGGCTTATGATGAGGCAGCACTATTATGATATGGTTAAAAGATCATTTTACATATGCCCTTTGCTATTTGTATTTACTTGCTTATCTAACTGTCTCACATCTTTCAGAAGTTATGATTCAGTGAAGTGGGCAGCCTGCGAGCACTACTATAATGAGCTGTGGTGTAATTAAAGTGAACGACTGCAGTGACAGGAGAACATCTGGCTACACAGTCCAGAGAAGACAGGCCAGAGAGGAAGGGGACAGAGAGGAGGGGAGACAAGGGGGACAAGGAGGGGCCACGGTAGAGCTATGCAATTAATCAAATTTTAATCAAGATAAAGATACAGTTGTTTCTAATTACCAATTGATATGATTGGGTCTTTTGAATTGAGAGGTTTACAGTCCATCCTCTGTGGTTTGGAGCAGATTTTTAGTGAAATAATGTGTTATAGTTTGTAACTTTCTGGAAGTGGAACAACTGCCTGACTTCATGGAAATATAAAGTTAAAACCATGCTTCAGAACATTCTCGATGCAGATATATATGTTTTATGTCATGCTGTGTGAAAGATTCTAGTTTAATTTATTTTGCTTGAGAGAAATAGTCTTTATATTATAACACAGATAAATGATCAAAACATAGACTGAAACCTATTCCTAACCTATACATTTGTAAAAGCATTTTGTGAGACAGTAACTAAAACGGAAGGTACTAACACGGTCATTTTGAATGTGATTTTTACAATAGAAAAGCTTTGAATGAATCTGGCATCAATTTATGGAAAACTGTTCTACCTGTGACGCAACAATCCAGGGAAGATTCAAACTGTGTGTTCTTTGACGTTTAGTGGCAAAGGACTTTTTATAGAGGATTACGAAACTAACGTTAATAATGCTAGATACACTAAAGACCTTTTATCTTTTATTTTTTTATTTTTTTATGAGAAAATAAATTATAATTTGATTAAAAGCTCAAAATAGTAAATTATGCATAATATATGTCCCTTAAAAAGCATGAAAGAGCAATGTAGCTACAAGTATTTTTAAGCTGTAGGAAAGCGTAACGTCTCTTTAACTACAGATGACTATCAGTCTTCCAACAGCTCAAGGTTGCCTCCATTCAACAAAGCACTTTTCGGTTTTAGCCTGTCGGGTTTGACTTTCCGTCCTTCGGCTCTGATCGGCTCTGTTCCCAGGTTACACGCTCCCACTTCAAATACTCATTTTCTTTAGTGTCTGATTTTCCAAAACAAAAACCTCTCTCTGCGCTTTCATCTGCCTGTGTTCTGAGTCTGAACTGCTGCAAGGTCTTGCTCCATTTTGTTTATCCTGACACAAACTCAAAAGCTCATGTAAGAATAAAAACACAATTATTTCCTCATATATTATTCCATTTCAGTGTTTTTGTTGTTCCATGACTGAAAATAAAAACGAGACGGTAAAGCACTTCTCCTCTGCAGGCAGCCTCAGGGTAATTTTCCTCTTGTGCGGATCCGGATTTGAGTGTCTTTTGAAATGCCGTGTTTGAAGTTTAGATGAAAAATCAACTTTTGGGAGACAAAACAGGTCAAAGAGATCTTTTATGCACAGATGCAAAAGTAAAAATAATAACTTTTGCATCTAGTCATTTATTTAACAACAGTGTTTGAAAAGCTCACTTCAAAACACATTTGAAGTTGGGAAATAGCTTTCAGGTACAGTTCAGCAGGGTTTCTACACAAACTATCAGCAAATACCGGTAATGCTTTTTAATTAATTGATAGACAAAAAAAAAAAAAAAAAAAAAAAGGCCTGTTCCTGATTGATTCCATGTAACTGAGGAAAATGTACTCTTATCCCAGTACAGATATAGTGCATAAGCATCTCTTGATGTAAAGTAAGTCAGCTGTGTACTGTCTGCATATAATTACTGTGCAACAATCAGGATGTGAGCGTTAGCATGCTAGTTGTTATTAGCTTTGCAGCAAAACTTCACTCCCATCCTTGAAAGCTGTGAAAAGTGCTCATAAACTCATAAACATGCTGGGGACTTTGTCTATGTCAATAGTTGGATTGTTCAATGACAGATTGTTCATCAGTTACCATGGTGACACGATGCACACTAGCACAATAAGATTATAGTGCAGGAGCCAGACCCCTCCTCCGTGATTATCTTGCTACCTTTTTCTTACGATTACTTTTAATTTGTGTATTTTAGATGTCTTAAATAACACATTTTCAGGAGCCTGTGATCATGGTCTTGTTAAGATGTTTGATTTAAAACAAAACTCAGATTAAGTCTAATTTGAGTAATAGGGCTTCTGACAAAAGTACCTCTAGTACCTCCCATGTCTCCACCCAACTCCACTCCAGCTCAGCTTTAAACTATAGGGATTGTACAATGTTAAAATGTCACATGAACCCAAACGATTACATTACACATTGGGTTTAGCTCTGTACTCATCCTACAAGTATTTCTTACTACTTTCTCAAATACTACTACTCGCACGCTTCGACCTTTTTTGCTTTTATCCTTGAAATTGACTGCAAAGCCACTCTCCTCTACATGAGTGTTGAGGAAAATCAATGTGAAACAGGAAGCCCCATCAGATCTATTCATCCATCCGGACCGGGGCCACCGTCTCCATGGCAACCAGAGAACAATATCCCTCCTTTGTCAATTAGCGCGAGGACATGAGGGTTCGGCTGCAGGCTAAATGACTTCTAGTGGATCAGGTGACACAACCAGCCCCTATATAACATAACAAAGTACTGTGTCCATTAGGGTTCCGCCGACTAACTGGATTCATTATGTCAAATCAATTATTGAAATAACAAACAGCTAATTAACAAAGTGATTTTAAAGGATTTGTTTACAATGTAAGAGCATGCATAGTTTCAAAATGGAGTCTGGAATCGATTGTTATCTGTCAGTGTGCTGGTGTTTTGATCAGGTTTATCGCTACTATCCACATGAAACAAACATGAAACATTAAAGTGGGACTAACACCAGCAGACCAGAAGATTTTGACATGCTCCAAGGTCCCGGATAAAAACAAGACAGGGCTGGGCTTTTGTAGCTGGTTCCAGACTCTTAAACAGTTTTCCTCTGTGTATTAGAACAGGCCAGTCTTTATATTTTTTACATTTTTGTTGAAAACTCATTTGGTTGCACAGGCTTTTAACACAAGCTGAGCGGGACTCTTGTATTGTATTGTATTGTATTATAAGATTGAACTTTATATTGCTTTTATGCAGCACTTTGGACTGCTGTAGTTGCTTTTAAATGTGCTTTATAAATAAATCTGACTTAACATGACTAAACTCCTCCCACAGCCACATTTCAAATAGAGCTGCTAAACTGGGCAGTACCTGGAGGACTAAATAAGAGAGTCAGAGAGGAGGAGGGGTGCGGTCTGGACGATAAGGAACAGTGTAATTAGTCTCACAGGTATCCACACCCCTGCAGCCAGGTGTTTGCAATCAGATACATCTTGCAGAAACCAGAGCAGTCTTTTGTGAAGTCATCAACTACTGGAAATTGCAGAGGCTACTGAAGGCAGCACAAACTTAGATTTAGGCGTTTTTGACCAGAAAGCTGAACATTTACCTAGTTTGTACGAGTCTGTGCAAACTTAAAACAACATATACACAGTTTAGTAGCAGAAAAAAAAAAAAAAGGTATTTAGTGTTTAGTTTCACTTTAAGATCAATATGTTTTATGTGACAACCTTTCGGCTAATGTTTTTCCATCCACAAATAGATACTTTTAATAAAATCTGAACAAGAAAAATTACACTTTGACATACGCAAGATTCACAATATTTAAAGTTAACATCTGTAAGTTTATTATTATTATTATTTTTTAACAGTAGACAGTAGATGTGAAACCTGTTCAGGCTCACCTGTGCTCTCTGGGCTTCTTCTGTCAGCCAAAAGCCACCACACTGTCACACAACTGTAATGTAGATACCATCTAGTTGTATGTGAGAATAGATCAGTTTTGGGTCAGCCAATCCAATAACAAATGGATTGCAAATAAATAAATAAATAAAATTGAAAAATGTTCTAAGTAAGTTTAAGACTACATAGACTATAGTATATGGCCATGGACCTCTATGGAACCTACCTGGACGAGTGAGGGATTACACAGATATAAGGCCACATGGAAATATAAATGAAAGTACTAGCATTTACTAGCATGTGAAAAATCATTCTATTGACTAAAGAAAGAGTGCTTTTTATTATCATCATGGTACCAAAATCGGTACTGAATATCCAGTTTGAAATTTTAGTATTATCTTGCGGATTTTTTTTTCAAGAGTTAAATATTTTGAATGCAGTAACATTTTGCCTTAAAACTTAACTTTACAAAGAGTAAACTGCAAGCCTCTAATTACTTTTTTTTATATGGCACTTATCTGTTTTTGCAAGATAAGACAACCTGCTCATGCTTAGAGATTTCATCCATAAAGTGCCATAATGTGCAGAAGAATCTCATTGACACAAACATGTATTACATAAGAGGACCATTGGGGGGAGCTGTGGCTCTAATGACACCCCGAGCCATTTCTCTTCAACAATAGACATCTAACACACCTGGAATCCTTCTTTTTCTGCCCCCTCAATAATTCAGGCAGGCTTTAGCTCCTCCTCATTTTACTACCCGAGTGTTAGCCCCGCCCACTCTCCGATCAGCTGTCATGCACACAATTCTCTACCTTCTCGTTTAGGCAGATTTTTAGTTGTCTTTGTCCTCACTAATGTGAGAGAGAGAGAGAAGAGAGAGAGAGAGAGAGAGAATGAATAAAACATTTTCTATCTGGGGCTGAACACTTAACATGGGGAGCACGATAATTATTATGAAGTAGGTATCATAATCTGTGAATGGCAATTTATGACGAAGAACATATTAAAATAAACCAAAAAACAACAACAACAACAGAAAACAAAACGTGCTAGGTGTAGAGCTGTATGTAGAGGTACATATGTTATGTGTGTTCTTGATGCGTGATCTTAAAGGTACTGTACCTGTCTTGAGGTTTGTAAAAAACAGAACCAGCTTATTTCTCTAAAATTACTCCCCACTTTACTAATGCATTTCTAGCATTGTCATTACTCACAGCAAGGCACTTATAAGCACTTTCCATAATGTTCAGAGGCCAGAGCAGAGTTTTTATATATATATATATATATATATATATATATATATATATATATATATATATATATATATATATATATATATATATATATATATATATAGAGAGAGAGAGAGAGAGAGAGAGAGAGAGAGAGAGAGATACACACACAGAGAGAGATACACACAGAGATACACACAGACACATATATAATATAATGTGACAAACAAAGTTAGCACAACTACATGAAAAAAACAAAAAAACATTTTTTTCTTTTCTTTTTCTTGGTACAAATTGTACAGACACCACGGCTGGCAGCAGTTGGGATTCCAAAGCATTTTAAAAAAGACAAATTAGAAACACGAACTAATCTGAGTAAGTCTTTCAACAAATCTGCATTTTAACAGGACAATTCTGTCAATGAACTTCTTGTAAACCTGTCCCCACCTCAGTACAGAGTCCGCCACCTGCTTGTCTCCATGGAGATGATATATGTGGCCTGAAATGGCATTAAACATATTTACCTTGCATTTATTCAAATTTGGTGTGTTTTTAATGCTATAACATGCAAAAACATGCATTCTTACTGTAATGAGTATACTCTCCACAAATCAGACCTATAACTTCACATAGCTTGTTTCCATGTAGATAGAAAGTTTAATGCCATACTGTGGAATATTCCAGGCAAAGCAATAACTTCTCCATAGAGACAAGCATGTTTTATTGTTTTATTAGGATCCCCATCTGCTAGGAAGCTAGTCTCCTTGGGGTCGTCTAAAAAATAACCATTGCAAAATCTAAAATTGTGTTACATTTACAATTTCAAAAATAAGATTTAAAGTATGTACAGTAGTAAGGGTGATGTTTGCATTAATAACCAAATAAAAGGAAAATGAGTCTTACTTTATGAGTTTATGTTTAACTTCAATTGTGGCAAACACAGTTACACAGTGCATATATTCAAATGTTTTTGTTTATTGCTAAAAAATGTCCTGATATACATGGCTTCTTCTGGGGGTCACCTCTCCACTGATCGGGCCTGTAACTTAGCCTGATATAGCATCACCTGCTATCTCCTATTTAATGTAAAAATTGCAAAACATTAGAGGGAAAGCAGTAACTTCTCAATGGAGACAAGCAGATGGTGAAACATCCACTTGAAATATATGATATAGTACAATTTATACACTTTTTAGGGCACTTCCGTTAACAGATGTAGCACCCTCCTCACTTGCCCTCTCCTTGCTTCCTCGTCTCCTTGAAGCAGGTCACTTGGGCACGCTTTGGCACAGCTCTCCGACAGCTCCGGACTCTACTCCCTTTCCCTGCAGTTGTTCACTCCATTGTCGAGTGATCAGAAAACAGAGGCAGTACCTCCAGGAGAGCACGATCGTTAACCTGACCTCACGGGCCCCTGGACAAGATTGACAAGCCTCACTGTCCTCTGCCCAGACAAGCTTCAGTCGATTGAACTGTTCTGATGCTTTGAAGCTGACAGTTCTCTCAAGACAAGGTTCAAGATAAACATGTCTGCTAATAAGATCCTTGATATTTTATATTATGAGTTAATGGACTCCTACCATGCTGTAATATTGTTCACTCATCCAAAACATACCTGGGGTTTCATTAACTAGCCCTGAAACTAGCTCACAGTTTGATTAAATCTCTGTATTATTAACTAACATCTAAGCACTAGAAAAATGAAGCTAAAAGTGACTTATTTCAGGCACTTGTGTTGAAAGCTGCTGCTGTTGTCTTCTGCTGTGCACGCACTAGACTTCACCAATGTCCGATTCCTCCATGGTTTATCATGGGGTTTATTCAGCGATTTTTGAATCTAAAACAACTTTCCGACCTCTGTTGTTCTGGCGCGGCCTCTGTAACACAGGACAACAACCCAAGTTAATGAAATGTTCGGAACCGCGCTTGATGCGGTCTGCTCGGTGACCAGTAGGGTGTACTAAAGGACACCATGACTTCAACCATGCTTCAAACAGACAGAAGTGAAGAAGTGAAGGGAAAACGAGATTATTTGGATATATTTCTAACAATTTAATACATTTGAAACACAATGATTTTAGATTTTATTTGACAGTTGTTGTGGAATTTCTAATGGTCAAAAAGTCTTAAAGATATAAAAATGAACAGAGAAGTTGTCTTGAATCAAAGGTCTGGTTTATTGAATCAACTGTGCACAATTGCTTCCCTTGATTGCCATGACTGCATGCAACTGATCTAAGCTCAGATCTCCTCCCGCCTTGTCTCTGAACTTTGGAGCAATTAGAGTTTATATAGATCACAAAATTAATGGGAAAAGTCACTTGACACACTGTATCAATTTTGAACATTCACACGACTTATAAATAAGACCCCAGAGGTTTCCTGCAGAGTTTGAAGTCCATAAATCTTGAGACTGAAAAGTACATTCATTTTCTTTCCACTAATAAATTGCTATTGATTTGACTTAAACATATTAAGGGAAAACACAACAAAAAAGAGAAAATACAATACATAAGGTGTAGAATTTAATAACACTTTTCAAACTACCTCTATCGGCACTCCTACCTAGGGACACTCTGACAGGCGATTTCTTCCTCCCTGACCGTCACAAATCAACCAAAAACATATATGCACTGGTATCTTGCATAGGTTTGTGGGTGGACGCTCTAACCACTGACCCACTGCTGCCCAGACAGAAAGAAAGAAAATTCTAGTACTATTTTCATGACCTCCATACAGCACACTACATAGTTTACCCATCCCTGACCATTTACCTCCATCATTATCTGTTTCTGCTCGGCTAATTCTCTTTACGCTGCTCCGTGCATCATCTCAGCCATCTCACGCCACTCAAGGTCACCACCACCCGCAGCCAATCAGCATCCGGCGTGCCTGTGCTATATACATGCATTGAATTGGTGTGACTGGAAACGCCGGAGGTCAGTAAACACCTCACCAACACTGGAGACATGTGCTAGTGCTGCATGGTTTCCTATAGATCGTGTCAGCAGCCGCGCTAGCAAAATATAAGCTATGAATTTATACAAGAAATCCTTGACAGATGTGGGAACACGTCGCCCGGCTCGGGTTATCTACAGAGATGAAAAAAAAAATCAATGGAAGTTACAGAAGTAGCTGCAAGTTGTGGATTAAGAGAGAGGAAGACATTCATAGATTGCTCAAAAGAGTGTAGTCAAATTTATTATTATTATTTACTGTTATTTATCATAATTGTGAGTAGAGAGTACAGTTAGAATTAAAGTAGTTTTCATTTGGACAACAACTGTAATAGTCATTGTAGTTCTATAATGCATTAAAGCTACCATCTGGAACTGGATGGGCCGACCTGTCTCTGCTGTCTGACAGTGTACCAGCAGTAAGACTAGAGAGCACAGGTGAGCCAGAACAAAGATCAGGTGAGGGGGGTGAGGTGAGAGATGAGGGGGGTGTGGGGAGGGGGGAGGGGGGAGGGGGGACATCTGCCATCTACTGATAAACAAACAAAAACTTAAAGATGGTGGCTATAAGCACTCTTGGGACAGTAGAGATTAATATATATTTCTAATGTGAATAAAATGTTATCTATTTACATTGAGCCCACATCGTTATGAAAAGCAGTTTTGTGTAATTGCTGGACTAGAATAGACAAGTGAGTGAAACTGAGATCAGATAAAAAAAAATTCATGTAAAATTTGTCTTGTCTCAGTTGAGGTATAAAGGTCAAAATGAGACCACTGTGCTGTGTGCTTCTAATCATAAAGTGCTAGCAAAGTACCAGAAAGTAAGCGACAATTAGCTATGCTATGCTAACAGCGCAAGTACCACTCTAAACTGAAATAAAAGTATTTACTGTTCATCATATAAACATATTTCTGATACAATAAGGTGGGTGAACAGACCATTCTGAGTGGAGAGTAAATAACACAATATTATTATAACAAACACATCTCCAGGTATGTTTTCAATTACGTGCAAATAAATTCAGGAGTACAATAGTATTGAAAAATAAATCCAAATACAAAATCAAGTGTATTGCATTCTCTGCAGTTCCAACCGTCTCCCCGATCCATTTATACCTTTACTAATGGCTTCAATTAGAGACACATTAAAGATGCATACATTTACATAAAGCCACCATAACATGCTTTTAAACCACTCTTAATGAGGACTTAAACTGTATTTATGCCCAGGCTTCACCCGCTCCACCCAAGAGACAGCCTTATCCGTGTTCCCCTGCCCCGCGCACGTTGCCATATTTCAAACGCGTATGAATCCACAGCTGCGAGCCATGTTCACAAATGCACAGATAGGTAATAAATCAGCGCAGGGTGTGGGAGCCTCCGCCGCGGCACTTTAAATCAATTACTGCACGCTGTTTGCTCTTCCCAGCATGCCTTGCAGTCGCCGGCTCTGACCTTGTCGAAAACACCGCGAGCCAGGACATGCTGCAGATAATAGCTGACATGTACGCAAGCAAAAGTTACATGTATAGCCTCCAATGACGACGGAGGGAGGGGTGGTGCGAGTGTGGTTTGCCTTATTAGAGAGGGTGTTATGCAAAATCAACTTTTAGGAGCTTTTAAAGTGCTGCTCTGTTTTTCTTTACAATGTTAATAAGAATAATTTATAAAACTAAAAATAGGACAAGAAAAAGCTCAAATGTAGATGTAACGTAGTAGGCCTATTGCAATCGTTGAACCACTGGGGTAGAATAGCCTCTGTATGAAGGGCAATTCATATTTTTAGCATTAGTCTTACAGTTTTAATAGCGTTTTTCTTTTACCCTCCGGACAAAACGAGACAAAAGAACACCTCCAACTCCACTGAGAGACACTATATGCTACTTTGACCCTTAGAGCTGCAAACTGTCCCAACAGACTTACAGCTTTTTTCCCTATAGCTCAGCGTTGTCATGGAAACATACCTTCATAAAAGATGGTGCCCTTCTGCCACTGTCACTCCATTGTAACTGGTTGTGAAAGCTGAAAAAATGACAGAAACAAAGAGCTGGAGAATAGCTGAATCATAGGCATCAATAATCCCTTTTCACGATACCATCTTGCTAAGATAAACCTACATTGGGAGACCGTGCAGCGATGCCTGGCCAAACCAAACTCAAATATAGATGGATATCAGTCTGGTAACCCACGTTCCTTTACGCTGACCATGAGCATGCATCTCCCTGTTTGGCTAATCCGCCGGTGACCAGACTCACATTTTCAGAAAGTACTGAAGAAGTGTATATTCTGGATCCCAGGTAACAAACATTGTACCTTAAATATTACGCATACAATGTAAATACTATATTACTGGGCTAGCCGTACTGGATTGAGAACATAAAGTACATATAAATAATCAGTTTCCTAAATTGTGCATTCTCCCCAAAAATTGAGCATCTCTTTTCCAAATGTTTGTGTCATCCTTGCACTGGGGCCATGCTAATATTTGAATGTTTCCACTTAGAATTTGAGTTGGCAAATAGCAAACTGTACTAGCCCAAAGGAATGTTTTTCTGTTGCAAGACATGGGACACAAGCATAGGTCCAAAATAAATATTGCATTTACAAAAAAAGGGACATATTAAATTGTAAGATGTTTTTAAAATGACTTTACTTTTCTTTAAGACTGGGCTCATGCCTGCAGCAGTAACTATGCTAATGTACAGTAATCAATATCCGCAATGAAGTAAAAAAATTAAGTAATGCTCGTAAATTCTCATTTGGTGAAGTTTTTAGTAATAATTTCTGGTGACGCTGTCTTGGCTGTAGATGTAGATGGCAGGTGTGAAACCCGTCCCCCAACCAAAGCTGGCACATTACAATGGCAATGCCTTATTTAACCTTATCTCGCCCCGCCCACTTTTGCCATAAATGCGACTAAACTGCACTTTCATTGCGGTGGCTCATTTCAATGGAGAATTTGGGAAATGTTTTGACACCTAAATTTGATATAAAGCAGGTTGATTTGTGTAAAATGTTCAATAATGCGGCGTTTTTCTGGGAGGCTTTAAAATGGTCCTGTAGTCCGTGTAGAACTTATTTGCTGTCAAGACCGGCAACCCCATGCAAAACAATACAACCCGAATGGCAATGTCGACACCCATGGCAACTTCCACATAAGTTGAATAGCATCTAGTGGTGATATGTGGTCATCCAATCTTATTACAGACACTCACTTTAACACATCAGGTATAAAAAATGTGAAAAAATCAACATTTTTTCCAATACCATAGTTCTACGTTTAAGCGGTGACCAGCCCTAGGAGTAAATTCACATGTGACTTTTTTCTTGCACTTTATAAAACTTGGTCAAATTGTTCAATATCACAATCTCCAGCACCCCAGAGACTTCAGCTCTAATGACATTTCAGACAGATCTATTTTGGACTCTGTGGAGATCTTAAATGTGTTTCAAAGTTCATGAATGGCAACCAGCGGGACTGCAAGACATGACGCTGACCAGAGTTTGGTGTTAGATCTCACCGAGGGCTTCACACCACGGCGGGCTGATGCAATGGGACAGAAGTGTGAGTCAGTGCCGTGTCGTAGCATGGTGGCGGTGTGTAACCATTGATCCCTTGTATCCCATGAGGCCGAGCAGCACAACATTTCAGAGGGAGGTAATCGATCGCACACCAGTGGTCAGAAGACCGCATGGGGAAAAAGAGAAGAAAAACAGCAGCATGTTTGGGTTTAGTTATTTACCCAGAAAACCAATGAGGAAGAGTTACAGAGCAGTGTTTGTTAATGAGGGTGTAGATATGCCGATAATGAAGAAAAATCACCAAATGTTGCAAAACTCATTTTTTATGGAGTTTTTGTACTACAGAACAAAGAAGTTGCACAAGGAGGAGCTAGTGGGGAAAAGGAAACAAAAAGGTACTGGTTAGAAGTAGAAACAATTTGCGTATGTAGGGCTAATTTGTCCATGAAAAAAGTGTTTGCTAGTTCCAAGTCCAGAATGATATCTCTGTAATTTCATACCACATTTGTTTTTTTTCAGTGACACATGTGAAATGAAAATCACATTACTCTTACTTTGTTCATTAATTCTGCAGAAATCCACTTTTTCTTCAGTCCTCTGTGATATCTTTTTTCCTTTCTTATATTTGTTTGGATACAGATGGACATGCCTTTCCCTGATTGGCTAATCCACCTGTCAATCACGTCCATCTGAACTCTGGGACCAGACTCACATCTTCAAGAAGTATTGAAAAAATGTGTAGTTTGGATCCCAAGCAAATTAAAAGTGGGGATAAAACATGACAAAACAATATCGTTCTACAATAGAATCACAGTATTAGTCAAATTCCCTTTCGTGTTACATCTACTTCCTTGTTTCTGATTGTGTTCTCCCAGGTCCTCCCTCAACTCTAACTAAAACCCAGCTGCTTAAGGATCTTGACTTGCATCTGTTGACATAATGTGCGTGTACTGTGCAAGCCTTCCAACAGCGTGCGACCCTCAAGAGCATTGAACATTGCCCCGGTCAGGTAAACAATGAGCTTGAAAATCAATTAAAAAACCACATTGATTATATCTTCAATGTCACATGTGAGTTTGTAGTGTTTAGCTCTCGGTGCACGCATGGCTGGCCTGGATGGAAGCACATGGAAGCTGTAATTGTGAAATTTGTTCAACCTTAAAATAAAATGTGCTGGTACTTCTGACAATAAAAAAAACAACTCCTAATGTTGTCTATACAAAATACAAATAAAACATCAATTTCAGTCCACTAGGAGGTATGACGGCACAATATACTGTATCTCTGTGAAATCAAAAGCACAAATTCAATTGTGCATTTGCAAAGGTTACAGAGATTTAGGTAATGTAGGCAGGTTAATGCTGGAGCATTATCCTGGAACATTTTAATCGCAATTTCACTACTTGTCAGAAAAATACAATAAATAAAATTTTCCCTTAAATCTATAAGGAATACTGTATTGCATCCTGCACCCTCTTAATCCATTCATGTGAATGCATCCCCTCCCACCTCCTTCTTCTTGACATCTCGCCTAGGCACATCAAAACTCTTCCTCCCTAACTTCACTGCAGAACCATCAACCTCCCCAGGTTGTAGAATAAATTGTAGTAGCCTGAGAGCTGGAATAAGACGCATGAGGCTGGAGTTCTTACACAGGAGAAGTTTATATAGATGGACATGGACCCTCAAGACATTGTGAAAGTATTGTCCATTTGGAGGCTGCTGCAGCCCAGTCTGACTATAGTTTTGTTTTAGGGAGTATTACCTCTGAGGATATAGGCCAAGATAACAAGGACTGAGCTGGCAGTGGATGCTCTCTATTTTATTTTAATAGATTATTTTTTCAGACCAAGGTTTAGATTGTTTTATAGCTGACAGTTTTGATTGCCCACTAGTGGTCTGTTACTGTAATGTGTCCCACAGATTTAAACTGGTTTTGGTGCGGCCGTCCTGCCTCCACCGGTAAGAAGACAGTGCTAAAACCTACATAGTTACATGTAGTTATATGCATTTGAGAGACACATGTTACACAAATTAGCTTTGGTTTGATCCTCCCAAGTTAGGACAGTTAATTGTCATGGTCTTTCTCTATGTTCTGACTCCAGACCATTCTGCAAAAGAATGTAGGAGTGACTGGTCCTGCAACACCCCAACACCTGCAACAATGCAAAATGATCCCTCAACAAGTCTGTCTTTCTTGTTCTTCACTGAATTACTAACAGCTCACTTTCCAGGATATAATTGCAAAAGTTTTTTTTTTTTTTATTCAATGAACTCTCCCTTTTTTGTCTCAATCTCTCCTGATTGAAATCCCTTTGTGAATATGGTAAACACCTTGATGAACTAAACTAATCTCTACTCCACTGCTCCCAGACTTCTGCTGATTGTCTCTCTGGCTCACAACACTTCAACGAGACTCTTAACACTCAGTATAGAGGTGAAAACGTGACCCCGGCAGCAAGCACACGCAGACGGGATAGATTCCTGCCGAGACTTTGTGCCTCAGAGCAGTGTGCGCGGAGCTACTCTCCTGCTGCCAAATGCCATGAAATTGGCTGGGCTTGTTTGGGCTTTGTTTACAGCAGCCGCCTCGCCTCTCGCTCGCCTGCCAACGTCCCGATAACACGCTCCGATATTAGGCAACAAATTAATACGCGCCGACATAATAAACACAAGTCAATACTCTTTGTCTTACATTGGCGCCCGTGGCTTTCCTGCACAATCGGGGTGGAAAGCTAGCGCTAACAAAACAGCCATTATTGTGGTCTGCGATTTTGTTATGAAATCAATAATCTCTTCATTTACATTTAAATGAACACCTATATATTGGGCTGAGCCGATTCATATTTACATTTAGTTGATTTGCACACTTTTCGTTACGATCATAAAAGCGCCTTGTTGGAACTGTAATTTTCCTGTTGTGGGTGATTGTTGATACTGGCAGTGGAGATAATATTGAGCTAATAAACAAATCAACAAGCCCCTTTGAAAAGAATGGAGGGCTTTGTGTTCCGTCTCCTCAGAACTGCCAGACTTCATCGATATAAGTAGAAAATGAAGTGTTTAGTGGTGTTTAGGAGTGGTTCTCCCTGAATATTAGATTCTATGATTTTTCTTAAGTAACTCCGGCAAAATAATAGAAGTGTGTCTGCTTTCAAGATAAGATTAAAAAGAGGTATTATTGTTAAAAGCATAAATCATCAAAAGCAGCGGCTGTAATTTCTATTGCATTTCAGTATCTTTCCTTCAGCAAAATAGATCTCATAGAGCACTGATGGCTTTGAATATAATCACTTAAAAAGAAAGACTTTTAATAAGAAATATTCTGTGATTGACATGTGTCACATGAGAAATAACTGTGTCCCCGTCCTACAGACAATAATTTTTTAATTTTATGGGAACCCACAGATCTGGCAACACTGCTTCCTGGAAAATGTGGAACTCTTAAAGAGGGGAGGATTATACTTCTATGGGGTATTAATTGTGAACATGTCACATATTTAGATCACTATGTTACCGTACCTTGATGTTTTGAAAATGCTATATTTGCCAAAAATATTGTTCTAAAATGTTTAACTGTGAACCGTTATACCACTCCCCCTTCAGCATGCATTCTCTAAACGAAACTACTGCACATCGTATCAGGTTTGTGAAGTTATAGTGTATTGGTTTGTATCATACTTTTGTATATTTATGAAAAATCCCTGTGCAAGAGCATGGGTGACGTAGGCTTGAAGGTCGAGTCTTATACAGGCTCATACAGATCAGTGTGTGGATGCAAAACAACTTTCTCTAGCTAATCTCAGACAAGATTGGAGTCATTATCTTTGGGCCACAGAAACATAGAGAAAGTGTCAGCAGTCACCTTCAGTCTCTCTCTAAAACCTTCAAATCAGGCTAGAAATCTGGGGGTAATAATGGACTCAGACTTGAATTTTAACAGCCACATCAAATCAGTAACATCTGCAGCTCTTACCACCTAAAAAACATTGCAAAAATCAAAGGTATACTGTCAAAGCCAGACTTAGAGAGACTTATCCAAGCATTTGTCTCCAGTAGGTTAGACTACTGTAACGGCCTGCTCACTGGCCTCTCCAAACAAGCATTAAGACAGCTGCAGTACATCCAGAACACTGCTGCTCAGGTCCTGACTAAAACCAGGAAGTACTTCACACATGCGTCCTGCACTCAGGTATCTGCACTCAGGTCTCTGCACTCAGGTCTCTGCACTGGCTCCTGTAGCTCAAAGAATAGACTTTAAAGCAGCTCTGCCTGTGTATAAGTCTCTCCTTGGCCTAACACCAAAGTACATCTCCGACATATTAGTGCCATATGAACCATCTCACACACTGAGGACTTCAGGGTCCGGCCTCCTGCTGGTGCCCAGAGTCAGGACTAAACATGGGGAATCAACGTTTCAGTTTTATGCAGCTAAAACTTGGAACAGTTTTCCTGAAGATGTGAGACAGGCCTCTACTCGACAAAGTTTAAATCCAGGCTCAAAACAGTTCTGTTTAGCTGCATATGACTGAAAAGGTTTTTATTCTACACTCTTCTGTTTAAATGTTAGTTTTATGATGATTATTTGTGATTATGTTTTGATTTGTGTGATTTTAATGTCCTTCTTATTCTGTAAAGCACTTTGAATTACTTTGTCTACAAATTGCGCTATACAAATAAACCTGCCTTGCCTAGCCTACTGCTAACCATAAGGAGAGTTTAAATAGGGCCTGGGAGGGATTGCTAGATTACTCAAACATGCACAGATGATATATAGAACCACTTCAGGCATGTTTATGATGAGGGAACACTATAACATGGTAGAAAGCTACAAAAAGTTGATTTAGCATAATAATACCACATCTTTAAGAATGAGACATGTTGTTTATGTGGAGTACTGACACACGCATTAATTAAACAGAAAAGTATGTTTTTGACAATTACATAATTTAAAGTTCAAATGTCTATAGCATAATATAGGTCCCTTAAGGTTTGATATACCTATTGTCTTAAATGAAAATGAAAATGAGTCTTCTATATTGGATTACTGAGTTGGAGGATACAGTTACTGCCATAGTTCAGGTCGATGGGATTGTAACCCAAACCTGATCTAGGTAAAAAGGAATTAAGTTGTTGTTTTTTTAAGCTACGTTTCACATTTCATTTAAAATCGAATGTGTATCTGCATATAGATATTTTTATAATGTTAAATGTGGTCTTATTACATGTTTTCATTCATCTGTTTGCCCTTTGTGTGCACTGAGTCGGCGTGTACTGAATGAGTTTTATGGGAGAGCCTGAAGTTTTGACATCACTTTACATTACATCCGCAACGTACGTACTTGGGGCACAGGCAGGAGTGGACTCAAATCAACTGATTGAGCTTCCTACACATCTATCAGACATCTGACCTATCGGGATTCAGCCTCTCCCACTTCGCCCCAGACACTCCACTGGTGGCATTTTACTACTATAATGAATGGGTAACAACAACAGTGCAAGTTATGGCTACTTCACCTTCAAGTCAAAGTGCGTTGAGGAATTGTTTTTTAGGGGATTCTGTGTGTTCTGCTGACCCTTTTGTGAAGCAGTTACTTGAAGAAAAAAGGAGACGATTTGCATTAAACTGGAATGAGTGTGGAGTATCCTATGCTCTGTTATTTTGATTCACACTGGCTTGAGGCTAATGGCTAGTTACTTTTGCCTAAACCTCTGGACCCCACGGACCTAATTTGACAGGGACTTGGACCAGTTTCATTTCTTTGAATTGGACTTAATTCTACACTTTTGATACAAAACCAACATGACAGCAGCGGATAGAGGATACACTCTGCTAGGTAAGAAGGTAATATGCCTGTTTCGTTTGTGTTGGGAATATTTGAGGATGGAGCCTGATGGTAAAATTGTGCAAAATGAGCTTGTGGTTGAGAGGTGGGGTGCTCCGGTGTCTGGGTGGAACTGCTGTGTGCATTGTTGGAGCGGCGCTGATGCCATGTGTTCTTGTTGTGACCATAACCTCCTCTTATTGTAGTTATATATCATGAGTTTAAGATTATTGTACTGACGCTGTTTGGTATATTTTTTTTCCTGGGATCTGCTGTAGCCACTCCTCCAATTTGAGGGTCACTGCCCTGAGTGCTCAGATCATGGGCACCACTGATGCTGTCACCTTCCAGGCTTTCTCCAGTTCTTCTTTGACCCCCTGTTTATCCACCTCCACGATGCCCAGTTGGTCCATCTCCATTCTTTCAGTCTGTATCTGAAGTCTCACAGGATCTTGGCTTGATGATTCTTCACTATCTTAAGAGGTGTGTCCCATTTTGATATTGGGTTTTCCAGACCGTACTCTGCACAGATGTTTCTGTACACTATGCCCGCCACTTGGTTATGCCGCTCCATGTATGCTTTCCCTGCAGCATCTTCCACCCTGCAGTTATGTGCTGGATTGCCTCAGGGGCCTCTTTGCACAGCCCACACCTTGGGTCTTGTCTGGTGAGGTAGATTTGGGCCTCTATTGCTCTGGTGCTCAAGGCCTGTTCCAGGATCAGTGCCTCTGTCCTTCAGACCAGCTCTCTCAAGCCATTGGTACGATTTCTTGACAACCATTTCAGTTTGTCATATATGTATGTGCATATGGGTGTGTGTGTGTAATATGTATATATACACACAATTGGCTATACATAGGTATAGGTGCACTCCTCAAAAATTATACCACCAGCCGCCACTAAACCCAAAAACAGGTCAAAATATCCAAGAATTTAAACCAATAAACTTTTCATTGTGAGATGAAAATGCTAACGACTTTGTCACAATTTCTCTCTGAAATTGATAAAAGCTTGCATCTGTATCGACAAACGATACAGCGTGATTAATGTGAGCTACCGTAGCAATATTCCTATTAGCAAGTTATGTTTCAGCTATTGTATGACTTCTTATTGACAAAAGCGCCTTTTGTAAATACGTAATATGGACTTGCACTAAAATACTATAATTCACTTGTGACGTTTCATCGATACCATTATCTTTACATACTGCTAACCCATGACTCCTGGGCCATGACGTGTCGTTTCAGTGCATCTTAATCAATGCGAACGCACAAGAGGACGCGAGACACAAGGCTTTACTTCTGCTGTTAATGGATTTCTAAACAATGGCCCGTATTTATCATTTTTATGGAGCTAGATTTAATTAATTCATTAAAGCTGTGTGTGTCTCTGCTAATTCCTCCGCAGAGGAAGATGTCTGCATTACTTGTTATTGAGCCAACTGCGCTGATTGTAATGGAGTTGTGAGCGGTGCTGTGATGTGGAGCGCTGGGCTGACGCTATTGGAAACTAATCCGTTCACCTTGGAGGAAGCAGTGGACACGCAACTCAATGCATCGGTCTCCTTAATGAAGCCCAGGGTCTTGTTCAATTTGTTCTTTTAAAACAAGAGTTGTGCACAGATTTTTGTATTATCTGCAAGTTTATATGGATTCTTTGACTTGTGTGTTTTCTCGATTAGGTCTTTGGGTAGGTTAATAGGTGTAGGTCTGCAAGATTAATCGCTATCGAGTCAATGGTCGCATTTAGCAAATCACAGATACTGCAATTCCTCTGCAAGCAACAAATTATCCTCTCTTACACTAAAAAACCTGCTCACCCTGTAGTTTAGACCTCTGCAAACATGTTCCTAAATGGATGGAATTCTTGGATTGGTTAAAATTTCCATCTTCTCTCAAAAGGTAATTGCGCTGAACAATTTTAAAATGTAAACTTTGAACAGAACCCTGCGATCAAACCACAAATCGTAATTGCAATGCTTCACAATTCAATATATTTCCACAATCGTTCAGCTCTATATAGGTGTATGCTAAAGATAAACAATGCAGGTTTTTTGTTGAAGGGCCTGCCATCTACTGTTGCCATAGCGATATTATTGATTTGCCTTGAATTTTCCACATTATAGCATAAATAAGCAGCAGTACCAACAGGCCAAGTAACAGGTCAGATCTTTGGAGAGGCGACACCACTCGTAGAAAGAATGCTGTATTTTTTAAAGTAATGAAATAAATGCAAGATAGTTTAATGCCATACTGTGGATTATACCAGTCAAAGTAACATCTCCATGGAGACAAGCAGGGGGTAACACTTATCAACCCCAGATCACAGATTGAGGTCAGCCATAATATTACTAATTATGGGTGAGTCAATATGTTGGAAAGAAATATGTTGATATTGATACTTTGCAGCTTATATAATCAACATAGGAAGTGTGATGTAACTGTAGGCACTGTTCTGTCTCACGCTGTTACACTTTAATTTAGGCTTTATTTTAACACAATAGTGACCACAATGAAGCGACTTTGTTGAAACTACAACAGACAAGCTAATTTTGTACAAGTCCCTCTCAAATAACATTACAGTCCAATGCCAACTAGCATTAGCCAACAGGTTTTCAGTTAGTCACTCACCTTTTAATTAAAAATCAAACACCTAAACAGGGCCATGAACACTCATATTGATCAAAGGCTCTTGGAAATCCATTTTGTATTTTTTCTTGTGCTTTCAGACAAACTTTGTGCCTGGTTTGCTAATGTGTGTATCGTATCACCATGGTAACCGCTGAACATTCTGCCATAGACCACCCTACTGTGATGTCACTGCAGTACTATCAATGTAAAATGCAGAAATGGTAAACTGTTCAACAAAGAAAAAAATGAACTTGATCCCTTGGTGTTAGGTGATAAAAAAAAAATTCAAGTGACACACTCAGCTCTTGAAAAGACCAGCACCCACAATCAATCAAATGGTATAGTTCTTTCTAAAGCCATAACATGCATCACACATTCAATAACACAGGACCACACTCACCCGCTGCAACATTATTTCACCCTGCTGCCCTCGGGACAACAATACAAGACTCTCAGATGCAATAGAGCACGCTTCAAAAACAGCCTCATTCCCACAGCTCACACATGGATTTTATAGCTTTTTTTTTTTTTTTTAGCATTTTGAATGGTCCTGAGCAACTTCTGATCCATAAAAGAAGGGAAAACAATAAAAACAACAACCAAATGTGACAACCAGACACAGTGACAATGGATCATTTTTGCTAAACTTGCTGTTTTTTTTGTTTTTTTTTCTTCTAAAGATTATAAAGACTTGGCATTATTTTAAAAGGTGATGTGCTGCTGAAAGATTTCTACAAAAAAAAAAAAAAAAAAAAAGTGCTGAGACTCAAAAAGGATGAAAAACACTGGACTAAACTGCAAAATTACTATGTGTCTACTTAACTTTTTTTTACTATGTGTCTACCTAATTTTTTTTTTACTATTGTCCTTTTGTCACTCCCGTCCTTACCTCCTCTCAACTCCACTGTCAGCGTGTTTTGGGTTTGTGCGGCGCGTGAAGGATTAGCCTCTCTGTTCAGTGGCGGTGTGGAGGCTTGCTGACATTTTTGTTCGACTCTTTCAAAGGCCTGGCCATCAATATCTGCATGCAGCCTAAATGCCACAGAGCCGGTGTCAGCGCTAACAAAACAGCGCTCTCGCCTGACACACGGTGCTAACGCTAGCACAGGGGGGGCTTTAGATGTCTACTCGGTGACTTATTACCTTATTTAACCGTCTTATCTTGTCTCTTGCATCCTTATTTTAGACCAAAAAGTTGACAGTGCTGCCATTTGATATATGTCCTGTGAACTCGAGTGATTTCTACAAGAGGTAAGAGGAGTAAACTTCAGAAAAGTTCTGATTTCACACTTTGAAAAATAAGTTCCAAAGCAAGTTTTCAGATGAATGCAAACATATTATTAATGATGTGGGTTAGCTAAGTCTGATAAATGTGTTTCTTCTATTGGAAAAAAGGCCCCCACCTGGACAAATGCAGGGTTACACCAACATCTTTATTCCATTATGATAGATATACATTTTTATTTATTTATTTTTTCTTTTTGAACTTGCTCAGCATAAACAATCACATTCACAACAATATGGCAAGTGCACATGCCTGATCTGGTTAATTTGTCAGTAAACTATGAAACTATAAAATGAGTACTTGATGTTATAGTTTTACCAGCTGAGTTTAAAGATGTCCAGACTCAGGCTTAAAACTACTTCAGCTGGAAGTTGTTTCTGGAACAGTGCTTAGATTTTAAATTTTTTTTAAATACTTGGTCATGTTGGGTCTTAAGGTCCAATACTTGGATACTAGGATACTTTACTAGGATAAACAGGGTTGGAGCTGGTTTTGCCTGGCAAATCCAGAATGATATCTCTGTGTTTTTTATACACACTGATGTCAGTCTTCTCCCCAGGCCCTCTATTGCACCTCAAGCCTGGCCAAACGTGACTGAGCAATCAGATTGGCTTTTTGCAGTGAAACATGTGAAATGAAGGAGCTCCTTGGTCATTATTTACAAATAAAATTAAATTTATCTCACCTCAGATTGACAGAGTTTAGTGCTTTGCTCATTGATTAAGCAGAAATCTGCATTGTTTTTCTGCCCCCTGTGATATTTTTTTCGCAGTACAGATGGATCATGCATGTCTCTGATTGGCTAATCCACCTGTCAATCATGCCCATCTGAAAAGAGAATATTCTAGACCCCAGACAAGGCCTGGTTAGTACTTGCATGAGAAGGCTTGGATTACCAGGCTGCACAATGGGGCAGCAGTGGCTCTAACCCAGGCAACAGAAAGCCAATGGGCAGATGATAATGATGATGATAATAATAATAATAATAATAATAATAATAATAATAATAATAATAATAATAATAATAATAATAATAATAATAATAATAATAATAATAATAATAATAATAATAATAATCTATTCGTTGTATATAGCACTTTTCCAGATGAATATTGAATAATGCAGACGGATTATTCATTCACTTTTGGCAGTGTTAAGGTACTATTGTAGCCACTGCTGCCCTGGAGTAGACTGCCAGAGGCTAGGCTGCCAATCTGTGCCATTGGCCCCTTTGAACACCACCAACACTCACACACTCACCAATTTAATACCAGGCAATGTGGGTGAAGTGTCACTGAGACACTTATATTCCCAGCAGTCTCTCATCCAAATACTAACCAGGCCCAACCCGGTTTAGTTTCTGAGATCTGACAAGATCAGGCTTTGACAAAGAGGTTTGGGCACAGTGATGGTGCCTTGGCTTATGTGTAAAGTAGGTCACTTATAAAACAATTTTAAATCAGTAAGTACCGAGTACTGTACCCTGCGGGACACCAGAGCCCACCTAAATTGTTTCTGAGGTAACTTCACCAAGGGCTATAAAAGAATGAATGAGACTAGTGCTGCCATAAAGTGACAGCTTCCCTAATAGCCCCTGGTACTGAACGAGGTCAAAAGCCAGAGAGATATCACAGACTGCAAGGTTGTGGCAGCCAACAAGCAGCGGAGTGGTTAGTTCTCTGGCCGGAATTTGATTCCTGTACCTGACAGGAACTTTCTGGTGGAGTTTGCATGTTCTCTCTGTGTCTGCATACGTTTCCTTTGGGTGCTCTGGTTTGCCCTAACATAAAAAAACAGTAAGTTTCCCCCAAAGGCCAAGACTTTGCTGAACATGTAATCCCAAATCTCTGAGGGACTGTCCTGGTTACTTTGAGAATATAAAAATCATCTTGCAGAGGAACAAGAGGCAAAAAACAATATATCTGAAAAACTCCTGCAAATGTTTTCCAAGGAAACAGCTGTATCCAACAATGGAGTTTATGTTAAGTGTATGGTTTACACTGTTCAGCACACAAATGTTAAAACAGATATTCTGTATGAACATTTATTTTATTTTCTAATTCAATTTAACCAGCAGAAATTAAATGTGAAAAAGAGAACTAGTTCAATTTAAATGGTTTGGCAATGGTCTAAAGTTATTCCTTTCTTAATTTATGCATTTTGAGCTTTCAAATTATTCACCATGATGAGTTTATTAGCACTTTTCACAACTGTCAGGGACTAGTGATTATCACAATAAAATGTTTTCCAGTTAGATGTAGAGAACAGACTTATTTTGACCTCAAGAGTTGCCTATACTATTTATTTGTACTGGAGTAAGACAATTAATGCATTTTTAAAACAACTTCTTTAACACTTATTCCTCTTTGTATCGGATATTTGCTTTCAGTAATGACATCATGTACTGAAACGTGTGTTTTTTACAAAAACGATCTAGTATATATTTTCCTCTGGCCTGTTCTGTACCTTTATCTCCCCAGACCTGCGTCATTAACCAGGCTTCAGCCAGTCCTGAAATCCAGAGTTTTCTACAGACTGCTGCTGCATTGTTAGCTGCTCGCTGATGACTCACCCCAGCTGCAGAGTTACTTTTTAGCTGTTTGAGTTTAAGTTGCACTATGTAACTTCACTGGTGGAGGGTCCATTAGCTGCTTGTTCCAAAGGAGATGTAATTGCTTTTCCTGAAATGTTCCACAGTATGACATTACGTCTTAAAAAGCAGAAAAACACAACTTAATTTTACTATTAAGAACGGTCTACATTTATTTCTAATGCATCTCTTGCAGTCTAATTAGTAATTATTAACTGCACAGCAAAGTTTACTGTCACAGTAAATCTAACAACAACTAGCATGCCATCAGCACACTTCCTGTTTTGTGAAGAATAAAAATAGATTAGATGCAGATTCTCATTTTGACCTGAGAAGAGCTGTTTTGAGAATATATCTGTACAAGTACAAGAAAAAAGAGGCAATAACATCCCTGTAAAGACAAGGTGCTGTACCCTAGATAGATTGTATAGTGGACCTTTAAAGTTCATATATTGTGTTTTGTTTGGAAGTTTTAAATCAGCTTGTTACTGCTTTGCCACAGCATGGCACTAAGATTATCTATCTCCATGGAGACAAGGGGATGACTTTTTTCAAGGATGTTTTTTTTTTTTAAAAGATTAAAAACATTTAATGCCATATATGAAACATACCAGAGAAGAAATAGCATACCCATGAAGACACAGTGAGCTGGGTTATCAGTTATCACCTGAAACTGACAATTTAGTTGATATTTCTTGACCCCATGTTTACTGAATGAACAAAATCCTAAGATGTGTAAATATTAAATTTTTTTTTGCAAAACTAAACAAACCAAATAACTTTTATTAGTGATCAAAGTTACAATGTGTACATTGTCAAATCAGAGACCCAAGCTTTATAGCCATACAGCAACAGTACAATAATGGCACTGTCCTAAAAAGCCTGCATATCTGTCCAGTCTATTTCAAAGCTCCATTCTTCCTCATTCATTGTCGGTGTCCTCTTTCCTCTCCTCTGCAGTCTCTCGGAGCAGAGCCACTCCGTTTGAGAGGTCCGCAGATCTCATTTCATGGTGCGTTCACTGCCATCCCTCAGTCATGCTCCTGATCTAATATCTCCACAGCCGCTCAGTCGGAGAAGCCGCGTGACTTCTATTACTGCACTAAAACGTACATGCTGCTGATGTAATTGTTGCAGGATCAAACAGTACGGCACATTTTATTCTGTTAGGGAATAAATGCAAGGCCGGATATGCTGTTCGGGCTCCTGAAGGCTTCTCTCCATAGGTGAGAAATACTGTAAAACGGTCGCTTTTTATGCTAGCAGTTAGCTTTTCTGGAAGCTCATAACTCTGATCACAAAGGAGGTCAAAAGTGCAAAAGGGAGTTGCTAGACCGGTGGTTCTCAAACTGTAGTAAAAGTCCCTTCAGGTGGTACATGGATTCTTCTGCAGTTATAATTTTTGCTTAAAAGGTCCTGTGCAAGATTTTTTCCCCCCATGAATTTGAGCAAAATTTATCTTGCCCCAGTACAGATATATTGTATAAGCAGCTCTAGAGTTCACATTAAGTCAGCTGTGTACTTTCTCTATTTAATTACAAAGCTTTTACTGTCCGATAATCATGAAGTGCACGGTTAGCATGCTAGTTGTTAGCCTTACTGTGACGGCATAACTCCACTCTGGCCTCTGAATGTTGTAGAAAGCTTATAAACTCATCACTGTGGATAATTAGGATGTTTGGAATGCATAAGGTAAGTGTGATCACTTTGGACCGCTGCAAAACCATTAAAAATTATGTACAGTATTGAGTTCCTAATTAAAACACATGGCTGCAGGTTCCTTATACTTCCCGTCCCTCCTCACTCTCCCCTTTAGTCCTCAAGGCACTAGTTTTGCTGTCTCGATAATGTTAACAACAACTAGCATGCTGACAGCACCCTCAGACTTACCTCCTGACTCGCTGAACAGTATAACACCCTTTATAAGTAGGTGCAGTCTTTTAAGTAAGAACAGCAGTGTGGGTGGGGATGCAGGACAATGCTGGATGACTCAAAATACATATGCGATATAAACAATAGAGTTCATTTACAGAATTTAAATTACTTATTAAACTTCTTCTAACTACTTGATGAAGCCTTTGCTGGTAACAATTGAGTTTTATGTGAACAAAAATGAGGGCTGGATTAATTAGGGTACTTTAACCAGATTACTACGCTGAGGTGTCCTAAAGCACTTTTAATAGCCTGAATAATACATAATATAGGATCATTAACTATAGAAATAGCACGGGACTCAGATCCTTGTGTAATTGTCTGCATGAATTGAGTTCTACCCATTAAAACTCCTTTTGTCATTGGTGCCCATTTAGAGTATATTGGTTTATTGTCTCCACAATGACACAATTAAATAATGAGTGGTGCTGTGACAGGTGTCGATATGCAAATCTTTTGTGTCTGGGTTTCACGCTTTGAGACAAAACCCTTTTCTTTGTGATTATTTTCAGACCAGACTGCATCACAAAGCCCTCCACACATTTTACCATCTCTCAGCAGGTCTATAGAAAAACTGTGCTTCTTCTACAGTGAACTTATTAACCTGAGCCAGTGGAGGTCATGAAGGAGGCATAGCTTAAAGCTGCTCTTCGGAGGTCAATATCCCATTTTCCCGCGTCCTTCCTTTTCATAAGCAGCCACTCCGAGCGCCTCCAGAAATAAAAGCTTTACTGGGAATAATCAATATCCATCGATTGAGCAGATATTCACTCCGTTCGTGCAATTAAAGCTTAGTAAAAAACATTGTAGGAGGAGGTGAGAAGTTGAACTTCTTGGGGAACTGGTAGAAAGTGAACTGAGTGGATTGTCTGTTTGTGGTGAATTTCAGTGGAGCCATCGATTCACTGTCTGCAGGATTTTGTGAGACTTGCAACTTAAAAGTGCATTATGTAACCTTTCCAGTTGAAAGTACAGCGCTTGCTTGTCTCCATGGAGATACTGAAGCCTTGAGACTTGAATGTTTCCATGGAAATGCTTCTTGGCTGTAATCTTTCACTGTATAGCATAAAACCTAAATATAAACATGGAGAATGTTCCAAGTAGTTTTAACTCTTTGTTTCCATGGAATCATGCATGTCGTGCTACCTCCAGAAAGTTACATATTATTCCTTTAATGAAACTTATGAACTTTTTTGTTCCATTCAATCATGCACAATACAGAGTTGTGAGGTTGTCTTATGCTCAACATAAACTATAGGGAAACTTTTTGGAGCAGTGAGCTGTCACAGTGCAGCGCCCAGAGATCCATCTCCAGATCTTAAGCTAGTCTTGGTCAGGACGACCTTAGCTGGAGGATTTTACCTTTTGTGCACGTTTTATGTTGTTTTAACAGCTTTTCTCCGAGCTTTAGCCAGGAGAGGACATTATCTAGGTTAGTATACTATAAATTCTCACTTGCCACAAAAAAATATGCATGTAGCATTTCCAAATGTAAGATTACACAACGTACCTTGTACATTCAGTACAACATAACACCATGTAATAATCCTAACTTTAAGCCATACACATATAATTACATGCTGATACATGTAAGCAAACATAGTAAAACATGTTTGCCCCTTTCTCAAAATCCACTCATACAATCAAATACAAATATGGCTGCTAACTTTATCATTTCCATGCCAGAACTTTTAAAATTTCACTTTACATCCAATCACTCTGTATGACTTTCAATCTCTTCACTAGTACCTTCTGCTATCAAACCCAACTTTTACTCCTCCAAACTTTCATGCCCTTATTTCACTGTTACAAATGTGTTTTTAGCTCTGAATGTCTCTCATATATCCTGGCGCAGTCTTAAATCAAAGATATTGTCCGGTATGTCTACAACCCAAGCCCGTGCAATTTCACATCTTTAGAAAACCTGCACAATACATGGCTGGAACTGATATTCAAACAAGCCTTAGTGCCATTACCTTGATAACGCGAATGTGATGAATGCATCTGGTGTGAAATCCCCCTCTGCTCCGAACATTTCATTCCAGTTACGGCGTGTTATGTCCGCCGTAAAATTGGGCACGATCACATTTTTTGATGAGAGGGGCAGATAGATTGCCGGGGCTCGCTGGCAGACGTTAATCAGTTATTTGGAATGAGGGCTTATGCCGGGCCGTGAACTATGCGGCATCATTTAGCACGGATCGATTTGGTGTTTTGTAAGCTGACCTCAATTTGGAGAAGAAATGCATTTATGATTACAGAGTTTTATCTTTAATGCGAAGCTTGGTTTGGATGTGAGTGATGTTACGAGTGCAATGAGTCAACTGACGGCTTTGCGTATTTGAGAAGAAAATACAGGGCATTTCGGGGTAACATCTGAAAAAGTGCTGCTAGCTTGAGAACTATGATCAATTAAAGATGGCGCCAAGTTATTTTTGCTCTGATGCTAATAGTGTGCTTAATAATGCTCTTTGGAGACTTCTCATAAAGTGGTCATACTGTGACCACATGGGGATAACTGAAACTATGACTATTTATTCATTTGTACTCATTAAATTCCTTAAAGTGGCTGTGCCTGATTTTTTTTTTTTTTGAGCAAAACTTGTCCCAGTACAGATATATTGTAAAAGCAGGTTGAAATAAGATCGCTGTGTGCTGTCTACATTCAGTTGTTGCTGGAAAATCATGCAAACATCACACTGACCTCTGAAAGTTGTGAAAAAGTGCTTATAAGCTCATCATGGTGAGTAATTAGGATTCTCAGAATAAAGTGAAGAATAACATTAGTTTGTAAAAATGAACTACCGTAAATTTCGGATTATAAGCCGCTACTTTTTTTCCACGCTTTGAACCCTGCGGCTTTTACAGCAGTGCGGCTTATATATGGAATTTTACTGGATAACGACCCCTGAGGGGCGCTCTCTAGCTGTAAACGTAAAAGTGAGACAGACGTGGGGAAAGATTCTGCTCTGAAGAATTCACTAGTTTTGATTTTGAACGATCATTTTGCGCATCATGAAATGGATATGATGCAGTTTTTAAGATAAAGAAACAGAAAGGAAACAGAGCAGGGGTCGGCCTTTAACACGCAAAGAGCCATTTGGACCCACTTTCCACATAAAATAAAACACTGGGAGCCGCAAATACTTTTTGACATCTAAAATGAAGATAACACTGTATAATAACAATAATGTAACGGAATAATGTAGGTTTTACTTTCACGGACAAGCCTTCTACACGTGGCAGATAAATATGGCAAAAACAACTTAAGTGCATTAAAAAAATACAACTCACCAAACCGCTGCATCATGCATCGCGCTGATTATGTGATTATGTCTACTCTACTCCGCAGTTTCTTTAAAAAAACAACAACAAAAAAACTCGTAGCGTATCGTTTAATCCCAGGTGCTTATTCTCCATGTGCCAAAGCAGTTTTGAAGGTTTCATTGCCTTATTTGCTTTTCCCGTATGTTACGTAGAGCGGACTCTGTGCGTGAGAGTCACCTGTAGCGACAAACCCAGATTTTAAGTAGGCATTGTCTGTTAAATTTATCTTTCTTTTTCTTGGAGGTCGTAGTCTCTTCTTCTGGCTCCTCAGTTGTCCTTTTCCCCTTTGTTAAAAAGATCTCCAAAGACTTTTGTTTTGGCTCATTTTCACTCGCTTGTGGCTCTACTTTAATGCGTCGTGTCTGATGTGTTAAACGTGATACGTCACCGCGGAGACAAGAGCAGATAATATACTTGCTACTACATCAAATAGATTTCTGTGGCGATTTCCAGCAGGATTTTCATGATACATCTACGGACGAGCTTATTAGTGTGTCATTAGGGACGGGCCAAAGTTGCTCCTGACCCCTGTGCGCACAACGTCTGAAAATCAGGGCTCTTTACGCAGGACTGAGCTGTGTCTGTGTTAGTTCCCAAGCCACGCAGAGCCGCAGTATGAGGCGGAAAGAGGCGCATGCGGCTCCGGAGCCGCGAGTTGCCGACCCCTGAAATAGAGCCACTGCACGTGAGCTCGACATCAATGAATCCAACTTGGTCAATGTAAAAAGACGACAAAAGTTTTCAGAGGAAATAAAAGCAGATTTTCCGTGTTGGTGCAGCTTTATTTTCTAAACCTGCAGATGTGTTCATCCCGTGTTGTTGTCGTGTTGGTGCCAATTTTCAGGCACAGTTTAAAAAAAAGCGTGTCGGTGCACCGTCTTTCTGTGTAAATATCTCATGTTACAATATGAAAACCTGCGGCTTTTATTCAGGTGCGGCTTATATATGTACAAAATTGATTTTCTCTTCAAATTTAGCTGGTGCGGCTTATATCAAGGTGCGCTCTGTAGTCCGAAATTTACGGTAGCTGTTTTTCACATTTTGAATATGGTAAATATCTGGTACTGCGCTGTTGTGGAAATAAGACTGTTTTTGCAGGTTCTGATGAATGTCTTGCAAGAAATAGGTCTGACAGCATCTCCCCCTAATGTTAGACCCCGAAAGATGGAAATCATCAGGTTTATATAGTTAGAGATGACCAGAGGACATACATTTCGTGACACTTGTACTGAGCTGTGGTCAGACGAGCTCTTGGTGTTCATGAGTTGGATCACCTCAGGATGTAACATGTGGAGTTAAAACAATACATGGTGTGACACATTTGAAAGGTGAGAGATCTCAAAGCCAACTGTTTGGTTTGATTGCATCTATCAGCACATACATTATCAATAGTAATATATGTGCTGATATCTCGACAAGATTAGCAACGAATAGTGACAAGTGGTGATAAGACATACAAGACATACCAAGACATAACATGGTTTGTGAACGTAGCAGCTATTTACAATTGTATGTGACAAGTCTGTGTTATGTGTGTGTGTGTGTGTGTGTGGGGGTGTGTGTGTGTGGGTGTGGGTGTGTGTGTGTGTGTGTGGGGGGGGGTTGTGTACTTGTGTGTGTGA
Source organism: Periophthalmus magnuspinnatus (assembly GCF_009829125.3). Classification (NCBI taxonomy): domain Eukaryota; kingdom Metazoa; phylum Chordata; class Actinopteri; order Gobiiformes; family Gobiidae; genus Periophthalmus; species Periophthalmus magnuspinnatus. The sequence goes on from NC_047146.1 coordinate 17,319,992, forward strand.
CATTTCCATGATTTTGGAGGGGGGTAAGGTGAAGATGGGAGAGGAGAGAGAGTATTACTATTCGTGAGAGGAGGAAAAGTATAGAAAATATAGATGGGATAAACGAAAATAAATAATCACTATGTATGTTTTGCATTAAATCAATAAATAAAAAAAAATAAAATAAAAAAAGATTAGCAGATTAGCAATCAAAAGGGGACAAAAGGATTCATATGAAAAGTTTTTCCAACACTGTCTTTGACTACCAAACCAAATAAGTTCACAAAACCAAATGATTTCTAAAAGGTAAAATAATCTCACAAAATTTGAACAGACTCACACTTCTAAACTCATTGCAGGGAATAATTGGGATGTTCGGAATGCATAAGGCAAGAAAAATTTTGCGCCACTACAGGTTTTGAAATTAAATAGCTCTTTTTTTTTTTTGCATTTTTGAGACACCTTTTAAAGTTGATTTTGCATAATATATCTATCTCAATTAATAGTTCAATAGTTGGGATTAATTTGGAAGGTTCAAAATAAAATGTGCCTGTTTTGTATTGATTCATCATTCTTTTACCAACCATTCCATGACCTCATTCAAAAAGTTCCCACCGCAGAACGCTCTCATCTCCCGAGGTCACCGTTCCGCTTCTGACTTTGATTTGCCTTTAAAACAAATATTACCTACAAATCCCACGTTCCCTTTGAATTCTGTATAATTCTCTGAGCTGCAGTTAGAGGCAAAAATGAATAAAGAATGAACAGAGGAAAAAAAATCTCTACGTTTTCCTTTGGGATTTGACTTCCAAAGCCTCCTCAGCAGCACATAGAGGTGGAGGATAAGCACTTTGATAGTTCTCTTGAAAAATGAACAAAGTTAGCGAATTTCGGGCTCTGTGTGCTGCGATGTCGCTTTGTCGTTAAAAGGATTATTTGAGGTCATTAAAAAATCATTGTGCTCTCATGTTCACAGACATCCGCCGTTCTAAAGCCCTTTTCTAGGTTCTGACAAAAGTGAAACATTTCTAATTAAGCGGTGGGCTCCACTCCGCCTCCGGACTCTTAATCAAGCATGTAATTGCATTTAATTGGATAAATGGTGGCAGTCCAATTGGGTGAGTCCTACCAGCTGTGCTCATTTCCTCGCGGTGGTGAAAAGGAAAGCTCGGAAACGGAGAATTTGAACAGAATGCATTCAATAAATCCATTTGAAAAGCTCCGCAACCAACCATTCGGTACTGTCAGCTATTCATTTGACCTTTATAGACGAAAGACAAACTACACCAACCAGGCTTTTCCTCAAAATGGGAAACTTGGAAGAAGCTAGAGCAAAATCGTGGAGAAATAAGTGCTAATTTTGGGAAGAACAGAGGGAAGAATGGTTCACTAAGGTCAAATTTTAGACTCTTTCCACAATTTCTTTATGAAACGTGTTTGAAGTGGGTTATGCAATCTGACGAACTTGAGGGTTTAAATTTGACAGCAGATCTCACTCTGAACAGCAAAGGAGCATAGAACCACAGGCTTTTATTTGTGACATTTCTTTACTTACTGAAAACTTAAATACAAAATTAAAAGAGCTATTGTACTCGAGGTTTGCGTAGGATCCAGAATGCTTACTTCTTCAATACTTCACCGGTGCAAATCCCTGAGTTCAGATGGGTGTCGACTGACGGGCAGATGAGCCAGTCAGGGACAAGCATGGTTCATCTATATTGAAACAAATATGGCTGCTTAAAAAAGAAAGGAGGAAAAAAATCACAGGACATAGAAAAACTTAATCTAATGTGAAAAAATGCGATTTTGTTCAAAATGATAGGTGATCAATGAGCGCCTTCATTTCACATGCATCACTGAAATAAACAAATCTGATTGGTTCATGTTTGGTTCTGGCTCAAAATCCAACGAAATGAGTGGTGAAAAGACCGATACCCCTCTGTATAAAAACAATATCATTCTGGACATTGGGAGTACTCCACAAATAGATGCACTAGCTGGTTAAATCTGCTCATGTAATTACCACAATAAAGACCAGGCAGATGGGGATACAAATTTAACAAGCTCTATCTTTGCCACAAGCTAACTGAGCAAATCACATCTTTTCAAAAGTTCAGCTGCCTTCAGTGTTGTTTGAAAGGCCTTGTACCCGATTATTTTCCCATATCTTGCGCCAGTACAGATGTATTCTATTAGCAGCTCAAGGTCAAAATATGTTTGCTGCGTACTGTTACTCTCCATTAGCATGCTAGTTGTTGTTGTTAACTTTAAAACTCTACTTTGGTGTCTGTAATTTGTGAGAACTGCTTATAAACTCATCACAGTAGATAATTAGGATGCTCAGGATGCATAAGGTAAGTGAGGAATAACTTTGGACCAATGCAAATAGTTAAAAAAATTAACTAGTTCTGTTTTTTCGTGTTTTTTGGATAGTAAAACTCAGGTAAGAACACCTTAAACTTTCATGTCCATAACTTCAGTTGACAGTAACTTTAAGGTCTTGAACTTTACTGCAAGATCTGGGAATAACCAAATGGACTTTTCTAAATGCGATCTCCGCTGTTTCCGCCTTTATAAGCCATTTATTGACATGCCTTTAGAAGAAAACGGCAGTCGGTAAAACTGGCCCACGGATTTGGTCCAGTATGCCGATCGCACTCTCACGCTCATCACTAATTCATACCCGGACTAAAAGTAACAGTTTACCCTTAAAATGTTGTGCGACGTGATCGGATTTTCCAGAGCAGAGGTGTCTATTTCAGAGATGCAGCCATTTATTATTGATGTGGAAAGCGAACATAAATGACTTTCTTGGCGATTCCGCGCAGAGCCGGAGCATCCGCGCTGTTTATGTGATAAAAGCGTAAATAATAGATCACGCGGGGGGTGTTTGCAGAGTGGTAGATGCAGCAGGAAATAGGCGTGTTGCAGCGGAATGAAGTAGAGGCACTTAGCTGGTCTCTGGGGAGAGTTTTACCGGCGGAAGATCTTAGACTGTAGAACATGGTTGAGACACGGGCCTAATATGAACATCACTCACCCGCGGAGAACACATACCCGCGCACTGGCAGTCAATCGCAGCTGTCAGGAGGTCTGTGCAGAAAACAAACATGTTATTTGGGATCTTCACTCTACATCTGTTTATGCGTCTGTTATTGCTTTGTGTACAGAGGAGCCGGGGTAAACACTTGGAAATGTGTGTTTGGATTTTGGGTTTGTGCAGCAATAAAGGTGAAGTACTGTGTATTCTTAATCTAAAGAATATTGAAGTTTCGCCCTCAGTCAACATGAACAAGTGCCATGTACAGCACAGTAGGAATGTGACGATAAAGTCTTAGTGTCTCACGGTACAATAACTATTACAATATTTTGGAGAGGCTTGTTGATGTCATAATCTCATAAAGAATAAAGAATTAAGATGTAAAGGTGTTTACATTGAGAAATAATTAACTGTTAGTCTGCACTGAAATTGAGCAAAGAATCGTGGTCTTTGAAGTTACCTCTGTTTATTTAGCTGTTGCTGCAATAAAATAATGCATTAAAGCAGTTCAGTATATTGTGAGAGGCCATGGCATTAAGAATTTTATACAACATGTACAAATATCAATACACTAACACAATATTTAGTTTTTTGTTACATTCCTAAAACAGTGAACAGGAGGCAGCTTGCATTATCTAACATGGTAACTAGTAGTTTACCTTTCGACTCACCTCCTTCTTCACCACAACAGTCTGACACAGCGACTGCCTCTCTGTAGACGCTGCACCGATGCACCTGTCACATCCCAATGGCTAGACGCCATTTCTGTTGAATGGGAGGCACCCACCTTCAACCACTGCCTAGTTCTTTCTGCATCGGACCCTCTAGGAATCCCTTTACAGGAGGGTGGACCCACGTCATCCATTCAGGCTAAGCCTGGCTAGGCCCCATGGGCGAAGGCCTGGCCACCCAACCGCAGGTCTGGCTCCGGCCTGGGGCGTTAATAATATGAATGGAAATCAATACCTTTTATCAAATGCCATTGTGGGTTTGAATTGCATGACAGAGATATTCATTGGTTCACGAGTCAAAACACCACAAACTCAATTTGTCTCTTGCTATTTCTCCCTTCTGCTCAATCAATGGCTGTTTTTCTTTGGCGGGTGCTTTTGGGTTGATCCAGCTGTAGTTTCATTGCCACTTCTTTTAGTATTTTATCTGTATGCCTGTGAGCTGCAGCGGTCAGCCCTGTGTGGCTCTATTACCCCGCATGGGCTGTCCGGAGGCTGATCGATGTGGAGTGTATTACTATGGAGTACAGGGGCTGGGGGAGCACTGAGCAGGGAGAGAGTGGCAAGTCTTTCCACACATTCTCATACATATTGTACTGTTGTTTTCAGTGCAGTTTACAGGCATAAGTAGGGCATGCAGATGCAGGGGGCCCTGCAACCACCGAACCACTGGGGGGTTACACTACTGTATATGCGTAATACTTTTTTGTACTAGTTTATCCTCTTGACAAATTCACTGTATTTATTGCTTTTGTAACCTAAGAAATGTACTTTTATTTCTCTTTGTGAGATTTACCAAATCCTTCTTTATTCCTAGTGTTCTATGGTTATTTCATGGCTCAGGGTAGCGTCTCCCTCAGTTGCACCATGCTATCTGAGGTAATCATTTGGTATTTAGGCACTGAAAAATATAAAAATGTATAGAGGCTGATGAACTATGTGCACGGGGGGGCCTACATGTGACATTGATTTGTATTTACTTTTATTTGTGCAGGACAGCCAGTAAAAGTGTATCCAGTGGTCACCAGTGTCTCATGGTCCTTCCTTCAGTCAGCTCTGCACTCAAAGAACACACTGCAGATAAAACTAAGGGTTAATGGATGTTCACCGAGACATTAGACTTTTAATAGATATTTAATAGACCCGTACCGTTACATTTTTCATTAACAAATCACAGCTTTTTAGTGAAATCTGAACTGTCAAAAGCCCAAAGTTAATCCTCACTTTCTTAATGTATTAGCATTCTACTTATTCAACACAAATGAGTCTATCAGAGCACAAAACAGAGCACAAATTTGCGTTCAGAACTAAGTTAAAAACATCTAGCATGCTAACAGTAACTTCCTCATTCCTGGACAATAAAACTCTTTATTATAAGTTGCACTCAGTACACAGCTGACTTATTTCAACCCCAAAGCTGCTTTTACAACATGGCAGTGCTGGGGCAAGACAAATTTTCATCAACTGCAGCCACTTATTATATTATATTTCTTTTTTTTTTAATTTATTGTATTAAATCTCCATTTTATAAATCACACCACTTCTCATTTTTACAGCAACTGATGTAAGTACTGTGTAAGTAAAGTTACAATTGTAAAAAAAAAAAAAAAAAAAAATCTATTTAAGGATGTGTAAGCATTTATTCAAGGTTTTAAATTCAGAACTTTCTGACTCTACTGACAGAGAATTCTGTATCATGCACCCATATTTTTGGACATTCTGGGAGTCATTTTTCTGCCAACACTTGTACTGGTGCCTCTTCTCAACATTGAGAAGAAATGACCATAAACCAGGACATGGAGCATTTACACTCTCTCACACTGCCTGGATATTGTCAGACGTGAAGTGCTGAATTCTTTCAATAGTAATGAATACGATTAGTGAAATGCATTACATTTTTGAAATATAAATGCTAAAAATTGGAAAAGGTTTCTTAGATTAAGACATTTCAGCTTTCACCCAGAAATCTTGGAATATTATAACTAGTGTGCCCAACTAACCAACAACTAACAGCACACTTTGTGATTCTCAGGTGATATATATTTTTTTTTAATATGATACAGGTTGCACACAGCAGTCTTATTTCTATAATATATGTCTTTACTGGCTGGAGAAATGCAACATCCAAACATCCACAATGTCATACAAAATACAGAACTCAATATATTCAGCTGACCAACAGATACATAACCCACAGAGCAGAAAAGGGCATTCATTTTCATTCACATTTTATCTATCCCTAGTGCCCTTTTGCCCATATTCACATCTATATCATGCACAAATAATTACACAATTCTTTCATGGCCTAAAATCAGTGCACAGTAGTTAGCTCCTCGTTTCAGACAGATATAAGGCAGGAACCACCAGTAATCTGACCAGAACTGAAGAAGCGGTTTGGATGAGCAGCGAAACGTCTTCACTCCAGCAACTTTTTGTCCAGTTGACAGATTTAAAATGTTCATATTTTTCATATCTGGACAACTGAGGGATTACACAGACTACAGTTCCTATTGCACTCTCCCACATAGCTTAAAAATGCAGTTAAATTTGCACTCCTCCCTGGTCGGCCTTAGTAAAATTGTACATCTACTGTTGCATTTCCGGAAACGACCTAAAAGGGCTGCTTATTCTCTATCTGTATATCTGAAGCAAACTACATGGAAAAAAAAAAAAAAAAATCAACATCTAAATGGAGCTGTGAGTCTGCTTCAAAAAATAAGCTGTATTGCTATGACAACATGTTGACAGTAATGGAATAGGATGAGTGTATATCCTTGATTTTTATTTTATTCAATTTCAAAGTTCCGCCGCACTCCGATGCTTCTCTATTATGTATGAACAGACAGCTGAATCAATGCATGTGTGTACTCCTATACAACAAAACGTAAAGGCTTATTACTGCCAAATGAGTCCACCAAGGACCCACCTTCATTTTTAATATTTTTCATCTCTTTTACATGACTTTGCCTTAGGTGTAGCCTGAAGCCTTTTGGTTTTGCAGTCAAGCCTTAAAGAGCAGGAAAAAAACTGGTTTACATAGCCCTGGTGACTTGATCCATTTGAATTTCTTACATTTTTTGCCAGTACGCAGTTACATTTACGTTTACTCAGTTATTTTCCAGCAGTATACTTTTACTTTTACTTGAGTTATATTTTTAAGTAACAGTACTCCTACTTGAGTAAACGTTTTGGTGATTCCTTCCACTGTGAGTAAGTTCTACAAATGATGAGAACTTCATGTTGACAATATGAAATGATCTACACATTTTTGTTTCTTGCAGTGCTCCTTCAGATATAATATGGTGTGAGAGTGGCTCAGTTGGTAGAGTGTTTGTCCACTGATACGAAGGCTGGCCTGGGAATGCCTTGGGGTCCCATCGGAGGAGCTGGAGGACATGTCCGGGGTAAGGGAAGTTTGGGAGTCCCTGCTTAGACTGCTGACCCCGCGACCCAGCCCCGGATAAGCGGAAGAAAATGGATGGATGGACATAAACGTCATTGTTTGAACGGTCAGATCCACTAACCTACAGTTTAATGGTGCAATTCCAGCTCCCCCAGATGAATGCTGTGTTCTTGGACAAAACACTTAAAGCACCTCGCCCCCTCAGTGTCTGTGTACACCAGGGGTCTCAAACTCAAATTAGCTGGGGGCCGCAGGAGGTACTCTACAAAAAAAGCTTTGTTAAAATTTTCTCAAACGTCATGGCTGTTTTCAACATACATGAGGAATTCTTGTGGATTTTATGGATATACATCGTTATTTGTTAAATCTTTTGTGATGGTGTTAGTTCCTCCTACTGTGTGCCTCTCCCCTTTTCTCGCTCTCTCTTCCTCTCTCTCGGCCCCTCCAGTGTGTCCCACAGCTGGTGTTGATTGACAGCCCTGCTCTACCTGCGATTGGAGGGACAATCAAGGCTTGGCCAATCGTCTCCCTCCACCTGTGGCTGCTCCAGTTTAAAGGGACCCGCCTCCTGCTACTCCTGGCTGCCAGATTCTGGTTATGAATCAGCATGCCATTTCATGGACTTTGCACTCTATTCTTAGAGCCTCCTTTTTTTGCCTTTATGGTTTTTTTTGGATTGTAATTCTAAGTTGTTAACTGCCCTTCATTTTCCTTACATAAAAGCTACTTATTTTATTATACTATCTTGTGTTGCCTTCCTTTTTTCCCTAGGAAACAGTTTGTAACAGATGGGAGTACACAGTGCAAGTGACAGGTGTGTTTGGGGTCTGCCGATTTGGCGGAACCTTCTACACACAACATTGTAATGTTGTAACATTAAACTTTCATATTGTCCTGCGGGCCACAAAATATCATCTCGCGGGCCGCAATTGATCCCCAGGCTGCGTGTTTGAGACTCCTGGTGTGTCATTGGGTGAGTGGTTCCTTAATATAAAGTGCCTTGAAGGTGGAAAAGCGCTATAGAAAAATGTGACCACTTACCTCACCTATATCTTTGTCTTATTTTGTGTATTATTGCATGTTTTGTCCTTTAAATTACCATTACTTCAAAATATAAATCAGATGTTATGTCTGAACAGTTCCTCTTTAAGTTACTCTTGAGTAATTTCTTAGACCACTACTGTGTACTTCTACTTGAGTAATACTATTGTGAAGTTACTCTTACTTGAGTGAAAATTTTGTCTTCTCTACCCACCTCTGTTCTTTGAGTCATTGAGGTAAATTATTTCGTTCATTGCACAATCAACACATTTTGACGTATTAGACCAATTAGAATATTAGGAGAATATGAACTCGCCATTCATCATCTTATCAGCGAGCACATTAGAAAAATAACAGTGAGCAATTAAAAAGTCGCAGATACAGACGTCCTTGAAATGTCTCTATCTGCCTATTCACCGCACATCAGAGATAGTAAAAAAAGCAAAATAAATGTGCCCTTGTCGCGCGATGGGTTAATTATTAAAAATGAATGGCTTCATCGGAGAACTCATAAAAAAAAAAAAAAAAAAAAATAGCACTTGCGACACGATTTCTGCGCTATCTAATTAATATGCATAATTTATAGAAGGAAATGAAAACACGCTTGACCCTCTCTGTAAAGCCTTTCCTCACCGGACCACCTACGCACGTTGTTCCGTTTTCATTATGTCACTTTGATTTGACCGTTTGAGTTGCCGTGGTTACACACCGCAAAAATTAATATTGTGTCATTTAGTTTAAAATGAATGGAATTAAGAATATGTTTGAAGTTTGGTTTGTTTTGACAGTTGAGTTGTTTCAAGGTATTTTGAACTTTGAAAATAGTAAAATAAGGTCAGCCTACTTCTGTGTTTTGGCACAGTTGTGTCATTATGGCTGAAAGACCCAACTTCTCCCTTATAAATGATTAAATCCAGATTTTGTTTTTGTTAGAGAAAGTGTATTGTAAAAAAAACAACCAAAAAAACATGCAAAACAAGAACTACAAGAAAATGGTTTTATCTATAGCAAATTGGCAAAAAAAGAAACAAAACAGTATCTTTTAGTAAAATGTTTACATCCTAGTTTTTTTTTCTTTTTTTTATTGCTGTCCAGTGGTCTTAAAGGTGCACTATGTAATTTTGAGGTTTCATCACTTACTTGTCTCCTTGGAGATCTTACTGCTTTGCCTTTCAGTTAAGTTAATCTGTAATTGAATAAGTACAATAAAGAGAAGTGCGTTCAGGTTTCACAACAAGAAGCTTCTGGGTCAGATTCCCAGGTCATTCTGTGAGTTTGCGGGTTTGTCCTTGTGTCTCTGTCATCAATCCAAAATATGCACATTAGGTCCTGCAGTGAAGGTTTACCTGACCAAGCCCAGCAACAGAATCATGGAGATGGGTCCCTGGGTGGCCAAATGTAGAGGACAAATTTCTTTATGGGGACAAAGTGCGTTAATGCCGTGCTGTGCAACATTCCAGGCAAAGCAATAACATCTTCAAGGACAGTTGTAGAGTTGTATACTGCACTTTTACATTGATTTGAAAGAGTCACTGAATCCCCTACTAGACTTCACACAAACGAGCCAACCAGCTAACCTCACATTGTTTGTAAAAGCATCCACTCAAAGTCAATTTGAACTCCTCTTTGTTTTTGCAGAGCGGCAGCTCTGGTTCAGACCAAGTTTAGTTATATTGGACTGGTGGTGTCAGGAGTCTTTGAAGTGGGTTAAAAGGGAAGAGTTTTTGTCCAAGTTTGAGAGTGAAAGGAGAAGTAGAAAGGTAGGCCTGGTCATTGTTCATGCTGCCGGTAAAGTAAGTGAGAGACGTGGATCAAAGCGGCGCAGTGGCCTGTAGCCACTGCCCGCCTGAATACTGATGTTGTGTTTGTTTTTGCTCTGAACAGGAAATGGAGCTCCGGGAAAGGATTTACCAAAGAACGCACAAGTACAGGGCTTTGGTCTTTTCTGTGTCGAGGTTTAAGGGTGTATATGTATGTATATGTGTGTGTGTATATATATATATATATATATATATATATATATATATATATATATATATATATATATACATTTTCTGTTTTTACAGTTAAAGTGGCTGTACCCAATTTTAGTCCATGTAGCTCAATCTATTCTGCCACAGTACAGAGGTATTGTATAAGCAGCTCTTGAGATAGAAATGAGACCACTGTAATGTGGTTGCACATAATTATATACATTTTTAGCCTCTGAAAACCAGAAAGTGCGCTGCTGTTAGCAGACTAATGTTCATTAACATTACAACTAGGAAGATTATATTATCCCTGTATGCATGTTGCAATCCCAGCAGTGTAAGCCAGCCACAAGGCCACAATGGGAAATTTATGACAAAACAAAATTCAACCAAAAACTTTTCCATTAGGGTGCTTTTATCCAAAATAACATGAAATACTCCTGCCCTGTTATGAGGCTGGTGCTTAAAAATGAAAATAAAGTAGTCAAAGACATGCTCTAGCTAACATCCTGAATGTAAAAAAACTTGCAGCTACTTGTGTTTTCTACAACACTTTTTCACCATGTGAACCAAGTATGTTGTAATAGTCACTGTTATTTCTACTTTAGTAATAATAACAAAGCAGGAATTATGTCACATGTATAATGAAAACATATTGACATTCTTAAGACATAAAATGCATTTAACTGAGTGTTAAACTATTGCTGCTGTTGTATATATTTTCTTCCTTTAAGTGTTTCACTTGATTTTTTTTAAGCATATATTTTTAACTTTGTGCATGCCCTTATTTGTATTTGTATTTATTCAGTGTGTTTATGTTGCACTTTTTCACCGAAGCAAGTTCCTAGTTTGTGAACTGTGTTCACAGACTATGGCAATAAAAGTCTTCTGATTCTGATTCTGATCTGATAACATATGTAGATCATTATTTTACATTGTGTTTAGTGGCAATCCCGATATAGACCTAAAACTGATTAACAACAAAAACAGGTTCACTGATTTCCTGTTCAAAACTGTCAAACCCTTTAAGCAAGCAAGCCCTTTTTAGTGGCATTTCAATGTAACAAGCAGTGGATTTTTGACAAATATAGTTTTGTTGTCTTGTTAACTCTACCCATATGATCCAGAGTGTGAATTTTTTGAATAATCGGAACTAAATACAGAGCAGTGGGCGGAGTTAGGGGATAAGTGAAAACCAAGCACTTAACCCTCCAATGTGGGACAATACAGGATTACTCAAACATGCATGAATCAAAATACAACATTGAATAAGCTAATGATGATGAGGAAAGGGGGTTACAACATCATTAAAAGGCGCTGTACCAGAGTTTCAGAGCTAACAACAACTAGCATGCTAACGTGGACTTCCAAAACATTGCAGAATTGAAGGTCGAACTCGTTCTACCTGAACACTTCTGACAAAACAACTTTGAACTCCAAACTTTTCCATTAGTGTCCAAAAATATCTCAAAACACTACTAAAACATCCATCTTTGGGTTAGTGCCTAAAATTGAATATAAAGTACTTCAGAAACATGCTCCGGCGTCATGAATGTGTAAAAACCCTGCAGTTGCACAGCTTGTCTAGCTCTCTTGGTTGTACGGGCCGCTCCAGTTAGCTCCCCCTGAGCCCCAGCAGATGTTTATTCATGTCGGGGTGGTTGGTATTCAGGTGGGTGCCGGTTGAGTTTTCCTGTAGGAGCCTGGCTGACCTCCAGACAGATGTGGGCAGTGTTAGTTAGCGACTGCGGGTTTGCACGCACCACTCTGAACTGACTCGCTGCGGAGGAGACCAGAATGTGATGGGAATGTCATTCAATTCATTCAACCAATAGAGCACTGCATTAGCCGAGTTGTAATGAAGCTACAGCACTAATGAACCAGGCTGTATGTACGTCCTGTTTTTCTTTGCTGCAACAATGTGAAGATATGAAGAACCCTGGTGAAAACAATAATGAAAATGTAGGTATACTGAAATAATTTTGGATATAACTTAAAAAGAGCTTAAAAAAGGCAAAATTTACAGCAATAACAACATAAGCATCCCTGAGTCTGATTGCTCCAACTTCTGACTCGTTACTTCCAGGTCACGGGCCACAAAATAAATGTTTACAATAAAATAATTCACACTAGTGGTCTAAATGAATACATATTGTTATTGACAGTGGGCCATAACCATTAATAATAACAGTGCAAGTGCTATACGATAAAATACAGTGTGTAATGCTCATTTCTAGTGTAAGTGTCAAAGAGGACAAAGAAACTGAAGCATAAAGTCAGAAGGGTTTAATGAGTTCCACACAGATAAAGTGAACAAAGAAGTAACAGATTCTCTGGAAAGAATAGAAGAGAGTCCTGAGATGTGCATGTGACATCGAGAAACTTTAGGCAAAGTCGAACAAGGTGAGTGTTTTATGACCCTTTATGACCCATTCCTTATTCAGAGGGAGATAAGAAGATGTGGCCTTGGTATATTGTCCACACGTCCTTGTTATCTCCCACGCTGGTCTCCATAGCGTCCTGGTGATCCCCCACGCATTCCATACCCACTGATGGGCACATGTTATTTACCTTAGCGTTAGTAAATCAAGATAGCAGTTTGGTATCGTGCTGCACTGCTAGAAAATACCTTATAAGTGTTAAAATAATGTGTTGGCAACACTGGCTGCTCCCCACAAATCAACTATTTTAAGTGTTGTACTGTTAGTGTGAGACGAAACTTGAAAACTTGAAGAAACCAAAATTGAAATCCTAACTTTTCTGCCATTTTTCAAATATGTGACCAGTTTTATGTCTTCGTGCTGGTGGAGGCAGGACGACAGCGCCATCTGCAGTCTGACTTTTTCAGGACAGTATTCCATTTGAGCGAGAGTAACACCTCAACTCTGGTAGGAAGACAGCGCCAAAACTTGTTTAAATCAACTGACCGGACACGTCACAGCAACATCACGTGAAGGAAGAAAACCAACTAAAAAGAATATATTAAAATAAATTAACAAAAGACCAACTGAACCTCATTGGACAATTCTATTCTCAGGGTGCCTTTCACATACAAGTAAAGGAAAAATTCAATTCTTTCACACGCATAAAACACAAGAGGAATTTCCACAAGCTTCCATCATGTCCACAGATTCTTCTCTCAAACTTTGTAAGAACCTTGAAGACGCCCATTGTCCTCTAGAGTTAATGCGGTCTTAAAAGCGGTCAGCAGTTTGACCGGTGCTGTGTTGACTCTGGGAAATGACTCCCATAAATACTCAACTAAAACCAAACACTAAATATTCATGTTTGGCAGATTAAAAGGTCAAGCTCCGGACTTTATAGTTAATAATTTCAGTTGACCAATAATGGGGATGACAGAAGATTGGCTGATGTTATAAATTATATGAATTGTGTTAACTGTGTTGTTTTTTTTTACTGTCATTATGCCCATTTAAAAAGGTTTGCAGTGGTCCAAAGTTAGTCCTTGCTTACCTTATGTATTCTGTGCATCCTAATTATACACCATGATGAGTTTATAAGCACTTTTCACACCGTTCAGAGGCCAGAGCTGAGTTTGCTGTAACGGTAATGCTAACGACAACTACAAACGAGAACAAGAAAACAAGAAAAAACTTTATAATTGGATGCAGACAGCACGCAGTGGATATATTTTGACCTCAAGAGTTGCTTTTACAATATATCTGTCATGTGATATCAAGACAAACTAGGCTCAAAACATGGGAAAAACAGAAGCTTGTCACAATACTAAAATTTCAAACTTCAATAAACAATACCGTATCAATTAGTATCTGATTTCTGATACTTTTGAAAACCCTACTCCTTTCTTCTTTAACCAATAGGTAATCATAATAATTTTAAATCTTACTGTGATTATGAATAATTTAAAATCTAACTGTGATTATGAAAAAGAAACATCACTAGAAATACCGATGAAAAAAAAAATTAATTAGGCGACTGCAATGCTAACAGAGCCATGCGTGTGTGATGGTTTATTAACTTAAAAACTTAAAGACATTTTTCTGATCTGTGCCGTTTGCCTGAGATCCACAAAATACACTTACAAAGATGTGAATCTGGTCACGGGAGAAGCTTCTCGTCTTCAAATGGGCGTGATTGACAGGTGGAGTAGCCAATCGGGGACACACATGGTCCGTCTACATAGAAAATAATAAAGGAAAAATATATATAACAGGGCTGAAAAATATGGTGGATTTCTGCAGAATCAATGTTAAACTGTTAATCTGATAGGAGAGAAATTTGAGGTGACCATTGAGCTCCTTCGTTTCACGTGTGTGAATCTGATTGCGCGATTTTGTCCATTTGTCCAGGCTTTAGACACAACAGAGGACGTAGGGACGAGACTGATATCAATCTGTTTAAACAACACAGAGATATGGATTTGCCAGACAATTGTGACATAACAAGTCAGAGTGAGCATTTCTGAGTACTCAAAGAAGACAACCACATAAAACGGATTAATAAATGATGCAAAATATTATTCCATGTAAGTTTGTAATGGCGAGACAGCTGTATGACGTGGGTTAAATGCTCCAAGAAGACAATTTTGCAAGTGTGTCCTTTAAAAGCGATGCACTATGCAGAATCCACTTTTACTGTCTTATAACCAAAACACAAACCACGCTTTCATTTTAGTTTATTTTTTGGCCAAGTCGTTGCATACCGGGACTTTAAATAACAGGATTAAAGCTTAATATGTCTTCTTTAATGACTTGTTTACAGACGTAGTGTAGTGCGTTAAGCATTTGTCAGGAAACTAATGCAAAATTGGGTCAAATCCCAAGGTCATTTTGGCATAAACATTTTTCATTACTTGTTTGTTTGGCAATCCCCGGTAAGGATTTCTTATAATAACTATGATGTTTTGTATGTGTGTGTGTGTTACCAGTAACTAAAATGTAATCAAAAAGTATGGCCTGACAATGTGAACTGCCCAAGGACTTCTAAAAACACATTTATAACGCAGAAATGAAAGATTGATCTGGATGGAGTAGAAACATAATCCCAATATAATCCGACTGTATTGGTAGTAAAAGTTTCGTCATTGGACAGAGGAGGAGAAAGAGAAGAAGAATGGAGATCTTATTGAGTTACGGTGACACTGAGAAGGACAGATGGTGAAAAGGCAGAGGCAGAGAGCAGGTTCAGGGCTCTCTTATAGATGGACTTGCTCATGATGCAATACCAGCTGCTTTTCACTGGGAGCTGACCGCAAAGAAATATCCAATGTATTGGATAATTTATCAGAGAGCAGGCTCCAGAGCATGAAGGCAGGGGAATCAACAATTCACAAGCACAAATGTCTGCAGAGATGCACTGGGCGCTATTGAGTAGTGTCACAATACAAAAATTTCATACTGTAAACTTGTTCAAATGAATATCTAGTCTCGATAGTAGTTTCAGTATCGGATTACTGATGTTTGATACTGATGTTTGTTCACAACCCTCTCACTCTGCTCCAGAGTGTGAGTGGAGCAACTCTGAGACCTCTTTTAAGCATTCTTGGACTGGCCGTTTTCTGCGGCCCAGAATGGGACTGTTGTGTTCCCACTGGCCCAAGTGCACTGCTCTTGGAGCGAATGCTCTTTTATGTTGACGTAACTAGTGACAGTGTGAAAACGACCTTACTTACTTACAAGTCTCATGAGTATCTCCTTGACTCCGTGGTGACAGTAGGAAATCTAAGTTCATGTCCATCACCATGATGAATGAAACAGATGTGACTGTAACTGTTCCCAGTGTAAATTCTGCTCCTGCTGGTGCAGAATGCAGTCAGCCAGCCTCTGCTTGTGTGAAGCCTCATACATGGGGTTGTCATGATGCAGCAAAGGATCCAATTTCTTCTACATCCTCACACAACTGGTCGCTCGTTACAAAAAGTTGAGAGACAGTATTAAACTAACTCTGGAGTCTGCACCTAATACTGAGTTACACCTTACGCATAGAATAAACATCGTCTCAAGTGACAACAAAATCACCTCCCTTCATCTTAGATTCTGTATTAAAACAAATTCATTTATATATTTCACTTTTCTCGTAGACATGAAACAAATTATCAGTGGTCGTGTAACTTGGTTGACATCAATATTTCTAACAAACCTAATTCCCAGGCATCAAATCAATCCCGGTCAATCTCAAATAGTCCTAGTATCCCTGAAGAGTTAGGTCTATTTGACAAGCAAAACTTCAAGACAGTAAGGGATTGGGAACTATACACATTAATGTACGTATTGTCACATGTAAATTAGATTACATTAAAGTCTGGGCAAATCAAACAGATCCAGATGCATTTATGTTTTTTGAAACCTGGCTATCAAATAAAAAAAAGTAATAAGGAAACCATTGTTGAAATATATAAAGTTTTTCATTGTGACAGGCAATTTATACAAGGTGGTGTTGCCATTTTTGTTAAAGATCACATGTCTATCAACCTTCTATTCTTCTAAATATTTTGAATCTGCTTTTAAACTCCAGCACCTAAAATGGCCTTATGATTTTTAAACTAGAAAATTGTGAGATCCTAATAATTAATGATGTAAATATTAATTGGCAGGAGAAAGTCCGAAACTTTGAAAAACCTATGCAGCGGTCTGAGTCCCACATAACTAATTTCTATTCCCGACTACACCTAACCCTAGAAATTTAAATACAGACAAATCAAACCTACATTGATTGCTATTTGTTCTTGAATGTAGAATTACCAAGCCCATTTTTATATTTGTTGCCATTATATGTCCTGAATATTACCTGGGATCCAGAAAACACACCTCTTCAATACTTTACGAATATGGATTTCCCCGTTTTCAGATGGGCCGATCAGCGACGATCCGTAGCATCATCCGTTCGTATCAAAACAATTACGGCTCCTTATGAAGAAAAAGTAAAGGAAAAAACATCACAAGGGACTGAAAAACATCATAGACTTTGGCGGAATTAATGAGAGAAGCACTAAACTCTGCTAATCTGAGGTGAGGGAGATTTGATTTTATTTGTAAATGACAGGTGACCAATGAGCTCCTTCATCTCACAGGAAAAATACACAACAGAGGACCAAACATAAATCTGCATAAAAAATACAAAGATATCATTCTGAATTTGCCGGGGAATCCTGAATATATATAATGATTATCCAGGTCTTTAGACAGCTTAGCCTTGTTTATGCAGTATGTGTATGCCAAACAAATAAATTATCTGAGGCTTTGTGTTGGTTTATACGACAAAATGCAAAGTCTTTGAAGTTGGTTGCAGTGGTGGAAGGTAACAAAGTATAAGTGATAAAGTACTGGACTTCAGTAGACTTTTTAGGTATCTGTATTTTACTTAAGTACATTTTACAGTGGATACTTTTTACTTACTTTTACTTCACTACATTTGAGAGCAGGTATCTGTACTTTCTATTCTGCTACATTTTTGAACAGGACTGAAAAGTAAAAAGTACTTTTCACATGATTTGAGGGATTATTTTTATCATGTTTGTCGTAACATCCAGGCTTAAGTTTTTGAGCAAAAAAAAATAATATACAAAAAAATCCCCCGCAAAATTCATGAGAAAAATTAATAAATAGATTCGTATTGCAAATTACTTAGATAACAGAATTGAGTACTTCATCTACCACTGTTGCTTAGCTAGAGAAGGAAATTTGCCACTTGAAAAATCAGAATTATATAAAAAAAAAAATTCTTTCTCCTGATTTTTGTTTTTGTCATATTGATTGATTGCAATTTCTGATTTGAATATTAATTTTAAATAAATCTGGTTGATGAACATGCACGAGACAGACTTTTTAATTAAACTTCAGCTTCAACCGATTTCTAAATTTTCTTTTTTCTACAATTAAACGACCCAATGTACCCACTTTTTCTCCATGTATTCATCTTATTTATTTAGACCTCAAGATCTGCTGTTACAACTGCATCTAATTATACAGTTTTATAATGTGTGAGAATCACGTAGCACGCCTTCAAAGTTGTAGTTAAAGTAGTTGTTGTTAGCATTACTTTGGTGGCAAATTCTGAGCCTCTGACAGTTGAAAAAACGCTTATAAACTCATCACGTTGAATAATTTGGATGTTCAGAATGCATGAGGTAAGTGACGGATAACTGCTGCAAACTGCTTAAAATGAACTAGTTCTATTTTCCATGTTTTAAGAAGACTAAAAATCAGGTACTCTGCTCCCAACAACATGCTTCTACTGGACTGACTTGTAGACCCATAGTTTATCATTGACGGTGGTGATCCTCCTGTGACATTTAAGGTGCACTTTGGAACTTTGGCCATGTTACAAGTCAGATCTGAGGAGAGGCAAACCTATACATAGAAAGACTGCATGCTTTTCGGAGTATTTTTTTTGAAGAGTAAAAAGTTGATAAGTTTAATGCCATACTGTGGAACATTCCAGGCAAAGCTATAACATTTCCAGGAATTACAAGAGGTAGCACACCCTAAAGGAATTAGATTTAAAATTTCATAAACTTGACCCATCTGTGTCTCCAAATACAAGGTAAACACAACTTTAACTGGTAACAGTTGTAATGCTGATTTTTTCTGAATTACAAAAAACGTTGGACATGGGGGTACTGCTGGATTTCAGATGATATCGCAGCACAACACGTATGCACAGATTTGAGTGGCTAATTCTTGTTACTTGCCTTTAGTTCCATTATAGCTTTACTTTTGCTCACAGCGGAACAAGCACTATGTGTAGAAGGTCACCGCACATTGGGAAGTTCTCGTTCTCCACAGTAACTAGACCACACACTATGCCGACAGCCTCCTTTACATCCGCAGAGCGACCGGGAGAGGAGGGGTGGGCGAACAGGAGGAGGGAGGAGTCACATTTTTTTCTCTCGCTCCTTGGATCAGAATGAATGGAAAATTTCAGAGTCATAAATCAAACTATTGTCCGTGCGCTTTGGCTTTCTCTTGTTTAGTCAGATCACAAAAAACGTTACACTTTGAGTCCATTTTCACTGATGTCGTTGCTCCGATAATTTGACCATCTCAGCGTCAGTTCAAACTTCAGGCCTGAATTAGCTTTGTTTAGACCCATGCTTAATTATTTCATGGAACAATTTGAGGTTTAAGCTGGAGATGGAGCTAGTTTCAGATCAGGATTTCAGGCTGGATTTGTTGAGCAACTTTGATGGAATACACCCATTATGTCTAAGTTGTTTATGTTGTTGTTCTGGAGGTTCTGAGGTTTCACATGAGCCATGGCCTGTCCATATACTGAGAATGCGTCCTCTATCTGCAGATTAAGACTCTGGCAACACAGGTTCAGATGTGATTGTAGTACCTTTTACACAAACTGAACACAGGTACATGCAGTTGCTTTAAAAAACAAATTGATGCACAGATGTTTCATTTTAGCTTCTCGCTTGTTGTTTCGTACAGGACCTGCCAAATGGGGACGTTTGAAGCCATCTCCGGTATGATACCTGCTCATTTATCCAACAACAATGCCATTTCCTCTGTTTTCGGGTCTTGTAAAAACACCAGTCGCTTTTGATGTGCTGACTTTGGAAGACAAACACACACTTTAATCTGCGCTTGTCAGGACCCAGTCACTTTGAGTTCTCGCCGAATCAACAAACGCATCCGAACGAAAAAACAACACAACACTGTCTTCCTTCCCTTCTGTTTTGGATTTTGTTTCCTTTTAAATGCGCCTCTTTCTTTATTTGCTTTGAGAAGTGTCGGTACGAAGCGGCAGCCAATCCATTTCTCACTGTCATGTTCAATCGTATCCCAGTGCTGTGTTGTGTCGCCCGCAGCTCCGCGCCCAACCATTGTGTATTGTGTTGTGTATTCGCAAATCATGGCAGACGTTTAAAAGTGGGAAAAACATCAGAAAAGACAAAAAAAAAAAGCCTTGATCTTAGTTATTTCAAAGTGACGGAGCTGCTAATTAAATGGGAAGTTGTGAATTGGTGAAACCCCAGTGTTGTGGTGTTATGGATATGGGGAGGGTCTGTGAAAGCAATTAGTTTGAGAATGTGTTGGATATTTAGTGTAGAAAATCAGGAACTGGGCCAAAAATCTGTAACACGCGTGAAGGAGCGCATCTAATTCGAATAGACTTCCAAATTCATTTGTTTTCCCTGAATACTCAAGGTATTAATCTGGTAGAAACGCCTTGCCCACTCCAGTCAAACTATGTGCTTTTTTGTAATTGGAAGGGAGTCTGTTGTTTTAAAATGCTGTCACATTTCATGAGACTGGGTAGCCACAATAGAAAATATACAAATGAAAAACCTAAAACAAAAGAATGTTCCCCTTCAGAGCTTCAGCCCTATCGAGTATGAAGAGTGAATTCATAATGCATTGTGCTTTGGGTGTCTTAAAATGGTAAATTGTCACATTTTTATACAGCGCTTTTCCACCTTCAAGGCCACCCCCATTCACTCATTCATACACAACTGTACGCAGACACTGGTGGCGAGGGGGTTAAGTGTCTTGCCTAAGAACACAACAACAGCGTTCATCTGTAGGAGTTGGAATCGCACCGTCAACCTGTGGGTCAGTGGATTTGACCGCTCAACCAAAAATGTTTATGTTGAGAGTGGGATTCGAACCGGCGACCTCTGGATCAGTGGACAAGCTACTATATAAATCCAGTGCACTCTGCATCGCAAGTCAGAATCACCTGGATAAAAGTCTCATAAAAACCTTCTTGCGTGAGTGCAGTAGGATGTTCACCTTCCTCGTGAATTGCCCAGTGCTGACCTCAAACGCCCCCTCCCTCTCTAGTCTCTCTCGCGCCTTCCCCCACCTCTTGCTCTCAACCCCTCTCTTTCTCTCCTTCCCCTTACCTCCTTCCTCCTTCCCTCACCTCTCCCTCCATCTGTCTTTCTTTCCTTCCCCATCTCTCTCCTTCCCTTCCCTTCAGTCTTTCTCTTCCCTCTCTCCCTCCCTTCTTCCTTCTCTGTCCATCCCTCTTTCTCTCCCTGCTTCCCCTATATCACCTCTTCCTCTCTCCCTCCCTTCTCTTTTTCTCCCTGTCTCTCCCTCCACCCTCCCTCCTTCCTTCCCTCATCTCTCCCTCCCTTCCCTTCCGTTTTCTCTCCCCTGTCTGCCTCCCTCGTTCCCTCACCTCTCCCTCTCTCTCCATCTGTCTTTCTTTCCTTCCCCATCTCTCTCCTTCCTTCCCTCATCTCTCCTTCCCTTCAGTCTTTCTCTTCCCTCTCTGTCCATCCCTCTTTCTCTCCCTGCTTCCCTTATATGTCCCTCCCTTCTCTCTCTTTCTTCTCCCTCTCTCTGTCCCTCCCTCCTTCCTTCCCTCATCTCTCCCTCTTTCTCCATCCCTCTTTATCTCCCTCCTTCACTCATCTGTCCCTAACTTTTCTCTTTCTCCCCCCTTCCCCCTCTCTCTCTCCTTCCTTCCCTCACCTCTTCCTTCCTCCAATCCCTTCCTTTTTCCTCCTCCTCTCTCCCATACCACTCCCTCCATCTCATCCCTCTTTCCCTCCCCACCTCTCTATCTCTTTCCTTCCCTCATCTCTCCCTCCCTTCCCTGCAGTCTTTCTCTTCTCTTTCCCTCCCTCCCTTCTCTTTTTCTGCCTCTCTCTCTCCCTCCCTTCCTTCCTTCTGTCTATCCCTCCTTCTCTTATATGTCCCTCCCTTCTCTCTTTTTCTCTCACCTGTTCCTCTCTCCCTCCCTTTGCTTTTTCTCCATCTCTCTCCCTCCCTTCCTTCCCTCCCTCACCTCTCCTTCTTTCTCCATCCGTCTTTGTCTCCCTCCTTCCCTTATCTGACCCTCCCTTTTCTCTTTCTACCCCTCCCTCTTTGTCTCCTTCCTTCCTTTACCTCTTCCTTCCTCCCCTCCCTTCCTTTTTCCTCCTCCTCCTCCTCTCTCCTTTCCTCTGTCCCTCCCTGCTCATTTCTCTGGACTCTGATTGGTGTAGACACTTGGCCCTCGTCAGCGGGACAGTGCTGGCTCACACTCCGGCTCTTGGACCTGTCATTGACCTCCACTTTATCTTCCTCAAACTCCTGTCGCACAAATCCAATAGACTTTTCCTCCCCTGTCCATTTACACTGTATTAGCTGGATGTACATTCATTTTTAACAAGTGAATAATGCATGGACAAAGTAGACCGAAATGTATACGGCTGGTCTGCTTTTGGAAACAGGTTAGATGTATTTTGTCAATCTGTAACAAAACAATTAGTTGTAAATCACAGACTGTATAAAGAAGTGGACTAAGTGAGTGTGACGTCACCTATAGCGTCCAGCTCCAGTCAAGTGAAGCTAATCGAGGCTAGCGGTTATAGGGGTGAATTTGGAGCCGAGGCCCATATTTGGGATGCCCTGATTGGTCACTCCACCTGTCAATCACGCCCATCTGAACTCTGAGAGATAAAGGTGCTGTCTTGAAAACATGAAAAACAAAACTAGTTCATTTTAAACACTTTGCAATCGTCCAAAGTCATTCCTCACTTACCTTGTGCATTCTGAGCATCCTAATTATTCACAGTGATGAGTTTATAAGCTAAGCACTGTCACAACTTTCAAACACCAGAGCTGAGTTTAGCCGTCATGGTAATACTAACATAACTAGCATGCTAACATACACTTCAACAATAAAATGCTTTATAATTAGATGCAGACAGCACAAATTAGACTTAATTTGACATCAAGAGATGCTTATACAACATATTTGTACTGGGGCAAATACTTGGGAAAATTGGGTGCAGGGTCTATACTTTCAAGCCTCAAAGTCTCATCTGCTTGTCTCCATGGAGGAAAGTTCTACAGTATGGCATTAAACACATCCATCTCGTAGTTACCCTCTTACATGTGTTTTTATTGCACAGAAATACCTCAAAAACATGCATTCTTACTGTCAGCAAGCTCGCCTCTCCACAGATCTGATCCGCTACTCGGCCTGATGGTGTCACCTGCTTGTCTCTGTGGAGATAGATACATTTTTTTAAGTCATACCGTGGAACATTTCCCTCAAAGTAATGACATCTTAATGGAGACAAGCGGATGTTGGACCCTCCACCAGAAAAGTTACATAGTGTACCTTTAAGCTCTTGTTTTTCTCTGTATAGTGTTTAATAATCCACAAAAAAAAAAAAAAAAAAGTAAAGCTCAGGGAAAGAGTGAAACGAGAATACATCCTGCCAACTCACTTGCGGTCGAACTGCTGACAGAGGATCCTGTGGGATATTTAGCCAATTTGCACATTGTCAAGTTAAATCATATTCTTTACTACACATGGTTTTCGCCGTGATTGACAGGTGGATTAGCCAATCACATGCATGGTTTGTCCATATCAAAACAAATATGGCTGTTTTACGAGAAGGGAAAAAGGGAAAAGAATAGCAGAGGTGAGAGTAGTTTGTTCAAAATGATGGGTAACCAGTCAGCTCCTTCATTACACATGCATCACAGAAGTAAACAAACCTGATTGGACGACTCTGTCTGAGTTTGGCCTAAGGGAGAAAGAGATGATGATAAAACGCAAAAATCTTCTGTAGAGAATAAACAGAGAGAGCCAGTCTGTATCCCAGGCAGTGGCGCTGGAATCTTTCAGCTGTTTAGTGGATGGATTGGTCGATGGTGTTTGAATCGGCCAAAATTGATATTAATTGACTAAACTGACTATTTAGATTATAAGGATTTACAACAGCAGAAAGGAAAGGTTAGGGAGTGAGTGAGTTAGCTGAAGATTTGGTATTTTTTAGTAGTATATTTATACCATGGTCTGTATATGTGGATGTCGCTAACCTGCTAGCCGCCATGTTCAAAATAGGAAGTGAGCATGGGTGCGCTTCCGGCTCCTTCAGCTCTGGCTCCAATTCACTTTACACTGAAAAACTGTTGCCCCTCTCTCTGTAACTGCTGCTGTCAGACTCATCATATTGGTCATAAAATTTTCGTATCAACTTGCTCTATATGATCTTAGTATTTTTATTTTGCTATTTTGTCCATAAATCAAGATATGAACATTAATAACAGACAAATCAGGTGCCTTCTTACTTCTTTTAGCTCCCTGCTAAACCAGTTGTGCAGGTGGGAAGGGGCTTTACCTTCATTAAACTACGATATCCGCGGTCGGAATTCCAAATATAGAACTCGACTCCACATTTGTCTCTATAACTGCTAGTGTCAATGAGCTTCATTTGACTGGAGCCGAATGCTATGGGTGACGTCACACTCCTTTAGTCCACTTCTTTATACATATACACTGCCTGGACAAAAAAAAAAGTCGCCACCTAGATTTAACTAAAAAAAATCAATACGAACCTCCTATTGGATAATTACTGCATGGGCGATTAAGGTCAGAATGAAAGAATGAGGTCAGCTGACACCTGAATATACTGAATGACCAGGTTATTCCATCAACAGATTTTTTCTTCCCTGATGGCACGGCATGTTCCAAGATGACAATGCCAGGATTCATCGGGCTCAAATTGTGAAAGAGTGGTTCAGGAGCATGAGACATCATTTTCACACATGGATTGGCCACTACAGAGTCCAGACCTTAACTCCATTGAGAATCTTTGTATTTAAAACCTAAAAGTATCCACAAACGTTTGACCTTCTCTCAATCAGCGTCATGTTAAAGTCCCTGAAATTGTTTTCACTTCACAGACGTGCTGCGTCATGGTCAAGAAATGCCAAGAGTAACAGCAGTGATCAAAGCAAAGGGTGTCTGTTTTTGAAATATAAAATCGAAAACAGGTTATTTTGAGTTTATTTTTATTGACGACATTCCACATGTGTCATTCATAGTTGTGATGCCTTCAGTGAGAATCTACAGTGTAAATAATCTTGGAAATAGAGAAGAAACATCAATGAAAAAGCGAGCCTAACCTTAACATTTCATTTCATTCACATTCCATGCACCACCCTACACGACTGACACACTCACAACCCCATATCTTCATTTTTATAGTTATTATTCTTATTTAATTTCCATTTTGTAAAATAAATGATTAACCCAATGTCGTCTCACATCTTGCTGTGCACCTGAGCCAGGCATAACAGTGTGTAAAAAGTCATGATTCACACGTTGAATCTGTCTTTATATAAAAGTACACAGTTTTATAGTATATTTTTAACCTTTTACATTTTGCATAAATAGTTATTTTTGCATGAACTCCCCCTGCAGAAGACTACAAGGTGTAATCTTGTGAGTACAGTTTGGGTCAGATACATAGAGATACGTCATAGTTTTAAGAGCTTTTTTTTAGTCGACTAATCAATCGGCAGCACATGTCTTGACTACAGCCCTCTGAGACAGGCATAATTCCCCAAATTAAACTTCAAATTACACAAATCTCCGCTGATGGTGCAACGTTTTGTATTTTAAAAGGCCTTAAAAGCAGGGGAACCCCATCTTCCTTCATTAAAATCCCTCCTATTCAAACAGAGGAGGCCGCTGGCTACTGGGTTAAAAACAGAGGCTGGTGGTGTCGCTGTGGGGTACGGCTCTCTCCCTGAGGGCTCCCAGCCTTAAGCCGATTACTCTGCTAATTAACCTTTCAACAAGCCCAAAACAGAGCTGCAGGCTTCTCCACACACTTCTCCACACACTCCCATGCTCTGAGCCGAGGAGGTCAGGGCTTTTAAAGAACATTCTTTATCCAGCGCCCCCATAACACAAACCAGGGCGAGTTCCGCTGTCAGAAAAGAATGTCAGTGTTACTTACACTGACATGCATTCAGTATAATAATGCACAAGTCTATGTATTATTCATTCACTTCTCAATCACACTAAATGGTCCAAAGCTCTTTCAGTTGCCGTAGCTGCCCTGTAGTAAACTGAAAGAAGCAAAACTGTCAATCTGTGGTGATGACATCTCTGACAACAACCAAACACACAATCACAGGCATGGTGAGTGTGTTTCCTACAACACCACTCAAGCTCAACTGGATAGAGTCGAGTATGATATAATAAGTTTCAGAGGTGGTCATCTGGACAAAGACTGCTACTTGAAAGCCATTTTCAATCTAGAGGTACAGGACTGACAGGACATGACTTTAGTCAACAACAGCCCTAGTACAGTCCAGTCACAGGCTATGCTTCCATTGTAGGGAGTATTATACCTCTGATGTCGTAAGCCACAGACTGAAATTGGTAGAGCAGAAATAAAATTTCTCCAACATCAACCAGGGAGACGACATGTTAGGGCATTCTCAAGATGTACGGCAGTTTGACCCAATTTATAATTGTTTGCGATCTGATGAGGATGATTCCAAATCTAAATATTTTATTTTTATACATCAATTCAAAATCAATTCAATGTATTTTTCACAATGGCCAATGTTACATAAGGTATACACATATGCAGCATATACATTTGCACATTTAAACACTCAAACTCCATACTGACTACATACATGAGTGTATATTGTGCACATACATTTCTATGTACATATGTTTGCCTGTATATAAGTGCTCATGTGAAAAACATGGACACCCCAAGAAGCTATGTAAGCTTATGAAATGGGCTCCATCATGTCCATATCTATTTTCTTTCATTGCAGTCTTGATTTCAGTTTGTTAACCTGGGAAGTTCACCTTATCTTATGAAGTACTGCGCTGAAAGAAACAACAATAATAAGCACAACAGATTATTTGCTATTGTTGGCGCAGCCGTAAACAAAGGCGATATGTTCCAAGGTTACACACTTTTATTTGTTTTCCCCATTGAAGGAAACTCGCAAGTAGCAGCAATTTTGCTCAGCCGGCTGATCTATGGCTGCAGCCGCAGAGGAGGCGAGCCATTTAACCGTGATTAAGCTGGGGTGGGTGCCGCTGCTTCCAAACTAAAAAAGCATTAAGAAAAAATGTGGGTGTCAACCACTTTGAACTGCAATGGGGATTTAAACCAGAGCATCAGGAGAGACGGAATATTTGTTGCTGAGTTGTGTAATTAGAAAACAAAAGCATACATTTATTTTCTTCAATGGATTTATGGTTCTGTTGGCGGCATCCCAAGCAACTGAGGGCCTCGAGTGCTTTGCTGTACTAAGTAAGGAGGCAGGTATGGACAAGGATAAATGCTGCTAATTTGCGGTTATTTTGAAAGCTCCTATATGACACAAAATTGATGTTTAAGTAACCCTTTATTATTAGTCTGTCTACACCTCCAGAGCTCAAAATGCTTTGTTCCCACCTTGTGATGTCAAGTAGTGCTAAGTTTTACCTTTGCTCAGTAGAGATTAGCAAAATTATTCTAGTGAAGGTGCATGGAGTTTAAAAACACAGTGAAACACTTCCTGTATTGTATTGTGTCTAGTGTTTTCTGATTGAGAACTCAGCCTAAATATGCAGAGTTTGTGTGTTAAATATGTGTGAATTAAAATTAATAGAATTCCAGGTACATTTGTAATGAGGAAACACCATTATAACAGCATAGCATAATATAAGCCCTCTAAAGCTTTGTATTAGTGCGTTAAAAGGTTGGTTATTGGTTCTTCTTTCAGTCTAGGGGGTTCAGACTGATGAAAAATGGGACAGTCGCGATAACAATCTGAAAAAAAACAAAAGACATTTAATGATAGAAAATCCTCAAAATTATGTATATTATAGTAAACTGAATCCCAACAGTTTAAAGGTGCACTATATAACTTTTCTGGTGGAGGATGCGGCTCTTGTTCCTCTCCATAAAGATGCTGCTTTGCCAAGAAAAAGCAGGTCACGTATTGCATTGTATTGTATTGTATTGTATTGTACTGTATTTACTGTATTTTATTTTTATTAATTTTTATTTATTAATTTTATTATTTTTTGTATTATTTATTTAATTTTATTTTTTATTTAATTGTATTATTTATTTATTTTGCATTAAAAAACAACTGTATTGACTAAATAAAAGATAGTTCAGTTTAACACTATATGATAAACTGGCACAGCTTCCATAACAATCCAATCCAACATCCAAATTATTATTATTTTTTTTTAATGGTTAAGCTATCAGCAAGTTAACACAAAACCATCTTACAGGAAACTGAAATCCTCCAACAACTTACATAAACTGTATGTGGTCTCCCTTCACAACTGGGATTCCAATGCCTTAACCTGCAGAGAAGGATAAAAGTTTGCACTAGCACAGAGTAATGATTGGATGCACATGCTGGGTTTAGGTGGTGAGGATTCAGATCAGAGAGTCTTTTTAAGATTAAACCAACTAAATTTCTGCATTGAAACTGGCAACAAAGATGAGAACCTAATGTAAGACTCATTGTACTTTCTTAACACCAAATTATAACATAAAAATGTGGGTCCATTTTTAAGAATAATCAGCATTGCCATTGTTATCAGTAAAAGTTATATTTGATTTGAACATATCCGAGGATGCATATCACTGACAAAGTGATTATGGAATATGTAAGCTCTGAAAGGGTGTGCAATAGCTTCTCTCCACCTCGATATTTGATGACCTATGTTGTTCGAAACCTCGTATTACGCAAGGTGGTGCAGTGGTTAAGCATTTACCCTTAAACCAGATAGTGGGCTACCCCGTACATGTAGTGTCCTTGAAGCTAGTGTCACAGAATAGGCAAAATAGCAGCCCTTCAAATCATCCAAAACAAATAGTGAGCACTTGTCTGTTTTGCCCTGATTTTGGCCTTGTTTGTTCAGCTTTGGTCCACTGTCAGAAACTGGCACCGGTTTAACCCACCCTCCCTGAGCACTAAAGGCCTATGCTAGCTTACTGTGGCTCTACACATCTCTGACTCACTAGTGGACTGAATAAACCACCATCTGCCTCAAGATCGTTTAGATTTGAAACAGTCTATTATTCTGATTTCTTTTTCAGTCCCTGCAAAAAGTATTTGATCTGTTCCCAGTAAACTTTACAAGAGTTAAAGTGGAATTAAACACTAAATCAACAGTTTTTGGCTACTAAATGTAGTGTATGCAGTGTTTTTCTCTATTGTTCCTAGTCCTTTTTGCACCTTTTTGTTCAAAAACACTTAAAAAATGAGTATGTGCTGCCTCCAGTGGCCACTGCAATTTCAAGTACTTCGTGACATCATGAGTGATTTCCCTGATTACAGTCAGGTTGTACTGATTGCAAACACCTGGCTACAAGAGTTTGGAGTGTGCATATCTGTTAGACCAATCACTGTTCTCTATCCCTTCAGACCCTGCCCCTCATTTCCTCATTTGCCCTCAATGTTTTCTTTAGTCTACAGGTACTACCCAGTTAAGCTGCTCTGTTTGAAATGTGGTGGTGGGTTTATGTGTTTATGTATTGTGAATGCTCATATAGGGATGCAGCGATACCACCTTTTGCAAAATGAGTACTTAATTTTGAGTACTCGCCGATATTGAGTGAAAATACTGTTTCCAGACATTACCTTTACTGGTGTTTGAATATAGTAGTAAATCTAATTAATGTCATAGCATTTGTTTAGTATAAAGAATTGATAAATGTAAGCCCACTGGAACACATTAAAATGCACCAGAAACCAAGAAAAAAATGTCCAGAATTTAAAAATATCTTTGGCAGACTAGAGGAGAGGGCCCCCGAGGGCAAATTCACCTTAGGGCCCCCTAAAGGCTAGCACCGGCCCTGGTTATACTAGTTCTAAACAATGACTAACCAAAAAGAGGACAAAATGCAGACTAAAATGAAAGTATTCCAAGAGCAAAATTAGAATCCTGCTTCTCTCTTATGGCTTTGTCTATAATGTTCTGCAGTGACGTAGGGCTGAACGGCTTTGGGAAAAGTTCTGAGTTGTGTTGCAGTTACATTTCAATGCCATTTGTGTTTTAATAGCAGGATTTAAACATGTCCAGGAGTGTTAACATTTAAGAGAACTGCTAATACAAGAATACAGTCTTTCAGTCATTTGTTATTTGCAGAGGAAATTATGTTAAATAATTGCTTTGCAATTAGCTAATTGCGACCATTAAAATTTAATTTGAATTACTGATTTTGATTTTGAAATAAAATATGACATTAAACTCGCTCTATTATAACTCTAGAGTCAACCACAACACCTGGCCAAGTTACAGGTCAGATCTGTGGAGAAATGTTTGTCTTTCATGGTATTGTCTTAAACAGTCGCAATTGAATACATGCAAGCAAGAACATACTTTGGAACAATCCATCTAAGGCAAAAGCATCTCCATGGCACCAGACTGTGCCAAATCCCCTACCCAGAAAGTTACACAGTGTACCTTTAAGTCTACAAATACTAACCGACTTTTATACTAGCTTCTTTAGAGCCAGTTTTCATCAATGGTATTAGGTAGTAAAGCCAACCGCACCCCCTTGGAGATGTATTTGTGGATGGATAAAATATTCCCACAAGCTGTGGGTTTTCCATGAACGCAATAAAACCCATTCAGCTTTTATTTTGGCAGGATCAGCCTAATCCTCATATCCACAGTGTGTTCTGGCCCAGCTCCCATCCTCCTCTTATTATATACGGCAGAGCAAACAGTGTACAGGTTCCACTGGGACAGTTCTGGATAGGCCAGGATTTGCGGTAGCCATGACGACGTGTAACATTTTCACATATGAGATATTTTTTTGTGCCAGGAGAGTTTTACAGATGCTACAGTAAAAAAGCAAGCAAAGACAAAGACTGCAGAGGTGAGTCAGCAGTTTGCAGATGGAAGTAGCAGAAGGGTAAAACGGTCGTAGATATTCAATACAAAACAAGGTAGAATACATTTTTCACATAGTCAGCAAATTTGTTTGGACCCCAGTAAAATTGCATTTATTTGTTGTTTTTTCAAGAGATGTTGGCAAAAGAGACCAATATATAGGGTAGGCTGTGTTTAAAGAAGACATAGTGTGCTTTTGTCTGCTAAAGCCTATACTTACAATCTATAACATTCATGGACCATTATATTATATTTTGGACATTAGTCATATTCATCTAAAATGAAAAACTGCGGTGCCCAATGGGGACATTGCCATAAACATCATTAGTAGTGATGGGAAATTTTAGCTCCTTTTATGGGAACCAAATCTTAAAATTTCTGATCCCCAATTTGTGTAGTATAGGGTATATGGATTGTAATATTTCACCTGTATTTAAATAATCATTAATGCTACAAGAAGACCCTTCCTTGGACCTTGGTCAGGAGTACCTACCAAGGATTTAACCTCAAATATATCTTCTGTTAACAGGACAAACCTACAGGCACAGGGAGAACATGCAATTTTGGCCTTTCAGTTTGGCAAGGTCATACATTGGTTGCCTCTCCTGTTACATTTTACATTTAACACATGTCAGTGCAGTGCAGTCGCCTTTAACTATTAACGTCAACACCTACTGTATGTACATTTATGTCATAGAGAACGTACATATTTGGTCTTTGGTCATATTTAACATTTTTGATTATCGTGTTTTTAGGCAAGACACTTCACCCATCTTGACTACGTATGAATGTGGTGAGTGCTTGAGTGAGAGCTGTTAGCGATGCTATTTCTTTGTCTAGAATGTTCTACTTTAAAAGGGTTTTCCTCTCCGCAGATCTGATTTGTAACTTCGAATGGTGGCGTTAATTGCTTTCCTCCATAGAGATACGTAGATACATTTAATGCCAAACTGTGTAGTATTCAAGGAACAGCAACAACATATCCATGGAGACAAGCTGGTGGTATGCCCTCCATCTTAAAGTTACATAATGTGACTTTAACAAATGAATCTATTTTACTTCTTTTAGCTGCTAACACATAACATATATAGGTTAGCATGTGACCTTTTATTGTTTTGAAAATGCTAAACAAACAAGGCCAAAACAATGTACTAACATGTTTTATTCGCTCTGAGTCTCCTCTCTCTGTTCCCTCTGAGCTAAGTCACTCCCCCTTCAGAGCGCTATTACAACACAATCAGCGTGCATCCTGCTAATGAAACTACTGCACACCACATCAGGTTTGTCAAGTTGTTGTGTACAGTTTTGTATCTTGTTTTTGTAAATTTATAGAGAAGGTTTGTGGGCTGAGCATTGGATAGAATCTCACAGCTAACCGTAAGAAGGTTCGAATACAGCCCGAGAGAAAGATAAATTACTCAAACATGTACGGATGACATCTAAAACCTCTTCAGGCATGGTTTTGTTGATGGAACAACATAGAAAAAAAAAAGCATAATACCTTTTCATTTACGCCAAACAGTAAACTTGCATAAACATTGTAGCAGCCTCCATCGCTAAATATATTTTCATTTTCCTGTCTGCTTTTCCCAGATTCACAAACTTCCACCTCCTCTCCACAGCCCGTACCCTGTAGCCCCTTATTGTTATTCCGTGGTATTTGACGTTGGGGTTTTTCAGAGACACTTCACTTGGCTCCATTTATTCTCAGCGCGTTGGCCTTTAACAAGTTCAACCAGTGCCTCTGACCTGTGCTCCTGTTGATTTATAGTAGTCTACAGAAAACACAGCCATCTCACTGTATATTTCACCGCACACTTCACGTCGCCATCAAGCTGATTCACCGCCATGGCGACACAACACTAAAATATTTTATCCCCTGTCGCAAAATTTCATAAAACGCGACAGATGGTGCAATATGAACTGGGATAAATGTGTCAGGGCGTAATGAATTTGGCGCGGTGCTTAATTCCAATGATAATATTATTGGAGATTAGAAATGTTGGTTATTGGTGTGATAATGGCGTCTTTCAAAGCAGATATGGTTGTGTGTTGCCATAACTCTTGCCGATAATTACATGAGAGTAGGTTTGATTTTCCAATATGGCCGTCGTAAAGGTTGTTTGATTTGGAGCGAAACAAATTGCTCATGGTGGAAAGAGTAGTGAAAGTGTGTATTTAAAGGTGCTATGCCTGATATGAAAAACTGAACTAGTTCGTTTAAATTGTTGTACAGATAATCATGAATTTATAAGCACTTTTCACAGATGAGTTTCAGATCCACTGACCCACAGGTCGGCAGTGCGATTCCAGCTCCCACAGATGAATGCTGCCGCTGTGTCCTTGAGGAAGACACTTAACCCACCTTACCTCCAGTGTCTGTGTACACTGGTGTATGAATGTGTGTGTGAATAGGTGAGTAGTTCCTTGACGTAAGCGCTGTGAGTGCCTTGAAGGTGGAAAAACACTGCATAAAAATATGACCATTTACTATGTACCATTAATGAACACTTCCTGATTATTGGACAATAAAATGCTTTCAAATGATATGCAGGACACAGCTGACTTATTTTGACCTCAAGGGCTGCTCAAGTACAGTAGTAGTACAGTAGTTACAGAAGATATATTAAAGCAACATTATTTACCTCTTAAAAAATACATAAATAAATGTTTTGCTGCTGACTTAGCCCAGGGAAGGTCCTCCTGCTTGTCTCCTTGGGAATGCTGTGTTTTTTAGCTATAGTCTTGTGTGTCTTGTGTGAAGAATGTTCCGAACTATGATTTTAACTGAAAATGTAAAGTTAAAAAAAGTACTTAAAAATAAATGAACCCAATTACAGTAACATAAGTACTTTTTGTCCCTGCAAATTACTACTACATCTGCTCTACTTTTTCAAAACTGCAATACCACATCAGTTTGGCTCTCTTGACCAGCAGTCTACTTCTGACAGACCCTGAGGCACTAGAGGAATGGGTCATTGCAGTGAACAAAATATCCCTGAAGGGAGTTATCCACATGGAAAATAAAAGTCAATTTCTCTGTTCGAGCGCAAAACCCTTTCTGTATATTAAGGTCTTATGGGTATAGTCATTATCACTTCCTCCCTACAGCCATAAGGTTCTGGGGTGGATTCTCAGACCATATGCAGCGATTCTACAGTTATGTAGTTTTCTTGTGGATGCTAGTGTTTTTTTTGTTTTTGTTTTTTTAACCTAGCCAGACATTTGAGTTTTCCACTATCCTATGTGGACAGACGAATAATGAAAAATGACTGAAAGATGTGTGAATGAAGCAAAACACACCTCCAGGTATGTTTTTGATGAGATAACAGCATTCTAACATGTCTTAAAGCTCACAATAGTTAAATTTGCGTTAATAGGATCTTTAATATCTATAATTGCTGGGCCTTACCACATACAATATAATCATACAGTTCCATATCTTTTCAGTCAGTACAAATGAATAAGGTGAAAGGTCGTGGCATTATTCATTATTCTTCTAGCCAGAAAAGTAAAGGTCTACCTGATTTTTACAAACTGTGAAAGAGAAAGTTATTCCTCTCTTTCCTAACACATCACTAGGATCCTAATCATTCACTGTGATGCCTTTATAAACATTTTTCCTGATTTTCAGAAACTGTCCAGGTACCACTCACAACAACAAGCATGCTAATCGTGCACTTCCTGATTCCTGCACAATTAATGCTTTGTAATTAGATGCAGACACACTCCAAGAGATAATTTTATCTTTACAGCGGCAAAACACATTTCGCACAATGATATGGAAAATCATGTACAGCCACTTTAATACGGTACATTTGCAAACCCAATCTCCAACAAACAATAAGATTGAACATTTGTGGGTTTGCTCTTTGGAGACTTCTGGACACTTGAACACATTCAGCTACCACCAGTAAAAGTATGAGAAACCAATAACCTTGTGTGTTATGTTGGGATATCACAGAGCCCAAAGTGGTCAATAAAGATTGTTTATGAGTGCTGGACAGACATGTCCGTTTTCTTGAAATGACTTGCCTCGG
Source organism: Periophthalmus magnuspinnatus (assembly GCF_009829125.3). NCBI lineage: Eukaryota > Metazoa > Chordata > Actinopteri > Gobiiformes > Gobiidae > Periophthalmus > Periophthalmus magnuspinnatus. Next base: position 17,354,800 of record NC_047146.1, read on the forward strand.
TTCAATATTGGGAACTTGTTTTTACTATGGGTTAGCCAAGGTTTATGGGACACCAAACAGTGATATAAAACCTCACTTATTGCAGTCCAAGACAAGGAGGGGAAGAGAAGACCACACCTTAGCAAGCTGTAGATAATCAATCAAAATGAAAATAAAAATAGCCGTTTGTAGGACACAGGCTGCCTCACAGCAAGAAGATTCCGGGTCGCCTGACCCATTCTGTGTGTGGAGTTTGCATATTTCTCCCCATGTCTTGGTGGGTTTTCTCTGGGCACCCTGCTTTCTTTCAACCCAAAACATGCACCATAGGTATAATCCTCTAGTTAAGGTAGTTTTGAGCAAGACCAGCTCTTTTGGAGATAGGCCTCTGGTCTCCTGACCTGCAGAGACTAAGTGAAGTGCCATCTGAAAGTCTCCTAGAAGATGTGAATGCAGCATTGAGCGTGATCCCTACCTCAACCATCACAAAAACCAATGAGCTGACGTACACTTCAGCCGCAGTGATCCTAGAGATGCTTGGCTATAAGAGCAACTATTGGAGCCATGAGAAACAATACTCACCATGGAAACCGTTAGAGGCTAAAATCAAGGCAGTATGGAGAGAAATGAGCCAACTGTCAGAAGCCCAGAGAGGTACGATGAAAAAACAAGTACCCAAGAGGTACAGCCAGATGCCCATACCTGAAGTACTAGGAACTGCCTAACAAAGGCCCCAAGCCTTGGCCAGCCGCCTAAAGAGGTACACACAAGATAATGAATCCAGACAAATAAACAATCTGTTCGCAACACAACCGGTGAAAGTGTACGCTCAATGGCAGGGTAATAATACCAGAGCAGACTCACCAAGGCTGGAAATCAAACAGTACTGGAAAGGCATATGGGACAAGGAGGCATCACATAACAGCGATGCACAGTGGCAGGTGGCTCTGAGAGAAGGCCACAGCAACCTCCCTGAACAGAATCCCGTCACCATCACAATGGATGACATCCAAGAAAGAGTCTCAGGTATGAAAAACTGGACCGGACCTGGCCCTGACATGATCCATGCCTACTGGCTAAAGAAGCTTACTTCTCTCCATGAGCGCCAGACAGCACAAACAAACCAGCTGCTAATGGATGAGACTCATCCTGAATGAATAACCAAAGGGCGTACAATCCTGATCCAGAAGGATCCCTCAAAGGGTACAGTGCCATCCAACTATTGGCCAGTAACCTGTCTCTCAACAACATGGAAGCTCATGTCTGGCATCATCACGGCTAAGTTAAGTGGTCACATGGATCAATACATGAGCACAGCGCAGAAGAGCATCAGCAAAGATACCAGGGGAGCCAAACACCAGCTCTTGGTAGACTGAACAGTTGCCCGAGACTGCAGAACTCGTAAGACCGGCCTGTGCATTGCCTGGATTGATTACAAGAAAGCCTACGACTTAATTCCACACACATGGGACACTGAATGCCTGGAGCTGTACAACATCAACAGGACTCTAAGCCTTCATTGCAAATTTAATGAGGTTGTGGAAAACCACCTTTGAGGCCAATGGCAAGCCACTTGCACAAGTGACCAACAAATGTGGCATATACGAAGGAGACACATTGTCCCCACTGCTGTTCTGCATAGGTCTGAACCCCCTCAGCCAAATCATCAACAACACTGGCTATAGATATTGACTCAGGAACGGGGCCAGCATCAGTCACCTCCTCCACATGGATGACATCAAAGTGTACGCTAAGAATGAGCGAGACATCTACTCACTGATCCACACTACCAGGATCTACAGCACAGACAATGTGATTCGGGCTTGAGAAGTGTAGCCGGATGGTGACAAAGAGAGAAGGTAGAGGGAAGGATGATGTTTGCAAAAGATAGAGGAATTTGTATGCTTTCAAAATGGCTGCTTCATTAAGAGCTCATTGCCCACACCCTGAGACTTATGTAAATTATTTTAACAACTTTTGATCCCAGATATGTCCTGATGATGCTGCCTCACTTTGGAGTCTGTCAGATGAAAACCCTAAAACTATAAGTGCTAGATTTAGGACATCTGTATAGTTAGATTCAAAATGGCCGACTTCACATCAGTGTTAGGGTGTGGTCCCTTTTTTGCTCAGGGTGTGTGTATCAAATTTCATTAGTCTATGACGAACAAAAAAAAACTGTACAGGAGGCGCTGGAGAGCTATTTTTAAAGATAGAAGTTTAAGTTGTATACCATTATGTCCAGGTCATTAAAATACACAAACACCACATTCGGCAGTTTGAATCTGAAAGCGTTTGACCGCGGCCAACATTTTATTTAAAAGTTAATTGATAATCTTTTATTGTGCATGGGTTTTGTGTCTTTTGGCCAAGTTTGAAAAGTTTTTGATGAAAAGGAGATGGAGGGGATCAATCAATCAATCAATCAATCAAATCAACCAAACTTGATTTCTACAGCACCTTCCAACAACCGAAGCTGACCAAAGTGCTGTACAACATTAAAAACACGATTAAAAACAAAAAGAACATCATACAAATAGGTTAACAGAGCACATTATAGCATTAAAATAAAAGTGTCATAGGGCCACTAAGTGTTAAAAGCCGTTCTAAATAAATAAGTTTTAAGTTTGGCTTTAAACAGAGGCAGGTCAGAGATGGAGCGCAACTCAATGGGCAAAGAGTTCCAGAGTTTTGGACCGGCCACTGCAAAAGAACGATCACCCCACTTTTTGCCCCGGGACCGGTGGGACCTCCAGCAGATGTTGCCCAGCAGATCGTAGAGCTCTGCTGGGTTGGTGAGGGGTCAAAATGTCACACAGATAAGAAGGTGCAAGACCACTGACTGCATTAAAAACAAACATCACAATTTTAAAATGAATTCTGAACTGGACAGGGAGCCAGTTCAAGGAGGAGATGTTAAAAGATTATGATGATGTCCCAGATTTGATCCAATGTGGATTGTAGGGTTTAGGGTGGGGCCATAATATCATTTTTACATGTCCTGATGTGACTTATTTTTGATGCTAAGATTAATTTGTCTACAATGACATTTTTCTGGGCCGGGCTCCCATAGGTGCACTGTAATCGACTCACTCAAAATTTGAGCTCACTGAACTCTAATCTTTGATACCAGTTTATTGTGTACACATTATTGTATACTGTTTGTTTTTGTGATTTTCCTCAGAGTTGTACAAATACAATAGGGCTCTCGCATGGGTGTGAGGCGGACAAGTTGCTGACTCGCCCTCCTCGCACATTTGTGGTCGGGCCCTAAAAAATTTTTAAACTATCCAGCCCAACCCCTGTTCCCCTCTGTCTGTCCCTCCACAACCCAAAGTCTGCTTCATTTGTCCAACCTCAGCACTGATCTTAGCTGGACCGTAAAATACATTCTTTTCATCCAATCTCTAAAAGACTCCTTCATTTTACCATGACATGTTGCTGATCTCATGAAACTGTCTGAAATATCTTGCATTGACCTAAAGTCAAGTTAAGACCATACAGTTTTTGAACGATTGTCAAAATGACGTTTACAGTTCACTCCTATGAGAATTTGGAAACTGAGGTTAGCTTGCTATGATGACACAGTGCAGTGGCAAATAAGTTGGCACACCTTCGTCTGGGCAAGTAAGTCCTCAGTTCGAATCCTAGACTAAATACAGACTTGTTTTTGTGTCCCTGTGTCTGGCAGACATGTTGAGAAGGATGGGTCAAATCCAGAGAACCTAATGAGATAATCGTTAAAGAGGGGGTATTTCACTTCTATGGGGTATTTATTACTAATACATAACATATTTAGATCACCATACCTTTTATTTGTTTTGAAAATGCTACACTACAATTCAAAAGTTTGGACACACCTCCTCATTCAATGTTTTTTTTTTTTTCTTTGATTGCCACTTTCTACAGATACATACAGAGGACAGCAAATATATGGAGCAAGATATATGGAATTATGTTGTAAAGTAAGTTAAATAACTCTTTTATTCCATATTTAATATTGAAATTCCTTTGAGTTCAAACCCTCTCTCAGGGCTTCATGATTTTACCTTCAGGTGTGCCTTGTAAGGGTCAAGAAATTGCAAATAAAAGCAGTGAGTAAAGCAAAGGGTGGCTTTAAAAATAACTGTGAATAATTCATTAGTTTTGATGACTTCTATAAAGTAAATAATGGAAGTAAAGGAGAAAATACATTAAAAGACTTAAAAGACGTCCAGACTTGTAGATACTGAAACATAAGACCAAATATTGTTGCATTTGTGACACAAAAAGGCTTTAAAATGGATTGAAAGAAAAGCAAATGCAAAAATGTAAGTGATGTAAATGAAATGACATTTAAATTAGTTTTATTTTATTTTCCATCTTTATAGATATGTTTATATATTTTTTGGCACTGCTAACTTGTTTGTCTCAGAGTAACGTACTGAAGCACCAATTTTCATCAGCCACCTTCACCATCTTTGACAGATAATTCCATCACACTAAATCCGCCATTATTTTAACCTTTGAACTTATCTGTCTTTGCTTGTTTAGTACTTATCTTAGCCTTCATGTCCGTTATAATGACACTTTATTGACGACAAGGTTGCGTTCCTTTGTCTCGCTCAGTTTGACCTTTACCCATAATTCCCCTCTGCGAGCCGAGCGTCGCTGTCCTGTGCTGGTTCGTGTTATCAGAGCTCTGATGCTCAGTAGATATGGGGCCGTATCTTGCCGCCGGAGCAGCAGCGTTAACGAGGGGGCGTGTCCAGATTGGGCTGCCACTACCTACATTATGTTAAGGCTGGCTATAGTTGGTGATGGGATCTGAACCAATCTGTGACTATTGTGGCATAAAATCACTGCCAGCATGGGTGATGTCTGCAATCTTTGCCTCATTACTAGGCAGCAAAGAGAGATATGAGTGCTTTATAGCGGAGAAGATGATGGTCCTCAGCTGTAAAAAAAAAAAAAAAAAGAAGAAGGAAAAAAAGAAAGAAAGTTATATATGGTACAATAAAACAGGCCTGAAGCCTCACAAATGGAAGTACGCACCAGTTTCACATTCTCATCTCACGGGTGTCCACTGCATTTGCTCCCAAACAGGTGGATGTCTCATGGATTATAGAATACTTTTACTGTCATATAAAGTTTTGTTTCTGATTTTACAGCTTTGATCAAACCATCAACACATAGAGAGGGTGATTGCATGAGCTGCATTTGCTCCGCACAAGTAGGCCTGCCACAATAAATACTACATTGTTGTTGTTTTTTTATCATTCAATATATGAAAGCTGGAACAGTACTTTTTTTTTGGGGGGGGGTCAATATTTATCATGGGTACTTTTTATTTGTGTTACTGGAACAAATTTTGTTATTTTTGAGGCTATATGATAAGATCTAATTCATAAAAGGTTGAATGAATAATGTCTATGACTCATTACAGATGCAACCTAACTACTAAAAGGAAAGGCTTCATTCTGACATTCCAAAATATTGTAGATTTAGAATAGTATTTGCGGTTTAAGACTATTCTTGGGTTATTGTGTCAAAGGCATAAACTAAACTCGAGATAGGTCTATGCACAAGTGACTGATATGACAGGTCAGCGTTGAGAAGACAAAGACATTTCCTTTGTAACTGTGTATTAAGTACACATACTATTGGATTTGTGGGGCTGTTCTGGCCACACGACACTCAAGGAATCAGCACCTTTGAGATAGGAGGTTACGCAGCTATGGTTTGTGCTTATAGAAAGAGGCCCCGCCATGCGTTCACTTCAGTAAACACTAACCCATTGATAACCAGTTTTTATTTAGTTATGCAAAATGTCTGTGGCTTATAATGAAAAGCACAGATCCCCGTTGTTGCTTTTGTAATGCATGTGTCAGTTTTCTTTAGACCTGTTTGTTTGTTTGTCGATCCTCTTCCTCTTTTGCTTTGTCCAATCCTTCTGAAAGACATCTTTGTAACATATTGTTGAACAACACGGGCTTAAGGGCATCGAAACATGACACAAAGCTGTGATTCAGAAGCTCACAGCGGGTGGCGATAAAGAGGACACGGCCAACAACAGCTAGCATGCTACCATTGAAGCAGTATTACTTCTTGGTTTCCTGGTTTGTGGAAGATAAAAAACAATTTAGAATTAGATGCATTTTGACCTTATGAGCTGCTATTGATGATAAAAAAGGTTCAGTTCCTTTAAAGACAAATCAAAGTTATAGCTAACCTTTAAAAAACTTCAAATTGTTGTGTAATTCTGTATGGTTTGCTTTGTCCAATACTTTTCAAAGACGCCATTGTAACATATTGTTGCAGCCAGCATTACTTGTTGGCTCATGGAGGATAAAAACACTTACACTGTCCCTTACATTAAAATCCTTCCAATAATAGTTAACCTTCCTAAAAAATACTGCAATGAAATTCTGTATTATATAAGAGTTTTATTTGTTTGCTTGTTGAGCTCCCTTTTGCCCACACCCCGACACCCCTGGTTTTCTCTGCCCATTCCTTCTGAAAGACATCATTGCAACATATTGTCGACTGGTATGGGCGTAACAGCTAGCATGCCAGCATTGCAGCCACCATTACTCCCTGTTTCATGGAGGATAAAAGCGCTTTAACCCTATTTCGGCGGATGCTATCGCCGCTGATAGATTCGCGGTTGTGAACTTTCCATTACCGTAACTCTGCAACCAATTGTGCTTCATGTAAATTCAAATGGCATCTCAAAGCAGAAGCATGGGGTTCTTTAAATATGTTACTTAGTTTACCAAAGATTATAAACTCATAAGCTGCAGAACTTTCATTCCAAAAAAATAACAGCACCAAACACAAAGCTGTGATTCAGAAGCTCACAGCAGGGGGCGATAAAGAGGACACGACCTGCCCGCCTCTACTCCCTTGTCCTTCGCCCCCAGCACAGCCTCTGAGGTGCAGCCAAAAGCCAGGCCGATCCGCTGAGCCTCTGCATTGATCTGCTCCAGAGCCGAAAATACATTCTGTGTGTGCTACCTCAAAGTCAGCCCTGCTTTTGCTGCCAGCTCCAGCCCAGGATGGACAGCCACTAGAGCCCACAGGAAAGGAGCAATGTCACCTGTTTTTAAGAGAGATACGCTGGGTGATAAGCTAGTCTGACTTTTCTGAGTTCAAAGACGGGGTATTTCTAGCACATAACATATTGCGATGAACATGTTACCTTTTTATTGTTTTGAAACTACTGCACATCACATCAGGGTTGTGACGTTGCATTGTATTCCTTTCTACTGTTTTATATGTTCATGAAAAATTACAGAGCGGGAGCATGAGTGACGTAGGCTTTGGGCTTAAATAAGGCCCTTTTCAAATATGTTTCGAATGATATATATTCTCAGTGGTGCTAAGCCACTATTGCCGCCACAGCTGCCCTTGTGCGAACTAACAGAAGCAAGGCAGCCTATTTGCGCCATCAGCCTCTCCAGCTAACACTCACACACAGATACACACACCACTACACATAAATGAAACAACAGCTTACAAACATTTCAACAATATTCTCAAAAATTCATTTTCTTGCTACTGTCACACGCTTTCTTGTAGCTGTGTCGGAACAGGTCAGGTGTGGTCACAAATTTGGCTTTGTGGAGTAAATAAACTATGCAGTATAAAAGCGTCTTAAGGATTTTCAAAAAGTGCTTCAGAAATCAAATGGGATTAATATTACTATTATTAAAAAGTGTTCATGTAAAATTTTACCTTCAAAGGTCTATTTCGTGAACACTACACCATTTACATTCTAAAGTGTCACTCCTCATTCTTCACTTGCCACACTACACAACTCTTTAAACCAGGAGTCTCAAACTCGCAGCCTGGGGGCCAATTGCGGCCCGCAAGATGATATTTTGTGGCCCGCAGGACAATATGAAAGTTTAATGTTAGTGTGGCATTATCATGTTGCTTGTAAAAGGTTCCGCCAAATCGGTAAACCCCAAACACACGTGTCACTCGCGCTGTGTACTCCCATCACAAAAGATTCAACAAATAACAATGTATATCCATAAAATCCACAATAATTGACATATCTCATGCATGTTGAAAACAGCGATGGCATTTCAGAAGATTTTAACAAAGCTTTTTGTGGAATACCTGATGCAGCCCGACCTCACCCAGACTCTGCCTCCTATGGCCCCCAGATAATTTGAGTTTGAGACCCCTGCTTTAAACAGTACTTTTTGGAGCATACAGTATTGACCTCACAAGGTCAGGCATGTTCCTTCCAGCGGTCCCTGCCTCCCTCTGTCAGGACTCTCTATAGGCAGGTGTGGAGGTCAAATGAGTCCAAAGTGCATTATCTACATGTAAGTATTAAGCGTTTCTAAAAATCAAGAAGTGCACTGTAAGCATGCTGCGCTTAAAATCTCATTGTGGTGAATAATTAGGATTTTTAGAATGAAATAACTTTGGCCTTCTGCAAACTGTTTAAAATGAACTAGTTCTGTTTTTCAGTACAAAGTTTACCTTCAAAGTTATTCTATCGCATGAGCTGTTCAACACTCTACCATTACACACCGCACCTATCACACTTCTTCCCTTGCCCCGCTATGTCTTTAAACTACTTTTTGGAGTGTGTTCACCTCACAAGGTTAGGTGTGTTGCTTCCAGCGGTCCCTGCCTCTCTCTCTGTCAAGTCCCTCCCCAGACTCATTCATTTACATTTTACAGCGCTTTAAACAGTAACCCTGCTTCTGCCTGCTCACATTTGAACAGTGAGTCTAACCCTAACCCAAAGCCAATGACATCTACAGGTGCAGCAGGGTTTGGGGAGTAGAGTGAGGCAGAAAACTCAATTTGGCCAAAAAATGACTTTTTTATGACGGGTAGTTATGCTATGAGGCCTGTGATTTATGTCGTCCTTTTGACGCTAACCCAAAGTCCTTTCGGCCAGATTTTTAAAGTCGCTATTTTTTCATTGTCTTACCCCAGCACAGATATTGTACAGGCAGCTTTTGAGGTCAAAATAAGTCCACAGTGTCTTGTCTACATCTAAAAGAACCAGGAGATGCACTGTTAGCATGCTAGTTATGGTTAGCATTAATGAGTTCACTGCTTTGTCCACTGAAAATTGTGAAAAAAAACCCAAACATTTGAACTCTCAGCAGAGTGAATAATGCATATAAAGTGAAGAATAACTTTAAACCACTGTAAACTGTTTAAAACATTCACATTTTTCAGACAATAAAAAAATGAAACAGCACTTTTAATATTACTATTACAAAAAGATTTTGTGCAAAACTTATTCATTAGCGTGAAATGTTCGACACTCCACCGTTACACTCTGTACTCTCACATCTCATTCTTCAGCTGTCCCTCTATGCAAGTCTTTTTAAGAGGGTGGTATTTTAAATCTATGGGGTATTTGTATCATGTTTTTGTATATTTATGGAGAATTGTGGGCTAACCGCTAAGGGGGTTCATATAAGACCCGGGAGAGTATGTTAAAATACTCAAACGTGCATGGACGACATCTAAAATGTCTTCAGGCATGTTTTTGATGAGGGGACAATGTTATAACAGGGTAGAAAGCTAAAAAAAAATTGATTTTCCATAATACCTCCTCTTTAAACTGTACTTTTTTGGAGTGTGCTCACCTCACAAGGTCAGGTACGTTCCTTCCAGCGGTCCCTGCCTCTCTCTCTGTGTCAGGTCTCTCCCCAGACTCATTCATTTACATTTTACAGCGCTTCAAACAGTAACCCTGCTTCTGCCTGCTCACATTTGAACAGTGGCTGACTTTATGCGCTCTGCAGCCTTATTCCAGGGAGGACACTTTGCCTCTCCTCCTGACGGGTGTGCACGGTAATGGGGTCCACGTATCGCTCTGGGCCACACTTTTCATTCACAGCGGGGGCTCAGCGGGGGGGACCTTCTCTTGCCTGACCTCGTAAGGCAGCGGAGAGGACGGGCTGACAGAACCGTGCGGTCAACATGGAAACGTATTGGTCAATTACATTTCAGGTTTATGTGGAGAATTCAATTAGCTAAATGTAATAAAAGTGGCAGGAAAGTGCTTTGGATTGAATCTAAACAGAATGGTGTGTATAAACCTGGGAAAATGCAGGATTCTGAAGACCTACCCTTTATCATATCCTGTCCCAGTATAGATCCTTGATGCGTTATATTTAAATGTTTTTAGGTTTCATATTTCACTATTTATAACTAGTGTGATGTATGGATAAGATATGATGTTTTATGTGTATAAGATGCTAGCAGAAGATTCTGTAAAGAGCACGCTATTTATATTTGTCTTCTTTTTTGTTCTCGTTTTTGTTCTTCTTGTTCTTATTGTTGTTATTCTTCATCTTCTTGTTCTTCTTGTTCTTTTTCTTCTTGTTATTGTTATTTTGCATTATTATTTTGCATTTTAATTTGGATACTGATGGCATCCAACATTAAATGGCCTATACTGCATTTTTTTTTACTATGTTATAATATTGTTTCCTCATCACAAACATACCTAGAGTTATGTTTTATTTTTTTTCACAAATGTGTGACACAGATCCTACATATTTAGGCTTTGTTCTTTTCTCATAGAGGAAACACTCTGTTCCACCTTGTGACGTCATGTGGTAATACAGAAAATGACCCACTGTGTTTTTAAACTCCATACGCCTTCACTAGAATCATTTTGATAACTTCAGCCCTGTATTTGTGTATGTTTGAAGTTACAGCTATTGTTTTAGCCTCATTAAAACTGCCTCACTCGTCATATTAGAGACTTTCTATTGACAATTTCAACTGTGCCAAAGGTAAAAGTAAAACATAAAAACATATAAAACAACAATTTAAAGTAATTTTAGAGTACTGAAGAGCAAAGCAGAGCAGTTAAATGTATGCTAAAAATGGCAGTTAACTTTAAAACTACCACTAAATGACATCACAAGGTAGAACGAAGCATTTTGAGGTTTGAGGATGCAGACAACTGAATAAGCCGGGATTACTCAAACATGTGAAATAAAACACAACTCCAGGTATGTTTTTGATGCGGTGACGGCGTTATAACATGGCTAAAAGCTCACACGAGTCAGTTTGGCGTAATATAAGATCTTTGAGCTTTCAGAGTTTTAAGTCTTATTACAGTCAAATAACTAACTGCTAATTTAAAATGAGCGTAAAGCTGGCATTTCGCTAATGGCTAACCAGCTTTCACTTGAGATTTGCGTCTGGTAAACATCTAGTGACCACTAAACATCCTCTTATACGTGTTACTGATAAGCAGACCAGATAAATAACATAAATCTACTTTTATATAAATGTCTACGGGGTCACCACTCCACAGATATGACCTGTAACTTGGAATGGTAGTGTCAGCTGGCGCCTGAATGGAGATAGATCAGTTTGATATCACACTGGGAAACATTCAAGGCAAAGCGAAAACCTCTCAACAACAGGTAGCTTACACTGCACCAAAAAAGTTACGCAGTGCACTTTAAGTTAGTTGAATATAAAGCAGCTGCAATTGTAGCAATAACACATAAATCACCCATTTTGCATTTTATGGTGCACAATTTTCAACAAGCCAGTGCCTCAAAGCAGCCCTTACAGTCCACTGGAATGTAAAATCATAATTACACCTCTGATGGATGGTGAGTCTAAGTTACGGCACAGTTTTCCATATGCTAGCACTGCTCTTTATGAATGACTGTTATTCTAAAGCTCTCGGCGTGTAACGTCTGGTGTGCTCTTAAAGTGACGGCAGCGCAGTTTTTTTTGGAGTTTCGACAAGGACAGGTGTGGGAGCAGATGTTGTCGGCAGGTACGCACGCAAACCCCAAACAGACAGATGGAGCCACTCGCGCTGCCTTGAGACGAATGGATTCATTAATGTGACTCGGAGGAAGAGAGAGATTTAATCAAGAGAGCGCGGCAAATCTACCAGAAATTAGATGGTACTTTTCCCCCCGAGACTGCATACAACCAGCTGTATCCTTGCAGTTTATTCTGAAATATCCGATAGACTTCAAGTAGGGATGGGGCGAAACATTTCAAACAAGGCGAGATTTGTGGGGCTGAACTACTGCGGAAAATATCAAATTGCAATATTTTTCACAAGTATTGCAATTGCGTTTGGATTTGGGATTTATGTTTTAACATTTGATACTCTGCAATGACATTATGCTGGGGATGTTCTGCACGCATGTCTATGGCGGAATATTTAGCAGTTTCCATGGTGAAACAATGCACACAATAGTCGGAAAACTCAAGAAAAAATACAAAATTGATTTATTCATTCAAGGTCCTGTTTACGTGTTTGATTTTCAACAAAGACGTGGGAGTGACTCACCAAGGGAAAAGCTGTCGGCTAATGCTAGCTAGCTTGTTACTGCAATATTTTTTGAGAGGGACTTGTTTAATCCTCTCACATGTAGTAGTTCCAGGCAAGTCAGTTCTTTCTGGTCAGATTGTGATAAAATGAAGCTAGGATTTAAGTCTAACAAAACCTCAGACAGAGCAGTGCCTACAGTTAGCATCACCCTAATGATTTGAGTCCTTGAGAACGAGATAAGGATTTGTTTCTTATGTAATCGTAATCTTATCCTTTGTGTTTATGCAGAGAAATAGTAAATCTGATCAAAACAGTAGATCATAGACTTTTCCCCACCCACTTCTGCTATTGACCACTCTAAATAAAGGTCTGAGTGAGTGACAGCTGGATTCAACCAATCACAGAGCAGTGTGAGCTTCTTAAAGGCCAATAGAAACATGATATTAATTTCGCCCACCCCGACTTTGACATGACATATGGAAAATGAATGAATCCTTCTAAAATATGCCTTCTGAGTACCACCAGAACTAAATTAGAGCTATTACAGGACTCTTCTAGGTATAAAAATGTTTTGTGTTTTTGTATTTTTTTGGTAACCCATCAAGAATAAGAAACTAACACAAGGGATAAAAATGACTTTCTAAATAAACACACACTGCAGAGGAATTTGTATACTACCTGAAGCAGTTTGAAACCCATGGTTCTAGCACTAGCCAACCAAATATGCAAGACATGTTTAATTGTATAGCAGAATTTGTACACAAAGTAATTCAAAGTGCTTTAAAATCACAATACAAACAAATCAAAACCTAAATAACCATCATAAAATTAACATTAAAAGACAAGAGTGCAGAATAAAAACCTTTCAGTCACATGCTCCGCTAAACATTGTCAAAGTAGAGGCCTGTCTCACGTCTTCAGGAAGACTGTTTCAGGTTTTAGCTGCTTAAAACTGAAACTCTGATTCTCCATGTTTAGTCCTGACTCTGGGCACCAGCAGGAGGCCGGTCCATGAAGTCCTCAGAGTGCGAGACATGTTAGAGATGTACTTTGGTGCTAAGCCACGGAGAGACTTGTACTACTATCTATTTTCTGAGCCACATGAAGCCAGTGCAGAGATCTGTATAGTCCAAACAAGATTCATAACATGTTAATATGACAAAGAAATACATGTCTACTAATGTCTAGTGGGACGTCATCGGACCAAGACCAAATCTGATTAGCAGTTTTTACTCAAGTGAAGAACAAAAATGTGATATCAGCTAAAGCCATTTTTGAGGGGAGTTTTGGAGCAAGATTTGTAATTAGTTGCCATTCAAACATCTGGAGTAAATATACATGGACGATCAATAACCCTGCATGAATCCGTCTTACCTTATGTTCAACAGCTGGCTGCGTCACATTTGTGAAGTTAAACCGTGACAGTTGTTCATCTGAATCATTTGTCTTGTTTATAATCATTCTGGGCCAACTAATGTTAGGCATGGCAAAATTCAGGGCAGTTGGTGCTATATTGGTTCCATCAAACTTTTTTATGGCTTTTCACAAACTTTTGAACAGTTGTCAAAGAATAGAAAACTCACAGAGGAACTGATTTAAAGGCACTCTACCAGATTTTTACTGTCTTAAAAATGTGAAAATCAGAGGTAGTTTATTTTAAATGGTTTGCTGCGATGCAAAGTTATTTCTCACTTACCGTATGCATTCCGAGCATCCTAATTATTCACCACAATGAGTTTATAAGTGCTTTTCATGAATCTTAGAGACCAGTGTGGAGCTGTCACATGAATTTCTAGCACTGTTTTGACATGGAAAAAATGATTAAACCATATTTCCTTTGGAGTTTACATCAGCAGCTAGGACCAATATGGTGGCTGGTGGTAAAACGCAACATATTTTCTTTATAAGGAGTTGTACTTTACAGGTCTATATCCCAACACAATGAACACAATGAACAACTGGCAAACTCACAAAGCCACTTTCTTCTTGCTTTAATGCTGTCAAGAAAAAGCACTTGGCCCCTGTGTGCTGGATTACAGGAATTCATTTAAAGGTCATTTTCTGAGGCTTTATAGAGGCGCCATGTGTATTTTTTCTGGTGCATAATCTGCCACTTGTTTTCTCCATAATGTGATATTACCACTAAACCAAGTTATTGGTCAGATATGTGAGCCCCGCTAACCGTGAGATGCATGTTTCTTTAAATGAAATATATGCCAGACAAATAAGTTTAATGCTATACAGTGGAACCTCCCCACCAGAAAAGTCATTCAGTGCACCTTTAAATTAACCTAACTAACTGAATTCTTGCGGTATTTGTGAGTTCACAAACTCACAAGAATCTATCTTGGTGTTCCTGCTGGTGCGATAAGGTTCGGCCGCTGGTGGGTGAACCAATCACAGAGCAGCATTGAAGTAGGGGTGGAGCCGACAGTGAAACTCCCATATTCAGACTATTTTAGTGAAAATACACACTATATTATGTGTAATATTTTATTTGTGAAAAACGTGCCGAAGGAAGTGTTTTGTGCATTTGTGGACAGAGAAGATGCTTTTCTCTCAGCTGGATGTAACAGAAGAAAAATTTACACCAGTCTTGTGACGTTTCATCCAATTAGTATGGAATATTTGTTTCTACCATCTCCCATTGTCTTTAAAAGAGAGCCATTCCATATGTACAAGATATAAGGCAGTGTCCATCAGTAAACTGACCAGAACTGAAGAAGCAGCTTGAATGAGCAACAAACTGTATTCAAACCTACAACAATTTGTCCAGTTGACAGATTTAAACTTTGTCTTTTGCTGTGGATCAGACCTGGACGACTGAGGGATTACACAGACATATGTAGAACTCGATTCAGAGTGAGTCAGGACACCTTTAAACCACTTGTGGACACATTAAACATGCTTCAAAACAGATTTGAGTGCTTATAAGTCATGAGACTGAAAACAACAGCCAATTGCTGCCCAACAGTGAAACCAATTTGAGAGCTGCAATGAGTTTTCAGAAAACTTTTTTTTTTTTCCCATAAATCGTATAGAAGGAGCACTTTCTGGAATACTAGAAACCATGTAATGACGTCACAAGGTGAAAGTGCATGTTCTGATCTGAAAACCAAAGGAAATAGGAAATACACCAGAACATGACTTGAAGATAAAAAAAAATCCATATAGCATAATACTGGACCTTTAATGTATTTTACACCTGTATCTGCTCCGTTATCGCACACACCACTCCCGTCGTGAACTCCCTGGTGCACTCTCATATTGTATTCCTCCGTTCTGAATAATAAATCCAACGCACCTCTCGCACTTGAAAAAAACCTTGAATTTTTCATGCTGCGTCTCTCAGGTGAGGACTGCGAGCTGTTTGTGGAGATACGCCAAGTGTCAAAGCGTCTGTAATTTAACAGAGCTCTGGTGCTGCTAACTTCATAAAAATATCATATCTCGCAGACACGGCTCTGGTTCACGCAGAGAGACAGGACTTTTATTTTTGTAGCATTTAGTGGCTCAAGGATGATCGTTCATTTTACAAGGAGTGTGATGGCTAAACCAGAAGAATACAGAGAAAAATGATGCTATTAGATTTGGAATAAAAGGGAAGAAATCCAGTCTGCAGAATGTTGAATTCTTTGATCAAACTTGAAGATGGCTGAGTTATTACTGGTTATATCTGAATATATGTGGACATAAAATAACACTTACTTTATACTTCAGGGTTTAATGTTTTGTTTGTTAATTCTACTATTTCAAAATTTTTCTTAATTTTTTTTTTTTTTTACTCAAAAGCCGCCATGTTTGTTAATTAATTTGACCCTCAGCAGTTACACTAACAAAGTCCACAAATCCACAAATCCAATGGGGTTTTATGTATCTATACTTTAAGTACATCTTACCGTGGGTATTTTTTACTTTTACTTCACTACATTTGAGAGCAGGTGCACGTTCTACTCCTCAAAATTCAGCACAAGTCTTTATCAAAATCACTACATTTGAAGCTTTACTGAATCTCAAAATCTGTGTGAAAAACTTACTTTTTACTGTTAAAGTCAATTTTTAAACAGGTACTTTTCCTTAAGATGATTTTTTCATGCGATACTTTTACTTTTACAACTACACCACCTTCTGTACTATACACGGGGTCGCTGGTTCAATGTCATGGACCACACCGGTATAAGCCAAATGGCACACTTCACTACGGAAATAAGAGAAAGTATAAATAGTGTCCTGGGTGGTTGTTCGGAAAGAAGAATGACACGTCTTGCAGTCACATACAGGGGCGGTCACGTTTCAGGGGAGGTTGTGATTCGCGGGTGGTCACGATTAAGAGGTGGTCGCAGTCCATTCCGGATGCATGGGAGAGACGCGCGCACAGTGGTGAGGCCCATTATTGCCGCTTGTGGCTTAAAAATTGCGTTATTGCTATAATAACAAAGAACTGTTGCCATGCCAAATGCTTCAAATCAGTGAAACGCATGAACAGAACCAAATCCAAACAGTCGGGTTGCAACAAGAATGGCACTCTGTAAAACCAACGGTATATGAAATTACTGAGAATGAATGCAAACGGAGTAAATTAGGTGTGAGCTTTCAAGGGAAGGTGTTAGCTGCATAGTGACTGAGTGCTAAAGTGTGGTGAAGGTGAGTGGACTTTAAAACCACGGAGGAGCAATTCCTGGATTAGGCAAGGCAAGGCAAGTTTATTTGTATAGCACAATTCGTACACAAGGTAATTCAAAGTGCTTTACAGAATAAGAAAGACATTAAAATCACACAAATCAAACATAAATAATCACAAATAATCATCATAAAATCAACATTAAAAGAGAAGAGTGCAGAATAAAAACCTGTCAGTCATATGCACAGCTAAACAGAACTGTTTTGAGTCTGGATTTAAACATTGTCAAAGTAGAGGCCTGTCTCACATCTTCAGGAAGACTGTTCCAAGTTTTAGCTGCATAAAATTTAAACGCTGATTCCCCATGTTTAGTCCTGACTCTGGGCACCAGCAGGAGGCCGATCCCTGAAGTCCTCAAATTGCGAGATGGTTCATATGGCACTAACATGTCGGAGATATACTTTGGACTTAGGCCATGGAGAGACTTATACACAAGCAGAGCTGCTTTAAAGTCTATTCTTTGAGCTACAGGAAGCCAGTGCAGAGACCTGAGCACAGGACTTATGTGCTCATACTTCCTGGTTCTAGTCAGGACCCGAGCAGCAGCATTCTGGATGTACTGCAGCTGTGTTAAGGCTCGTTTGGAGAGGCCAGTGAGCAGGCCGTTACAGTAGTCTAACCTACTGGAGACAAATGCATGGATAAGTCTCTCTAAGTCTGGCTTTGACAGTATACCTTTGATTTTTGCAATGTTTTTTAGGTGGTAAAAAGCTGCAGATGTTATTGATTTGATGTGGCTGTTAAAGTTCAAGTCTGAGTCCATTATTACCCCTAGATTTCTAGCCTGATTTGAAGGTTTTAGAGAGAGAGACTGGAGGTGACTGCTGACACTTTCTCTATGTTTCTGTGGGCCAAAGATGATAACTTCAGTCTTGTCTGAGTTTAGCAGAAGAAAGTTGTTTTGCATCCACACACTGATCTGTTGGATGCAGTGGCAGAGTGAATCCACTGGTCCATATTCACCTGCTGCTAGTGAGACATAGATCTGAGTGTCATCTGCATAGTTGTGGTAAGACACATTATTGCTGCGTATTAACTGGCCTAACGGCAGCATGTAGAGATTGAACAGCAGGGGTCCCAGGATTGAACCCTGGGGCACCCCACAGGTCAGGGACATTTTATCTGATATACATTTTCCAATTTCAACAAAGTACTCCCTGTTTTCTAAATAGGACTTGAACCAGTTTAGTGCCGTACCAGAGATGCCCACCCAGTCCTCCAGTCTCTGTAAGAGGATCCCATGATCAACAGTGTCAAAAGCAGCACTCAGATCTAACAGGATCAAGACTGAGACTTTGCCTGCATCAGTGTTCAGGCGGATGTCATTTGTCACCTTGATAAGAGCAGTCTCAGTGCTGTGGTGGGGTCTAAAACCTGATTGGAAAACATCAAAGGAGTTGTTCATTTCGAGGAAGTTAATAAGCTGTTGGTAAACAACTTTTTCAAGGACTTTGCCTAAAAATGGCAGATTTGAGATTGGTCGATAATTGTTCAATATTGTGGCATCAAGACTGCTCTTCTTTAGGAGAGGCTTGATAACCGCAGTTTTCAAAGCACTTGGGAATGTTCCAGATTGAAGTGACATATTAACTATGTGAGTGAGTGGTGACAGCAAACTGTTGAGCACAGACTTTAAAAATTTAGTGGGTAGCACATCGAGGCAGCATGTAGATGAACTCAGACTGGTGACAATCTCTTGGACAGTTTTATCAGTTACAGGTGTAAAGTGAGTCAGCTCTAAGTGTCTAGGTGGGTGCTGGGTTGTTATTTGTGTTGTGGAATTTATGGCATTTTTAATACCCTGAACCTTGTCATTAAAGAATACTGCAAACTCATTGCACTTAGATGTGGAAATTAGTTCTAACGGCAGTGGAGCTGGGGGGTTTGTTAATCTGTTTACCGTTGCAAACAGGATACGAGAGTTGTTACTACAACTTCCAATAATGTCAGAAAAATACCTTTGCCTTGTTCTACATAAACTGTGGTTGTACATGTGCATCTTTTCTCTGTAAATTTCATAATGAACCTGGAGCTTTGACTTGCGCCATTCCCGCTCGGCCCTCCGGCACTCCCTTTTCTGTGCCCTGACCGAGTCATCATTCCTCCATGGCGCTTTCTGCTTATCTTTAACCATTTTAACCTTCATCGGGGCAATGGTGTCCAGAACATTCAAAACACTCGAAGTTACAGAGTTCAACAAATCATCAACATCAGAACATGAGGCATTTTCAAAGTGTATCATTTCCATGAACAGTGCACCTGTGTTATCATTTATGTGTCTCCTTCGAACAACTGCAGGACCAGCCGCTGGTTTGGGAATAACAGACAGGTCAAAGAAGACACAGAAATGATCAGACAGAGCAACATCCACCACATTGACATTTGAAATATTTACTCCTTTTGTAATGAGCAGGTCCAAGGTGTGTCCTCTGTTGTGGGTGGGCTCGCTGACATGCTGAGTCAGGCCAAAGGTTTCAAGGACAGAACTGAGCTCTTTAGCGTTCCTGTCAAACACATTATCCACATGTACATTAAAATCACCTGTAATGACTAAACCATCAAAGTCTGTGCATATGACTGAAAGCATCTCAGTAAAATCATCAATAAAACTCAGACAGTGCTGGGGAGGTTTGTATATGACTAAGTAGAGTATGGAGGGGGATTGTTTTAGCTCCATTTTGAATGAAAGATGAAAACACTCCAAATGACAATCTGTGAGTAACTAAACTATCTCTAAAAAATGCGCACACACCTCCACCTTTTTTGTTTACTCGTGTTTCAGATTCAAATTTGAAGTTGGGTGGAGTTGATTCCACTAGAATTGCATTACCTGTTTTTGTCGAGCCATGTTTCAGTTAAAAACATAAAGTCAAGACTAAAAGAAGAAATAAAATCATTAATTAAAAAGGACTTGTTACATAAAGATCTGACATTGAGCACAGCAAGTTTCAGATTAGTTTCAGTAGGACTGCATGTTATCTTCTTACAGGGAATGTGAACTAAATGTCTCTGATTGGACAGTCTAACTGTCCTTCTGTTAATCAGTCTACGCGGTGTAACTGTAGATATAGCTCCATCACAGGGCCTCAGCATGATATTATCTTTATCATGACTGTATGTCCTGAGACAGCAGAGGCCCTGTGTGTCCTAGCTCTTGTTGATAACAGCTCTGGGGGAAGGCAGGGAAGGGCGAGGAGGGGGGAGTTTGGGTGAGGGACCAGGTGAATGAGCAGGGGGGAGTTTGGGTGAGGGACCAGGTGAGGGCCGAGGAGGCGGAGCAGGGGGGAGTTTGCGTGAAAGACGAGGGGGGATAGGTGGGTACGGGGAAGAGTTCAGCATAGTTGATGCCAGAACTCTTGATCGCTCTATATTAGGTGTGAGAGGAGCCATCTT
The DNA here is from genome assembly GCF_009829125.3 of Periophthalmus magnuspinnatus. Taxonomy (NCBI): domain Eukaryota; kingdom Metazoa; phylum Chordata; class Actinopteri; order Gobiiformes; family Gobiidae; genus Periophthalmus; species Periophthalmus magnuspinnatus. The sequence goes on from NC_047146.1 coordinate 17,375,136, forward strand.
AATTCCTGATCTGATGAGACTTTCTAGATGGTCGGGAAGGGCCATAGGTGAAGGTGGGGAGGAAAAGGAGAGTGAGGAGTCCCTAGAGGGAGTGGATGTAGCAAAGGGGACCCAGGGTTGGTCTGTGGGCAGGGGTGATTTGTTCTCTTGGGGAGGTGGTGGTGCAGCTGAATCCTTCGCTGGGGGAGATGGTTGTGCTGCTGGTGGTGACTAATTCGCTGGGGGAGGTGGTGGTTGTAGTTGTGGTGCTGCTGGTGGTGCTGACACATTGGCTTGGTCTGTGGTTGGTGCAGCAGGAATGCTTCTCTCATTCCTCTTTTCTCTCACTGGCCCAGGACCCCGTCCAGGCCGGTTTCTCAGAGCGTGGAGGAGGTTATCCGTCAACACTCTTACTCCACCTCTGCTCAGGTGCGGGCCATTTCCCTTGAACAGGTCCTCTCGTTTCCAGAAAAGATCAAAGTTCTCAATGTAGTGCAGTCCTCTGGCTGCACATTCGTTGAACAGCCATGTGTTCAGCTGAAGCAGCCGGGTAAATTTGTTCATCTTCCTTCTGTCTATGGTAGGAAGAGGTCCACTGATGAAAGTCTTAACCTCCACTTTATCAAGCTCCTCAAATAATTCAATGAAATGCTTTTTCAAGATTTCAGTTTCATTCATTCTGGTGTCAACTGCACCCACGTGCACAATCAGCTGTTTAGCTCCTTGGTGTGTTGACAAAACTTTTGGGAGGAGTTTTGTAATCTCAGAGACAGTGTGACTGGGGTACGAGCAAGTTTGGATTCCTCTGTGAGTCACATCTCTGATAGCACCGTCTCCTAGCAGCAGCGTATCTCTGACCTTGACGTTTGGCACAGACCGCCTGTCTGCCGCCGCTCTTTTGCCAACTTCATTGCTCTTGTTTTGCGACAAAAATCCATTTTCTGTTTGTATATTAACATCAACATCAGTCTGTGACAGTGGTAAAAATCTGTTTGTAAGTTGTATTTTGGGTGATGTAACTATATTAGCATTGTCTCTTATCACTTGTCGCGTTGGCTTGAAATTCTTGTCTTTACAAAGTTTTGGGAAAGACACCGTATCACTCAGGTTTAAGTTGAAAGTAGCAGATTTTTCACTCTCTTCTCTGAAAGTAACTGTGGGTTGCTTACCACTGGAGGTCACAGGAAGCGTTTGGTGAAGTCCTTTTTCAGATTCTAAAACAAATATCCGTGCTTGTAGCTCAATAATTTGTTGTTGATAGTTCCGACAGCGTTCGCAGAAAGAATTCCTTTTGTTTCTTCCCGCGGACATGTTGCTGGCTCGTCAAAAATTTTGTTAAAAAAAAAAGTGAAAATGGTTTAAAAATCTTGGTCTACTTAAGAGAAAATCATAACTAAACAAATCTCCCAGCAATGGAAGAGGTAAAATTATTTAAAAAGCAAAGTAAGGAGGAAGCAGCAGGAGCAAGCAAGGTTTGCGTCTGCACTCTTCAGAAGCAGGAAGTAATGCTTCCACCACATAACATCATACACAGATGATGAAATGCATTTAGTACTCAATACTTTAATAAACATGCATTCTTACTGTGAGCGCGGTCCTCAATCCACAGATCTGACCTGTAACCTCCAGGCAAGGAACAACATCTCCATGCCAGAAAAATGCCATAGCCTTTAAAATCTCCCAACTTTCAATTTTGCTAAATATGGGAACTTTAATCCAACCCCTCTAAGTTTTAAAAGTACTCACATCTAGGTTTGCTTAGTCTAAAAGTACAGATGACCTGAACTCAGAGTCTGTGCTTGGCCTGGCTCCCTGCTCCATCACCTCTGCCCCCCTCCATCTGTTGGGAGAGACTCGAAGGTTATTATGGGCTGTTTTTCCCGGCAGCCATGTTTGACCCATGTGACCTGTGAGGACGGATCACATGACACCAAGCGGGGACCTGCTGACCACTGTCCAGCGCAGCAGCTCTGACCTCCACCCGGGAGCCTACTCTCACCCCTGGCCCGACCCATCTCGACTCATTCCAGATGGGCAGTTGGAAGGGAACACAACAGGGCCTGTGTCCAGCAGGAGAGCCACTGTCCAATCGAGATAAAGTCAAAACAGAGAAGAAAGTAATAAAAGCCTGTGTACAGAAATCCAAAAACATGAAAGTGACATCAGGTTGAATACTTATTGCTTGTAATATTTGATCAACATGGTTTAGGTAACACAGTTTAAATACGTGGCTAGCACAGCACAGTGCAGTAGAGTGCAGTTCATGGATGATTATATTGTGTCTGACCAGTTAAAATAGGCAAGGCAAAGGAGGAAGTATTTATATAGCACAATTTGTACACAAAGTAATTCAAAGAGCAGACAAAGACAGAGAAAGACATTAAAATCACATTACAAAACAAAACATAATCATCATAAAATTAGCATTAAAAGAGAAGAGTGCAGAATAAAAACCTTTCAGTCATATACACAGCTAAAGAGAACCGTTTTGAGCCTGGATTTTAACATTGTCAATGTAGAGGCCCATCTTCAATAAGATTGTTTCATGTTTAGCTGCATAAAACTGAAACGCTGATTCCCCATGTTTAGTCCTGACTTTGGCCACCAGCAGGAGGCCAGTCCCTGAAGTCCTCAGAGTGTGAGATTGTTCATATGGCACTAACAGGTCAGAGATGTACTATATGTGCTAGGCCATGGAGAGACTTGTTCACAAGCAGAGCTGCTGTAAAGTCATAGGCAGCCAGTGCAGAGACCTGAGCACAGGACGCATGTGCTGATACTTCCTGATTCTAATCTGGAGCGGCAGCAGCGTTCTAGACATACAGTTGCTGTCTTACTGCTGCATATAAATAAACTATTTAATCAATTTTTCTAAATTTTTCCACAGAGAGATGGCTGCAGAAATTAAGAATGAACACAACTAACTATTCACTAGTATTCATTTCCATTAACCGTTCAAAAGACTGGTTCATTTACTATTTATTTATATGATAGAAGCCAGTATGTGATCTCTTTTTATCTACAAACTAACCGAGATAATGACCAATTCTAAGATGTGTTTAAAACGGTTCAAACTGAGAGTTGGAGAGTGTTTACCCTTTGGAATAATTTAATACCTAATTTTCATTATAATGACAACGCTCTCACTCGTGTCACCTGCTATGCTTCTGTGCTGATCCAACTGACTTTTTGACAAATCGTTTGAGCTAGCTAACACATGGATTACTCTATATCAGGGCTGTCCAAACTACGGCTCAGGGGCCAAATGCATCCCTCAGACCAATTTTTGTTGGCCCTCATGCCTCCTCCTAAACTGGCCCAATTGATCAGGAAGTATTTTTTACTACAAACTGAAGCGATTCTACCTCTGTAACCTGAATAACATCAGATTACATTGTGACACAGACCTAAAAATAATCTTCTGTCTTATTAAAGGTACAATGTCTCTGTCAAACCCGTGTTAAATGCATCGTTTGACTCCCTGTATCGACGCTTCAAATAGTTCAGTAAGCGGCCCCCAGGGAAAAAAATAAAATAAAAAATTGGACACCCCTGCTCTATATAATAAACCTTTAAAATTTGAAAATGACTTATTATTTATGGCTTTTATAACTAACTTTTCAAGACAGTTATGAGAATTCTATGCCAGTATTTTCCAAGTTCTTAATCCAATTATACTTTTCAAAAGAAATTATAGATTTATATGCCCCCTCAGCAATATTTTGTTGTACTAATGTAGAAAATAATACTTTTTCATAATTAGAACTTTCTTCTTATTAGAATTTTACACTGGGCACTTTTTCCATTTCGAAGCCAAGGGAACAAAGAGGTATTTAGAAGAAAAAAACGCCTTGTCGATTTATGTATTAACCCCACCATACTTTCTTCTAATGCGGTTTATTTCTCCAACAGCAGTCAATGCAAAGGAAGCTGGACTTTCATCTCCCGGGTTTTTGTAATGTTAAACTGCACTAATGGATTCACTTGATGAAACCCGCAGATAATAAAAATACGGACAATAGATGCTGAATATTTTATGAGCGGAAAGATAAAGGAGGGACCCGACTGCAGCTAGCACGCAGCACAAACATCTGAAGAGGAGATCGGCCCCGCTCGATAATTGAGTGTTTATTGTCGTTTGAAATGGATTTTCCTCATATTTCCCCGGGAACATTTTCTGCGGGGTTGTGCTGTGGTGGATTGTTTTACATTGGGAAAGCAGTGGAGTTTGCATGCACTGACTTAGGTCTCTAAACGCACCGCTATTATATTCAGCCCGACTCCCTGCTCCATCTGATTACACTGCACTTTTAAATCTAATGTTTTTTCTTAACATCGTTTGGGCCGCAGAGGAGGAGAGGAACCCAAGCACTGTCTTCCATTCTAAATACCATTTTAAGCTTATCACACATAGAGGAAATGGAGCAAGAAATTATTTTGGGGTCGGTTTGTAAATTTGACTAAAACAAAACGCAATGTACCCCAATTTTTCCCTATATTTGAGCAACATTTGTCTTACCCCAGTACAGAGATATTGTATAAGGAGCTCTTAGTCTGCTGTGCATTGTCTGCAGCTAATAAGTCTTTTATTTTACACAAATCAGGATGTGCTAGTTGTTAGCATTAGCATGACAGCAAAACCATTGAAAGTTGTGCAAAGTGCTTATAAACTCATCATGGTGAATATTTAGGATGCTTGGAATGAAGGATGCTTTAAAATGAAATAGTTTTAAAAAGTGTAATATGTAACTTGCTTGTTTCCATGGAGACTGGCAGTTACGTCACTGAAATGTTCCTCGGTATGGCATTGAATTTATCTTCATGGAGAGAAGCAGGCCAGGCCAGATCTGTGGAGAGGCAATCCTGTGGAGAGTAAGAATACATGTTTGTCAAGGTATTCTTTTACCGATAAAATCACCTGGAATTGAATAAAAATAAACTTAATGCCATATTGTGGAAAATGTCAGACAAGCTTGAAATTAACCTTTCATAGAGCATGATTCATTCAAATTTTTAGATCATGTGTCCAAATATTTCATGTGTAGTATTTCAGCTTCCTGTTATATGTGAGAAGAAGATTTTTTCCCATTCAAAACATATATTTTGTTTAAAATTGTGAATCGCTATGACAACAGCCCTACATTCTGAAACCCATGAATCGTAATAGCATGCAATCAAATAGAAGGTAATTAAACAGTCTCCCTGATTTACTTTCCACTTTAGCTTCAATTTTACGGTTTGTTGCTTCTCCAGTACTTCACGTGAATCAGCCCGAGTTCAGATGGGTGTGATTGACAGGTGGATTAGCCAATCAGGGACAAGCGTGGTCCATCCATTTCAAAACAACTACACAAATAATAAAGTAAGAAAGTTTTAAATTAGAAGTCGCTGTCTTTATGAAGCAACTATCCTTTGCAAGTAAGAGTCTTTGTCCCAGTGTCCCTGAAGTCTTGAACTTTGAACATCTAGAACATTGTGATTAATCCAAACAGCTAGCTAGTGTTGGATTAATTTCTCAATAGGGTTCTTGATTGACAGCTCCCTTGTGCACTGCTCTGTCTACGCCCTCTTACTTCTAATCAATCCACTTTTTTATTACTTGAGGCACATATCCGACAGACCGCCACACTGTTTGCTCTTTTCGGCTCGTAATAACCTGGACGTTGGCCATGTTTGCAGCCCGGCCTACGGAGGGGATTGATGGCTCTGTAATGGGAAACAACATTCAAAATGCTGGCTCGTTTTGAATAGAAGTCTACTCTGTGTATAACGGCATGAAAAAGGATAAGGTATTGGTTTATCTGACTGCTGAGACCAAGTTTGAATTGTTATGTTAAGAGTCATGTATTAGTTGGGAACAATTAAACTATTTTTATTATATACAAGTTACCTTATGCATTCTAAGCCTCCATTTCACTGTAATGAGTTTATAAGCGTGTTTCACAAGACCAGACTGGAGTTAAAGCTAACGATAACAACTAGCATGCAAACCGTGAACTTATTTTACTATCAGGAGCTGCTTAAACAAAATATCTGTACACATTTTGCTCAGATACATGGTAAAATAATCAGGTACAAGCCCTTTATAAACACTTTTTTTGAGCTTTTAACAAAATAACATTGTTCCTTCCTCTAAAAAAAACACCGTTGCAGTTGTATTTCACTTCATTCACGCTGGTTTCAGTAATCATCTGCACGAAGTCATTTGCCTACGAGCTGTCACCAAATGTACTGAATGTGTCAAATAGCGTTCATTCCAACTTCATGCTTATATTCACATGTTGGAGCGAGTCTGTTATCAGCTCGTTCAATTGGTTTCCCCAGCGTAATTCCCTCTGCTACCACTAGATGGTGAGCTGTGAAATATTGTGCGGTTCTTTAATTAGTCATTATGTTAATTTGTAAAACATGAGATGCCAAATCAAAGATACTCAAGCATGTTTAACGGCCGTAGAAAAGTAACAGTACAATTAATGCATAATGTTTGTTCTTTAAGGTCTTGTGTTGTGTTATTTTTGTTTGGTCCCTGGACTGTCGGTTGCACAACACCTCCCTAAAGTCCGGACTATCAGATTTTCCCTGGAGCTTTCTCTGCTGTCGTCATGACAACAGGAGCACATGCCTTGTGAATAATAATAAAAAATCAAAAGAGGGGCTGAGCTAAAGTATTACCTAACATTCTAATGGTTTAGCACGCACACAGTGTTCTCTCTGTCCAAGAACATGTGAACAAAAGTGGATTATATTGTTATACATCATCATTGGCTTCTCACAGTGATGGGATTAAAAGCAGATGACAGTATTTGACTATAAAGAAAAAGATTACTATTATTTGGAGAGTGTCATCAACCGTGGTGACTTTCTCTGTTCAGCTGATCTCAAGAGAGCAGTGCACATAAACGGGGCTAAGTGAATGTGGCTCCAAACAAAAGCTGAAAGTGTTGATCCAGGTGACTTACAGAAAGGTCTTTCCCAAGACACATCTCATCACCAACTGAGATACTTGACTATTTATACTCAAAAATACAGAAAATATTGTAGGCATTTCCAATATGAGTGTGGCTCTGTGACTGCTGCCTACAGCTGCTTCAGGTGAGAGATTTTTGCCTCATAATGGTCAAAACAACAATGTGCCAAGGGACACTGTCTCTGGCCTCTCTTTCCATTGGTCATGAGATCATCTGTGATTATTGTTGTTTGCTGGGCCAAAAGCACTCAAGGCCAGATTTGTATATCTTGACCTCATACAAATCAATAACCAAAACAAGACATAGATTTTTTTAAATATTTTTTTTATTTCATTTTAGAAATAGTAAAATAAACGTTGGCTCTGTGGCTGGGCAAAAGTTTTAGAGTGAATACATTTCAGCAAAACTTTTGTCTAGTTGACAGAATAAAAATGTCTTATACTGTAGAACCTACCTGGATGATTATGGCATTACACTTCATTTTACAAACAGCACCAGTTTGCCTGAAGAGGGGGTATTACACTTTTATGTGGCCCTAATTGCTAACACAACATTTAGATCATGTACATCATGTTGCCTTTTATTCTTTACTCTTAATATATTACAATGTTTAAAATGTGTCTTTGACGCTCCCAGCAAATCAATCCCCTTTCAGAGCACTACCAAATTAAAATCGTGTGCATTCCACTAATGAAACTACTGTATATAGCATCAGGCTTGTGAAGTTGTAGTGCATTGTTTTGTTTCCAGCTTTTGTATATTTATGTAAAATTGCCACGTGAGAGCATGAGGGACGTGGACTTATGGGCTTAGCCTTGTACAGGCGCGTACTGCTAACCATAAGGTGGGGAATGAAATCACAAAATTATTGAAAGATGTAAGGATGACACTTGGCATTACTGCTCTTCGTGGATTGATTTAGAAGTAGATTTAGTTTTGTTTGTAACTTTTGCATCAGTCTTCACATGCATTTCACATGCACTGTGCATCATTCACCCCAATGACCGCACCATGCCTCACGTGAGAGGCATCAACTGAGCCCCTGAATGTATTTCCATGACAACAGTCTTCAAGCGGACAGAGACTTGTGGATACGTGCACACTTGCTTCCCTGGTGCTATAGGCTGTGGTCTTTTCTTTGTGGCTGAATACACCGTGAGAGCGATGTGTGCCGGTGGTGGAGCAGAAAGGTCTTTTTGAAGGAAACACAGACAGAGTCAGAGTCACCTACGCAGACAGACCCAGGCTTAGCTGCACAGACAGACCCAGACTTACCTGCACAGACAGACCCAGACTGAGCTACGCAGACAGAAGGAGGAAGAATGTTGCTGATATAAGTTGATCCAAATTGCCTCCTCAGACAAACAGGTCGAACAGCATCTCTTCAGCACCCATTCATACAAATACAAATGATTTAAGTGCTTTTTACCCAATTCTGAGCACTTTACTTGCAGCGTAGACTGTGTAGTTTGGCCTTGGACCGCCTGTTTCTCTCGTGGAGTGGCCATTTAATACTAATGAAAATATGACTGTTAGGTTCACACTGGCCCAAACACACCACAGTCTTTTTTACAAGTAGTAGCAGCATGAAAACAACCTAAAACCACTTCAGGCATATTTTTACACATCCTAATAGCACAGTTTGCATAATACTCCCTCTTTAAATTATAAGTGCGATGGTTAGTCAACAATAGCAACACCTCTCCTATGAGAATATAGTCTTAACATTGCGCAGACATCGTTTGTACCAGTATTAGATTTTGCTGATATAATTTACACGCATGCCTCTGCACAAACCCTGAATCTACTGGATGCACTTTATCACAGCTCCATCAGATTCATTACTGGAGATATCAAACACATCACTGCACTTTAGATGAGAAAATAGGGCGGCCTTCTCTCAACACGCCTGAACAGCATTCTTATTTTTATTTTAAAGTCGTTTTGAACAACCTACCATTTTATTTTACTACGCTTTTAAAAATGAAAATAATCGGTTATAACAGACATAACAGAGCACTTTGTTCTAGACATTGGGTAAAATTCCCTTTTCATTTTATAGTCCTTAAACGTGGATAATGTGCAAAATATTCTTAGACTTTGCGAGCTTCCTGCTACTGACAGTGTTTAATAGCTACTGAAAATTGTATTAACTAATCGAATATTTGACAATTTATATATATTTTATTGTATTTATTCTTATCTGTTTCTTGTGTACCTGATTTTTCTGTCGTACAAACTAATGAAAAACACAACTAGGTCATTTTAAACAGGTAACAGAGGTCCAAAGTACTTCCTCACTTACCATATGCATTCTGAGCATCCTAATTATTCATAGCAAGGAGTTTATTTTAAGTAATTTTCACAGCTTTCAGAGTCGCCTGCTGTTCTGGGGCAAGAAAGGTTTTGCTCAAATACATGGGGAACAGTTGCATACGGGACCTTTTAAACTGTAACTGTCTTATTGATTCTTGTGTTGACATAGCACCATTAAAACCGTACAACTGCGGCAAAAATATTTAAAGACCCTGTACCCGATTTCTTTTCACGCATTTGAGCAAAAATTTTTCTTTCCCCCAGTATAGACTCTGGAAGCAGCTCCTAAATATAAAATATGTCCGCTGTGTCTGTCCGGTTTGCATCTTATTATAAAGAATTTCATTGTCAAGAGAATTAAGAAGGACACGGTAGCATGCTAGTTGTTTGTTTCATTCCTGTGACAGCAAAAGCTTTTATAAACTCATCGTCATGAATAATTACGATGCTCGGGATGCTTAAGGTAAGTGAGGAATAACTTTGGACCGCTGCAAACCTTTTAAAATGATCTAGTTCTCTCTAGTTCTCTTTTTCACTTTTTTAAGACAATAAAAATGAAAGTCAAAACATCAGAACATTACACTGTAGTAGATTAAAGGTTCTATATTAAGGAAACGTGACTCTTGTGAGCTTTAAACCATGTTAGAATATTGTTATCTCTTCAAAAACAAACCCAGAGTTGTGTTTTGTTTGAGTCACACATGTTTGAGCAATCCCTTAATATAGTCCGTTTACGTCTCCAAAGCTCAAAATGCTGCGTTCCACCTTGTGATGTCATGTAATGGTAGTTTTCAAGTTAATAGCTACGTTTCACCTTTAGTTCAATATAGATTGTCAATTCCAAGACTGAAATCATCCAAATTATCTCGTGAAGGTGTATGGAGTTTAAAAACACAGTGGAGCACTTTCTGTATTAGCACATGATGACATCACAAGGTGGAACAGAGCGATTTCTGTTTGACCTGTGCAGGGTTTGTGCGTTAAACATGTGTGAATGAAACTAAACTAACTCCAGATATGTTTTCAATGAGGAAGCAACATTATAACATAGAAATTGGACTGACATTTTCTGATCTATTTTCGCCATTGACGTAGAAACCTTGTGCATCCGAACTCCCTCTTAGTTTTTGTCAGCATTATTACTTGTACTTTTACACCACACACACAAGCTAGCTAACATGCGAAGGCTAAGAACACGCTGATTAAAACACGTCGGCCGGGGTGCGTCTCCCGGTAGGTAATTCTGCGTCTCATATATAGCCTCTATATTTCTGCAAATACATCAGAAGCCCTGGAGCCTAGCTAGGGTTATTATGTGAGTCTTTTTATTTGATGTCAGACAGGTAATATGAGATACGGAGATCATTCATTGAGCGGCAGATACAGAGAAGATCAGACGGGATTAGAACAAGGCTCTCGCTAAAATACAAGAAATATGGAGGAGCTCAGCGGGGGAGTGGGCTTCAACGTAACATTCACGCGTTTTCAAATGTTTCCTACTCTCCTTTGTAACATGAGACCAAAGGAAATTTCACTCCTTTTGCTAGGCGGGTAGCAAATTAAAAATAGAAACTGGGGGAAAAATCTGAGTTGTCTTGTTATGGATAATTAGCTTGGATGGAGTTGACTATAAGTTGCAGAATATATTGTTAAAGAAGGAATATTACGCTTCTATGGGGTATTCACTGCTAACAAATAACATATTTAGATCAGCATGTCACCATTTTATTGTATTGAAAATGCTGTACTTCCCCAAAAATAATGTATTAACAGCTTTTGTTTTAAATGCTCTGAGTCTGCCAAGTAATTCATTTTTATATCCTCCTAAGATCTGAGCTCTTGCATGACATGCTTTATTAATTTCTGTTATTTAGACTGATTGGGACCTGATGAGTGTAAATACAAAGAATTATCTTTTTACATTATGTAGTCTCTGAGAAAAGTGATGTAAAATGAATGCCCTCATTTTAATAATTTTGAAGAAAGATTTGAATAATGATTTGCCAAAATTACTGAGCAACATTTGTCCTGAATGTAAAAACAAAATGAGAAAAGTGTGTCTTGCCGTAGGACACAATGACAACATTCAACTGTGGGAGCTAGAATTGCCTCGCCAACCTGTGGGTCAATGGATCTGACCACTCAACCAACAATGTTTATGTTGAGATGAGTTTCAAACCAGCAACCTTTGGATCAGTGGACAAATGCTCTACCATCTGAGCTGCTGTCGGCCCTCCTCCTTCAGAGTGACATCACAGCACAATGAGCTGCATCTCACTAATGAAACTACTGCACATTTGTCAAGTTGCTCTGTATCACGTTTTTGTATATTTATGGAAAATTACCATACTGTAGGGTTGTGGGCTGAGGGTTCAAATATGGCCCAGGAGAGATCGCTAGATTACTAAAACCTCTTCATGCATGTTCTTGATGACAGAATAATGCTGTAACCGTGCAGCTCCAAAAAGTCGACTTTGCATAACACCCCCTCTTAAAAAAAAAAAAGATAATTTCCTGCATAAACAAAAGTTACACCGCTACTCAATTCTCACTTTCATGTTTTAAATTCCTACTTTCTCACTTTCTAATGAAGACATCCACCCTGCGCGCAATACAGAACAGAGCTGCAACTAAAATATATCAAAGCTCGGCAGGGGAGAGGGCTCCACGTTCGCTTTTCACTTTTCAAATGTTGCCTTCTCTTCTCCGCGACATGAAATCCAATGAAGTCCCTCCAGCGGCCGATTGTTCCAACATGAAACAAATTAAAAAAGGGGAAAGCGGGGGAAACAGAGAAGCCTCATTACAGACAGAGTGCTATGGACCTGGAGCTACAGAAATACAGTGCACTGGCCTCACACAGTCCATTTAAGTCAAGGCTAAAGAATGAGAAAGAAAGCTGTATTTTTATGACTGTGGAGACGAGAGAATTGAAAAGGTACAGGGAATTGTTTGTGTATTGTTCTGGCTTATAATACTTAGACTAAAAATGCTGTAAATCGGTTGTTTTGTTTTGTTTTCTTGCATGTGTTTGAGCAAAATGTATCATCCCTCAGTACAGATGTAGATGTTATGCACTGACATCGTTTTATTTGAAAAATGCCCCTCAACATTCTGACTGAGTGACACTGAGGCAGAACTATGGGACGTAACAGACTAAATGTGTTTCTTTACTTTTTACTGGCTCATTTTTGTCTGTGGAGCTGTTGTTTTCACACCACAACGATTATTTCTTCAACACACAGACTGATCTCAAAGTCTGTGTGTGTGTGTGTGTGTGTGTTTGTGTGTTTGTGTCTGTGTGTCTGCAGTGTTCCTGTTGTTTTATTGTTCACTGGTTTTCTACTGCTGACTTTTTGTTTTAGACGTCATGTACAAACTAAATATTTAACAGCAATGTAGAGTTTTATATTTGATATTGCAGCTCGTTTGTTTTGTCACTCGTATAACTTTGGCACTCACTAATAAAGTTACAAAGGTTGTGATGCCCTCAACATTCCGGCTGTGGCACTGGGCCTGTCACACTTACATACTTGTGCAATTTATTTATTTATTTATTTTTAAGTTCACTACACGAGTCATCTGAAGTGCGGACAGTCCCAATTATTTTTGTTTTCAGCCATGTGCTTGTGCACTCACACACTTCATGCACTTTCAGAAAATGCACACTTCATTGAAGTGTGTAGTGTGGTGTTAGTTGTAGCACTCAGTGCCCCTGTCCCATTTGTGGCAGAACTGACAAAATGTGTTTCTTTGCTTTTTGTTGCCTCATTTTTGTCCATGGAGCTATGGAGCTCAACAGGCCCACATCGAAGTGAGCTCAGGTTACAGAAGTAAATTTCCATTCATTTTTCCCATAGACTTTCCAAAAAATTTAAGAATTCAGAGTTCAAAGACATCACAAAGATTAACCAATATATATATATATATATATATATATATATATATATATATATATATATATATATTATTATTTTTTTAATTTATGCATATAACTACCTATAGTCACGGAGAAATACAAAATATGGACATGACTAATTATGTCAAGTATTACACTTGTGACCACATCGAGTGGTCACAAGTGTCAACATCAAACTGTTTTACTTCTGAATGTATTTTCTTCTCATATACAAGACCTGTACTTCATTTCAGATTTAAATCAATACAAGTCTAAGATACTTTATTTATTTTCTGAAACTTTTGTATTTGAACTATCTGCAGTCTGTAGAGTTACAACTGCAGCAGATAGATTTGATTTGTGACTCTGGGTTATGTTTCATCACAACACACAGTATCCACACTGCACCAGGGTGAACCAATCAGTGTGCTATGAATCCATTCATCAGACTGCAGTGTATATGTGTGTGTGTGTGTGTGTATGCGTGTGTGAAGGGCATGCAGACTGATGGCTGCTCTTATTGAATAAGGAGGAGGAGGTTTTATTGCAGCCTTAATGGGACGCCTAATCTGTTCTGATGTATTGCTGTGAGCACGCTCAGTCCGCCCCGTCTGCAGCAGTGACAGTAGTGTCCTTCACTCAGACCCGAGGCCACACTACACTCTTTGTCCCCTCTCATTCACTCACCCATACACACACACACACACACACACACGCACACACACACGCACACACAGACTTGTTTTGGTCACATGACAGGAAGAAGACTTACAGATAGAAAAGATGAGATGGTAGATAAATCTGGACACACTTTCTCATTCTTTGTTGACTACTTTTAGATTTTAGATATATATGGGAGACATCAAATATATGAAACAAGATAAATGGAATTATATAGCAAAGAAAAAAATATTTTATCAGATCCCTCAAAGTATCCAAGCTTTGCTTTGTCAACACCACTGCAAACATCTCATCTCCATAACACAGTCACAAAGAAATGGTTTAGTTCAGTTTATTGATTTATTTTAACCATCTGTGAAAACATTCATCTCAAAAGAAAAGAAGCTTTACCCCAGATTTAACTAAAAGTTATGTGTTATGGTTTTCACTTCACATGTGTGCCTTGTCAGGATCAAGAAATGCCTACTTTCCAAAGCAGTGATCAAAGGCCCAGTCTCCTTTGTTTCTGTCAAAGGTCTCAGTGCGGTCATGGTAGTTTGAGGAGAGTAATAGTTCTCAGGACAAGAGTGTTCCTCCTCTGTATCATGCAGCATCACAGCCAGTCTCCAGGTGTACTTCGGAGATACAAAAGTAAAGCCCTCTGTTGTTTCGGATGGTGATGAGAAAGCCACTCCCTCCTCTTGTCAAATAATTTTATTTCTTTGTCTTCCAAATCTGAAGCTGAAAGAAGGTTCCAAGGTAAATGTCATTACCAATAATATTTGTTTTTGTTGGCATTCAAACACTGCTGCTGCTATCCTGTGTGACTCCTCTCCCACATTATGATGACACTTTAAAGGTTCTCTTTGCTTTTTCTGTCTCTAAACATACTTCAACCTTGTTATTTTTCATAGCTCAACTTGAAATATTGCAGAGTTTAAAAAAATAAATAAATAAAATAAATAAATAAATTCTAAACATTAGCTGTCATGAAATTTGTCCATATAAAAAAACATCCAAGAGCACATTTATTAGTGCAACGAAAGTGAAGTAGACAACCACATTAAACATTAGAATACACAATTTTTCCCCTTTTATTTTGTAATAATCGAACATATGTAGTTGTTTTACATTTGTTCATTGTAAACTGTAATCTAAAATAGGTCCATTGTTACTCAATGAATCAGTCAATCAAACTTTATTTCTATAGCACCTTCCAACAACCAAAGCTGACCAAAGTGCTGTACAACATTAAAACTCAGTGTTGACATGTTAGCAAGGACAGATATGCATGCCTATAGCATGGGTTGCTTGGATACTGGAGTCAGGGCAGGGGGCAAAGGAGAGGACGAAGTTGTGCACATAGTAGCCTGCAGTCTACGAAAGCAACAGGCCCTACACCCTGTAGGGGCTCGGGCCTAAAAACTGCAACTTACATCTGTTTAATTTTTAAATACCCTTATGTATAATTACATCAAGTTTTTGCCGCCTTAAATTGAGGTTTTGATGGTTTTCTTTATGAGCTCCTGACTCTCCCCCTGTGAGGCTGGGGTTTGAAAGGGCTGCTGTGAGGTCGCCTAGATATACAGACGGATTGACAGATTGGAGCATCAGAGGGAGCTCAGCTTATATCTTGGCACTTTTATATTTGAGCCAGGCAAGAGACACCTACAGAAGAATAGTCAGGTACAAAAATCATAATTATATAAAGAAAGAAATCAAACTTAAAATTGTGTCCCTCTGTGCTGATATTGCTTCATCCAGATATAATTATAGTATTATTATATAACTATTTTATAGCCACATAGTGGCTATTCAAAGTCTGTATTATTTGTGGTCAAGAAATCCATACTGAAATCCATTTTACATAAAATATAAATAATAAATATGAAAAAAAAAAAAAAGAACCTCATCATTGGTCAATAGATCAACTGGTCAAAGATCATTTCTGTAAATTACATATTGCCTACTTCTGTAATTTATTGACGGCAGAATAATTCTATCCAAGTTGGTGTGGGGAAATGTGCAAAGAACACATTTTTTCTGGCATTTTAAACATTCATTCAAGAAAACTAATCATTAGTTCATTGAAATATCTCTGCAAAAACGTGTAAATTAGGTGAGTTTTGGTCCTTGTGCACAGTACGGTTGCTAGGCAACATATAATACCAGTCAAAAGTTTGGACACACTTTTTCATGTATGTTTCTTCTTTATTTTCATGACTATTTACATTGTAGATCCTCACTGAAAACATCAAAACTATGAATGAATACATAGAAAATGCGGTAAACAGACCAAGGCTTTGGAGCTTGGTCAACAAAGCAAAGGGCAATACTTTGAGGAATTTGAGTCTAAAATATGAAACATTTCATAGTTATTTAAAATGTTTTTTGTATATATATATATATATATATATATATATATATATATATATATATATATATATATAATTCCATACACCGTGTTACATATATTCAATATAATATATTATATATATTCAATGTCTTTCATGTGTATAAAATGTAAAAAGTAAAAAAAAAAATGAATGAGAGGGTATCTCCAAACTTTTAACTGGTAGTGTATCTGTCCTCATGTTACTCTCCTGTTTTTCTCCTTATGTTACTCCTCAGTTGCCCAAATAAATATCAGTAGACACTGCTTTCCCATTCCTGTCTCTTTTTTAAAAACATATAATTTGTTGATTAATATAAGTGGCATATTATTAACACTGATTTTAGTCCTTGTAATTCAGTTCTACTAAATATTGACTTGATAATACTAATACTCTACCTGATTTTTAATATCTTGAAAGGCTTAAACACTTGAAAAACAGAAATAGTTCATTTTAAACAGTTTGCAATGGTCAAAACTGGTCCAGTTATTTCTCCCTTACCTTATGTGTTCTGAGCATCTTATTCCCTGATGAGTTTATAAGCACTTTTCCCTTCTTTCAGAGACAAGAGCGGTAGAGCCAACACTGAAAGACCAGATGTCCCTATTTACCAAAAACATTGGTTTGTATCAGTTTTATGCAAGAAATGTTCCTGGTGTTCCTATTTTTGGACCAATCTGATACCCACCAGTTGTAAAAAACAAGCATAAATTGTCATTTGTTAAGCCCAAATACAGAAAAAATGACACAAAAAATGTTCTCAGTTGCACTGACAGAAGTCTGACTTGTATAGTAACTCCTGAGTAGTCACGAATCGCAAAAGAGGTGTGAATAAATCACCCTAAATGTTTTATAATTAGATGCAGACAGTACACAGCAGACTTACTTCCTCGCAAGCTGCTTATATAACATATCTGTACTCGGCCAAAACAAATTTTGGTCAAACACATGTGAAAAATCTGGTACCTTTAACTGGCCCTTAACCTGCAGTAAAACAAGGGCTATTTTTGATAATGGAATATTGTAATATAGCTACAAATCTCACAAAAGACAATTTACCTTTACCATCGCATACAAGATCAACTCAATTATTTGTTTCTGATCTCAGCCGACCGCATAGTTCTAAAGTTGGTGCAGTCCGTAGAGATCTGGGAGCGCACGTGGACGTGTTGGTATTCCGTCCGCTCGCTCTTGTTTCTGTCACATAGAGGTGTGCAGCCAGCAGACACTGACATGTGGGGAGCAGAGTCAGTGAAGTGCACACGTAGATGACAGGTGAGCCCGGGGTCACACACCTCGGACTTTCTGCTCCGTTGGGCCCTGAACGCGCCACAGATCAAGGAGTAATCGCTCAGTTAACTCTTGGAGGTGTAAAGGAATTTTGAAAGAATTTTGAAAGTATATTGTCAGTCTTGTCTTGACACAATTATATATATATTTTAAAAAATAATAATAAAGGGCAGGGGGTATTTTACTTCTATAGAATATTAACTGCTAAAGCTGCTATATTTATATCACTGTGTTACCTGTTACTGTTTTGCTATATTTGCTGAAAAGAACATTTGAAACGAACGTTGTTACAACCCAGCTCAGCTAAGGAAAAATCGAAGTAACAAAACAAAATGGAAAATTGTAAAACTAAAGTTATAATTTATTAAAAAGGCATATTAAAGTAAAAACTAGCAAAAAGAGGCTCTTAACAGAGTAGTTTGGAGTAGTAATATAAAATAATACATCTAACAAAACAAAAGTATACAAAATCCAAAAACACAAAAGCCAACCAGTCTCAGAACTACAGGACTACAAGTGTCTCGATTTACAAAGTCACAAAAATCAAACAGAGACAGAGATCAACAACACTATGACGTGGTAGAAAGTTAAGCAAATATATTTAGCATAATACCCTCTCTTTAAACTTTGTAGATTTTCTCATGTCAACCTGAAGTTCAAAGAGTCTTAAGTCTTTATAAGGGGTCAGCTCTATGTTCCCACGACTCTGTGTTCAAACTTGATGGGTTGTACAGTAATGATTAAGACTAGGGCCCAGTTTTGAGATGCTGCTTAAAGTTGGGGCCATGGTGAACATGGGGGGTTATGGATCAAAATTATCTTTTAAATGTGAGAAAACAAGGCTGACAGAACTTAGAGCTGTAGGAACATAAAACTGTGGGACATGCAAATCTGCAAAAATATAACTTAAATGTCCACAATGAAACTTTTTCCCATCATGTGTTCTACACTACTACTTTGTCTGAAATGTTCCACAATGTGACAGTAAAAGTATTGATCTTGCATTTATTACCTTGAAAAACATGTATACTTAGTATAGGCTGGTAGTCAATGAGTCTATCATTATGTCGTTTTAGATCAATATTCAGGTTTAAAATGGAAAATCAGTATATACTATCATAACTACTAACAAAAGCAGCACAAGGTTTTCTTTAAAGAGTTGGCATTATGCCAAAACATTTTTTTTTGATGTTTTTGTTATAATCTTCCCTCATCAAAAACATGCCTAGGGTTGTTTCCTGAATCATTCATGCATTTTTTTAATTTTTTTTTATCTTACTATGGCACTACTCTAACCCTCCTTAGGGTTAGGTGTACAAAACGGCACATCTTGTCTAAGACTCTGCCCACAAGCCTACAGAACCAGAAATCTCTCTGCAGCACCCATACACTGCATTAAGAATTGGACTAACTGAGTGTGATGTCACCCATAGTGTTCAGCTCCAGCCAACTGAAGCTCATTTATGAACATGCCCATCTGAATATACAGTCTGTGCTCCCTTCACATGGCCCTCCCTGCTCAGCCCTCTCTTCATAGAATAGTGAGCACCAAAGCATTTCAAAAAAGAACTGAAAATAATTCAACTTGGTAGTGTTTTTTTTTCGTAGGAATATTTTATAGTAAAACTCTACAGAAGTGTAATACCCCTCTTTAAGAAATAATTAAGCAAAAAATCTGAACAATGCAACTTTACATTCAGAATTATTGCCAGTGGCGTTCAACAGTTATAAAAACAAAGAGTTAAAGTCCCACCTGTAGTTGCGTCTGACAGCCGCCCTGATGACAAAGAACATTTTTCAAGTGGAAATGATTCCTCTTTCTCGTGTGATGTCTCTGACAGTTGTTTAATGACAGATGTGATCCAGCTCATGCTGTTTGAAAGTCCTGCTGGGAGGTTTGTCATTGAAATCTGCACACAACAAATGATGTCCCTCAAAAACCAACGGCCGTCAGTTAGAAAGGATAAGCAAAAAGACAATTTGCAACAATGCAAGGAAGCCCAGGCTACCTACTACCCCACCTTTTCCATTCTGGCTCTGGAAATCCTTCACAGCAGAAAAATGCCCCAATTTCCTCTCAACAAAATTAGTAACATCTACATCTAACTCTCAGCACCTCCATCCCTCCCTTCTATCTCACCCTCCCACCACTTGCTCTGCCCTGTTCCATTCCTCCCTGATCTCCCCCTTTGACCTGCCTGAACTCTTGAATGGCATGAAAACACCCACCTGTTTCCTTGATCCAATCCCGTCCACCCTCATCAAAGCCTGTCTGCCACCTCTGTCCCCACTCATCACCTCCATCATCAATTCCTCTCTGTCCACTGACTCCGTTCCATCCACACATCAGTTTGCCGCCATTACTCTCACTATTACTCCCATTATCCTCCCATTTCTCCCTGTCGCCACTCAACTGAAATCTCACCTCACAACCAATATTCAGTCCGGTTTCCATTCCTACCACAGCACTGAGACAGGCCTCCAGTGACCTCTTGCTTTCCTGCAACTCTGGTAACCTCAATGTCGCCATCCTCGTGGACCTCACTGCTGCCTTTGATGCCACCAACCATTCCATCCTTCTCTCACACTTGCAGACTGCCTTCAAACTCTCTGACACTGCCTTTTCTTGGTTCACCTCCTACCTCACATGCCCACATCAACCACTGCAAGTCCCCTTCTGCTCCACTCTCTCAAGGTGTCCCCCAAGGTTCAGTTTTCGGCCCCCTCCTCTTCATACTTTACATCCTCCCTCTCGGTCACATAGTCCTCCGCCACAGCCTTCAGTTCCTTTGTTTTGCAGGTGACATCTAACTATACCTGTCCACCAAATCAATAACCCCAGCCACGCAATCAATCCTCACAAACTGCATCTCTGAAATAAAGTCCTGGCTATAATCTAACGTCCTCCACTGTGACAAAATGGAACTAATCATCACTGGTCCCAAAACACTCACCAAAACCTACAGCAACCTCACCCTCTCCATCGGTGACACCACAGTCCAGAACCTTGGCATCATCTTTGATCAAATTCTCCTATGAACATCGCTCACCTCCACCCATCCCTGAAATCACAGTCCGCTGAAACCCACATCCAGGCTTTTGTCACCTCCTGCCTCGACTACTGCACAAGCCTACTCTACGGTTCACCTTCCAAACTCCTTAAAAGACTCCGGTATGTCCAGAACTCTGCTGCCTGCCTCCTCATCCACACCTCCACCCCTGTCCTCAGAGATCTCCACTGGCTCCTCATCTCCCAGTGCATCCAGTTCAAGCTCGTCACCATTGTGCACAAGTCCCTCCATTACCTGGCCCCCATGTACCTCTCTGAGCTCCTCCAACACTAATGCTTTCCGATCAGATGATGCCAACCTCCTGTATCCCCCCCACCAAAACCAAACATAAGACTTGAGAGGACATGGCCTTCTCCTTTGCTACCCCCACCCTCTGGAACTCCCTACCAAAACACATCAGAGACACACCCACACTCCCAGAGCCCTGAAAACCCATCTCTTTCAAATCACCTTTCAATAACTTTTTTTTTTAAATTTCATCTGTATGTCTTCTGTATGTGTTTGTCTCCAAATGTAAAGCGTCTTTGGGTATCTTGGAAAGCGATTTACAAGTGTTAAGTATTACCATTATCATATGTGTGGCAGTAATATCAGGGCTTTGGAGAAATGAAAACCAAAACAGTCTTGATGGAAAGCGCTCATAAAAGACTCTCTGTTTTTGTATCATAAATCATACTTTTTTGGGGGTTTTTTTTCAGTTTTTTTGGGAATCATTGAAAGAGTCTGGACCTGGACCATAAGTCAGCAACATATAAAGATATTTAGCCACGTCCACTTAGTCCTTTCCGCTGTGATATTGCACCATGACACAGAAACACCCGTCTGGGATAGAATCAACATGTTGTTTCCTCATAGTTCTCCAATGTCTACTTACTGTTTACTTTTTATCAGTCTTGAAAATGCAGTGACAGAGAATCGATTGTCTGGGATAGTGTCGGGCAGTTGGTTTCATGATTGGTTGGTTCATGATTCTTAGTAACAATGTGCCTGTTTGGCCAAAAAGGTGACCCTGTCCTGTAGCTTCTGTATTAGCTAATTCCACAGAAAATGATATGTAAAATGAATAGCAGTCTACATTTTTGTGTTATTCTGCAGCTTTTTCCTCTCAATGCACAATATAAAGAGCATTTATCTTGACAAGAATACATTAAAATCAGGTACAGGCTCTTTAATTAGTTAATTAACTTTCCATTTATGTTAATATTTACTAACACATTAAATTACCACTACAAATACCAAAACAGTTGGAAAAATACGTTGATTTGGTGTCGTATGGTTTTAGAATCTTTGACTAGATAATTACTTTACATTATGTTCTTTTTATACTGCAATATGGATCTAAAATGACATAAAGGAACTGTACCTGAGCTTTTTTCCATGACACTAACTAAAATTGATCTTGTCACAGTACAGATATATTGTAAAAAGCAGTTCTAGGGTTAAAATGAGGCTGGTGTGTGCTGTCTGCATCAAAATATACGTTGTTTTTATCGTAGCGGAAAGTTATACTGGGAAAGTTGTGAATTGTGCTTATAAACTCATCAAAGGAAGTAATGAGGATGCTAGGAGTAAGGTAAGTGAGGAATGACTGTATACCTCTCCAAACCATTTAAAATGAGCTAGTTCAGTTGTTCATGTTTTTAACACAGTACAAATCAGTTACAGCGCCTTCTGATTCATCGTACTTTGTTTGGAGCTTTCCTTTCTTTTCTAATTCAGGCATCAGGCACAGCACCATTAATAACAAAGACACAACGTACTGTAAACATGCGATAACTTTGAATGCCGGGCCTTCTTTCACTGGTGAGTTTGCAAAGAGCTCGAGAGCAAATGCAGTTCAAGATCTTAGAACAAACTTTGTCCGAGTGACCGTAAACTCCCAACAGCCCTGGCTAGAATGATAATCCGGTTACATCTTGTACACTTGTATCTGTCACTAGCCTCATGTTTGCAGTTTGAAGTCACTACTTAGTCTGGACATCTCGCTAACACATGGATAAAATGCTAAAACCAGGGCATCTGAGAGTAATCCTGGGAGATTCTTGTGTGGCCTCAATCTGTCCACAACTGTTCTCCCTGAGTCACTGGAGTCTTTTTGGTCCAGTTGTAGAATACATACTCATATTTAATAGCTCAGAATCAGGGCTTGTGTTAAAGATCATGTTAGTAATTCCGCGTATTTAGGCTGTCTCTTTCAATACAGCTTAAAGGGTTGGGTCCAGCGCTTGACATTACGCAATATTAATCCAAGGAGCGGGCATTTTGTAAGAATAAACAACTTTGAATGTTGTGTATTAATGACATATAAAGATTAATTTCTTTTTAGATCTCAGTGGTACTTCCTGTAAATTTAAACTTCACAAACTCCCACAAGACTGTTGGAAAACTATTATAAATACTGGCTACAAGTACTATCCCAGCAAACAAAGTAATAATCCGAAAAATATGGACATTTGTTTTATAGTAGAAATAAACACTACGTGCACTTTTTTTTGCTAATAAACGGTGTATATGGTGTTTTAATAATGTATATCTGCGTGGAGTTAGTTTGTGGAAGAGCTTAACAGAAGAATTAAAAGTTTGTAGGAACCTGGTTCAGTTTAAAAAAGTAATTAAAATAGATTGGTGTAATCCCTCAGTCATCCAGGTCTGATCCAAAGCAAAAGACAAAGTTTAAATTTGTCAGCTGGACAAATTGTTTTTCGCTGCTCATCCAAGCCGCTTCTTCAGTTCTGGTCAGATTGCTGGTGGACACTGCCTTATATTTATCTGAAGGGAGGGGCTAACTACACTGAAACTGTAAACAGCTATTGTCTCCAGTTTCAGCCTTAACGACCCTATTCAACCTTTAATGGCCCTCCTATTGTTCTCTTTTGTTTCTTTTTGTTTGCTTTGGGTCTGAGGATGGAATCAAATGAGAGATAATAAGGAAATACCTGTGGATGTCAGTGTGATGTTTTGATGTGTCTATTGAATTGTTGAAGTGATGTTCTGTGATGTGTATTTGTGTCTGCACTATGATTTTTATTTTTTATTTTTAATGAATTAATTAATGTTTTATGTGAATTGTATGTGCAGGTTTGAAATAAATCTAACTACTAACTAACTAACTAACTAACTAACTAATTAATTAACTAACTAAGTAAATATAACACTATGAAGTATTCCTAGTGCATTTTGGCATCTTTAGTACAAACCAGGTACATTTTCAGCTTTCTGGTCAAAACGCCTGAATCTAAGCTCGTGCTGCCTTTGTCATTTTCAGTAGTTGGTGACATCACAAAAGACTGCCCTGATTAAAGTCAAGTGTGTCTCATTACAAACACCTGGCTGCAGGGACAGAGTTTGAAGTGACCAATCATAGTGTTATACCTCTAGACTCCGCCCTTCTTCCCCCTCACTCTCTTCTTTTGTCCACAGGCGCTACCCAGTTTTGCAGCTCTAACTGTAAAGTAGCTAGGTATTAAGTCCCGCTTTTAATATCTGTGAGCATGTTTTTCAGTGCAGTAAACACAACAAAAAACAAAACAAAATATGATTTTATTTTAGTCTGTCTTTTGCTAAAAGGTACATACTGTGGCTTTAACTCAATTTAAGTCACATAAAGTCACTTAACGCCTGGTTGCCTCTCAGCCCTGGAAAGACAGTTGGGTATTCCCTTGTCTAACCTCTTAGCCCCACACTTGGGTTAAATGCAGTGGAGCATGTGGAGATAAAGCAGTAATAATGAGCCTGTGCTGGAGGAGTGTGTGGAGCCTGTTCCTCTGATGGCTCTGCTGGGAGCTCTGTCTGAGGCTATCACGTCTACAGCTGCTGCAGGTGGACTGGAGACTGGACAGCTGCACGGGAATACGCACCACTCAACAAAAAGACCATTTGGTATTACATAAAATCTATTGAGAAAATGTTGCATAATATAGTAACTGCCTACACTCTTAATAGTTCTTAAAGTTTTACAATTAAAAGTGAACCTGGGTTGCCAGAGCTTTAGCCTGCAGATAAACGTCACCAACAAGTTTTTCGAATTCTCAGTATATGGACAGGCCTCATGTGAACCTCCAGAATTCACTCACTGAGCTGTAGAGGCTGCACTAGCACTGATTCATGATTGGTGCTGGGGTTTAGGTAGTGACCGTTCAGATCAGAGAGAGGCCTTTTTGGTTTAATTCTAACTGGATTTCAGCATTCAAACAGGCAACTCAAATGAGACTGGAATTGTGTTGAGAATCAAAACACCAAATTACAAGAATAACACAACCTTACAACTGTTATCAGCGATTTGAACAAGTTTATACAATCAAAATTTACATACAGTTCCTTTAAAGGGCCCATAGTACACTATACTCTGATCTATGTTATAATGTTTCCTCATCACTAACATACTTGGAGTTTTATTTAGTTCAATTCACTCATGTTTAACACTCAAAATATTTAGTCCGAGTTCTTCTTTCAAAAAGAAAACACCTTGAGAAGTATAGGAAGTGCTCCACTGTGTTTTTAAATTCCATACATCCTCACTAGAATCATTTGGATCAATTCGGTCCCGGAATTGCAAACAAAAGTTCATCTGTTAAATTGAAAACAACTACTATGTGACATCACAAGGTGGAACGGAGCATTTTGACCTTTTGAGGATGTAGACAGACTAATAATAAAGGATTACTCAAACATGTGTGAATGAAACAAAACACAATATCAGGTATGTTTTTGATGAGGTAACAACATTACAACATGGCTTAGATCTCACATGAATCCATTTTGTGTAATATAGGACCTTTAATAAGCTGACTTTGATTTGCAAAACATGCCAACATGATGTGAAACCCCTCTACTATAAGAATAACAAAGTAGAAGTGAGAAAGGCAGCCTGGAGTGTTGGCTCAGACTCGGTCCAGGTGCAGTCAGTTTGTTGGACTTGACTGATTGGAGGCCTGAGCGGGTTGGACTCTCCCTGGAAGACAGACTCTGAGCTAGGGAGGGACACAGGGTGGACGGGGGGGTACGGTGGGGGCTATGGTAGTGGGGGTGCCACTGGGGTTGCTGTAATGTCCGCGTGATGGATGGCTGGTATAGAGTGGAGTGGAGCCTGGAGCCGAGTATTTCAGCCTGACTCATCTGCTTGGTAAATATGATGAATATTCAGAGGAGACGCAGCGGGAGAGGGGCCCCTGGTGCACTATGGAGCCGGAGTACCGCAGTCCCGTCCCAATATGGAGACAGGTCCTCAGATGGAGACTGTATTTATTGTTTGCAAAGTCATCCAAGTCAGATAGTGTTCATTTTGGCTCCTACAGAGATAAACGTGTTATGCCATTAGCTCTACTGTAGCAGCGATTAAGTTAAATTTGCTTAGACAGTATGTACACCAAATTTGAAATGAACACATCTTTGGTAAAGGTTCATTCTGTCTTCAGCTTTAAACTATAGGAAGTGTTAAACTTTTGTATCCTTCCACAGAAGAGTGACATGATGGTGTCTTGTTGCTGCTTACATAGTTTTATCTGATGCCTTCTACAGAATAATGCCAGGGTTATCCGAGCTGAAAGCAACAAATACCACCGCAGGAACAAGATCCAAGGAGCATAAATCGTGATGAGGGAAGGTTGTCACACACGAGATGCAGTTGTCTGGCAAATACAGAATGATTTGTCTCTAAAGTTTATATACAGGGGATATCAGTCTGGTCACTATGCCCTCTGTCGCATCCCGGGCCCATCCAAACGTGATCGTGCAATTGCATTTGTTTATTTCAGTGAAGCAAGTCAAACAAAGGAGATTATTGGTCTCATTAATTCCGCAGAAATCTACAATGTTTTTAAGCAACGTATATTTTTTCCCCCTTTTTTCACCCCTTGTAAGCAGCCATATTTGTTTTGATGTGGATGACCCGTGCCCATCCCTGATTGGCTAATCCACCTGCCAATCACGCCCACCTGAAAATGCGGAGATTCACTGTTGACCAGGCTCACAGTGTATTCTGGATCTCAGGCAAGTAGGGGGATTTAAGTTTTCCCCACAAGACACACCCCGCATGATGCTTCTGAGGAAAGCTAAAGGAAGTAGCTGAAATATGTACAGAAAACAGGTAAGAAAACAGCCCTGTCTGACAAAAAAAAAAAAAAAAAAAACTCTATATAAATGACTACATGGTTACATTCCACATTTGATAAACTTATATTATTTGAGAGAATGTATGAAATTTAGATGAAATGCCAACAAATTTGTGATAATGAAACTGTTATTACTGTTAACATTTTATATTTTAGTAGTCATTTGACCAGAATAACATCAAAATAAATACCTGCAATTAATAAAACCGTTAACTTATGTGTTAATTGAAGCCACTAACCACTGCATACATTATATCACTCACATGTGGCTGAGTGGTCATCAGTCACCAAACAGTCTTGAATATTCTCATGTTGTAATTCTAATTTTAAAATGGAGAAAATGATCAGAAAATCAGACTAACAAACTAACTTTCCTACTTTAAATGTAATTCACTCGTTACAAGTGTTTACAGATAATTAAATAGTGAGTTATTTTAAGTTTGCAAGTTATTACAGTAAGCAGAAGTTTGGTAGAGTAGCCAAGAAAATGTACTGAAGTGTACTCTCAAAACTGTATTACTCAATTAGAAGTGCTTTAAGGTGCATTATTCATTCGCTCCACTCTCAGGCTACCAAACTGATCTACTCCTCTGACCACCACCAACACGCACTCCCACACCGCTTTCATACTCGGCAAAGTGTCTTGTTTTGCACCGAAGCTTCTGCTGCGTCACTGCGGCACTTGATATTCCAAAGCCCGGCCTTCTGAGATCAGGCATTGACGAGCAGGTAGCCCGCAAATACTCAAGAAGAAGTCTGAAAACTCCTCTAAGAATTTTAGTTTAACAGTTTTAATAAAAAAGTTAATCAAGTAAATGGAACTACTAGTGACTTCTATTGTAACACATCACGTTGCGTCGCATTAAATAAGGTAGGAACAACTTGGAATTAGCGATTATTTTTGTCAGACAGGAGAGTTTACCTGCTGTACATGTTTTGGCTACTTCTTTCACTACGGATGGCCTTGGCATTGCTCCAGTCCATGTGTTTTTTTCTCTTGCAATGGTCGGATATGATAAAATTCAGATTTCCCTGCAAACAGATAGACACCGTCACGCAGCGCTTCAAAGGAGACGTACAGGAAGTAGCCGAAACATGTAAAGTAGGTAAACAAAAGCTTCTATCCGACAAAAATAATTGTTAACTCTGAAATTGTAGACAGCCTTTACCAAAGAAGGTATGCACAATTCATCATGTGCAGTTTAAAGTAATTATTACCTGCACTCTTCTGACGACTTTCACAGCTGAAGTGTCTCCAAGAAGATGCTTTTATTGTGAAGGATGCCTCTGATTTGTCCCCGTCATCAGCTATTTCCACCAACACATTTTCTAATCACAGGTACACAGCGCCCCGTGCAATTACACCGCCCATCTGACACGTTTGTTTGTTGCCCCGGCATTAGAGCGCGCGAGCCGTCCATCTGCACAGAAATCATGAATACAGATCGAAGAATAGTGACAAACAACGCAACTCTTTCTGCTGCTCGGAATTCAATCAGGCAAAGCACACAGGAGGAACAATCAAACGGTTGACAAACAGGATTATAGAGGTGTGTTCAGGAGCCCGTCCAACCAATAGGACCTTTTACAGCCGTGTTTACGTTTAGTTTGGACTTCAACAAATACAGAAGAGAGAAAACAGACACTCCAGAAACACCCGTACGATATTCCCAAATGCGTCTTGTAGCGTGTTTGTGCGATTCTGTTTTCTATAGTTGTCTGAAAAAATATTACAGTGCATCTTCTAAACAGTTTAAAGTGCACATGACAGGTTTTCATGTTTTTTCCCATGTAATGAATAAGGCAAGTGTATTTGTATAGCACAATGCCTAAAGTAATTCAAAGTGCTTTACAGAATAAGAAAGACATTAAAATCACAATACAACAAATCAAAACATAAATAATCACAATCCGCTCCCTGACACTCCTGGCTGCTGGATTCTGTGTTTGAACGGCATGCCATTTGTATGACTCCGAACCTTGAAACTTTGTAAATTTGACTTAAAACTGAGACTGAGAAATGTGATCTTTTGTGTTTAACTCTTACCATAGTTTTGTACTCGCAGAGCCTCCTTTCATTTTTTTTTTGTTTGTAGTGTAATTGTAATCGTGAAGGAAGAGATTCAAGACCAGGTAGAGAGTTGAAAGAAGTTTAACTCATGAGATGAATGAAGTTACAGACAGTAGACACATGCCTATGTGTGTTTGAGTGTGTATGTATGAGTTTGTGTGTTCCCCCAGTTGAGTGTGTGTTGAGTGTGGTTCTGTGTATGTTTGTGTGTGTGTTGAATGTGTATGTTGGTGTGTGTTGAATGTGTATGTTGGTGTGTGTTGGTGTGTACTGGGTGTGTATTGGGTGTGTTGGTGTATTGGTGGGAAGTACGAGCACATAAGTCCTGTGCTCAGGTCTCTGCACTGGCTTCCTGTAGCTCAAAGAATTGTCGTAACGGTGGGTGTAGCGGACCAAAGAGTGCAGACTCGGCAGATTTACAGTGTTTATTTACAGTTTGTGACACAAAATACAGAACCGAGGGTTGATCTGGTGGAGAGCAGGAAGCCAGGTGCGGGCCAGGATCCAGGAGCGGAGCATAGAGTGCAGCCGAGACAACGATGCAGGTAGCACCAGGGCAGGGAGCAGAGTGCAAACCAGGGTCCAGTAACGTGGAGTGCAGAGATAAACCAAGACAGTACCAGGGCTAGGAAGCAGGGTCGGAGCATGGTCGGAGCAGGGTTGGAGCAGGGTCGGAGCAGGGTCAGAGCAGGGACGGTCCAGCAAGCAGGGTGAAGACACGTAGGATCCGGCACTGAAACAGGATGTAGAAACGCAGGAACGACAACGATCTTGCCCCGAGTGTCTAGTCCTGGCTCCTCTTATACTTCGCAGCAGGTGGGAGTAATTGCGCTGATGCTCTCCAGGTGCGCGCGGGAGGAGCCAGGAATTCTGCCCAGCTCCAGGCTCAAACAGGTGAGGGAGGGGAAAGCACACAGGGAGACAGAAAATGCAGGATCATGACAAGAATAGACTTTAAAGCAGCTCTGCTTGTGTATAAGTCTCTCCATGGCCTATGTCCAAAGTACATCTCCGACATGTTAGTGCCATATGAACCATCTCACACTCTGAGGACTTCAGGGACCGGCCTCCTGCTGGTGCTCAGGGTCAGGACTAAACATGGGGAATCAGCATTTAAGTTTTATGCAGCTAAAACCTGGAACAGTCTTCCTGAAGATGTGAGACAGGCCTCTACTTTGACAATGTTTAAATCCAGGCTCAAAACAGTTCTATTTAGCAGTGCATATGACTAAAAGGTTTTTATTCTGCACTCTTCTCTTTTAATGGTCAATTTATGATGATTATTTGTGATTATTTATGTTTTGATTTGTGTGATTTTAATGTATTTCTTATTCTGTAAAACACTTTGAATTACCTTGTGTACGAATTGTGCTATACAAATAAACTTGCCTTGCCTTGCCTATTGGTGTGTGTTGGTGTGTATTGAGTGTGTTGGTGTGTGTTGTGTGTGTTGAGTGTGTACGCTGGTGTGTGTTGGTGTGTTTTGGGTGTGTTGGTGTGTGTTGGTGTGTGTTGTGTGTGTTGGTGTGTGTTCTTGTGTATCCGTACAAAGGAGCCATCCAGCACTTATACCCCAAGAACAGTACTATCTATAGAAGGCTGGTCCTATAAACTTAGGACAAAATTTACATACAGTCCCTACAAGGTCATAAATGGATGTATCGTTAGCTGTTCACAGAGAGGTAAAATACGTTGCTAACAGATGATTGCAGTCACTAAAACGATGTATTACAAGACCTATCATCATGTTATCAAAGTAGCAGATTCCAGTGCCAGTGTCCATTCTTACAATAAGCATGTTTCACATTCTTACAGAGAAACAAGTTCACCTCAATGTTGTAACACACAGTATTCAACACCAGGTTTAAGAGTAAAGTAATGACACAAAATAAAATCATGCTTTCAGTAATTTTAAGTTTTATGGTTATTGCATCCACATTTACCACAATATTAAAAAAGCTACTTATTATTTACCCTTTCACATCGTGCGTCGTGTTACTTCCTTTTTCTCTGGGAATGGTTTGTAACAATAATAAGATGACTATATAAAATATTGCTAATATTACGTTAATATATGGGAAAGAGTAATACTAATATCTGACAATTACTCTAATCACTTGTTTCTATTGGTTCTTCCTGGAGCAAATCGGTACAGTCTGAAAGTTTCTCCACTCTCTAAAGTGAACTGTACCAGCCCATTTGAGGGGTCCGAAGTGGACCCTGGGGTGTACTAGCGCAGATCACCTTTGCTATAAGGAGGAGCTAGTAAGTGTAGAACAAGATGGCCAAGAGAAAATGAAAACATGGGGCAAAAACAGGACAGCGAAAAACAGGTATACACTGAATCTTGTGAATCTGATCTTGTGATAAAACACCATATTTACAGTAATGGCAGCTTATATGTTAGTTATATGTGCGTTAAACCCCATGCATTATATAAGAAGACATTAAAATGGGGCTTAGAGGCGCAGAGAAGTTAAATAAATGCATGTCTGTCTGTCTTCCCTGATGAAATCTCCAGTTATGCTAAATGAAACATCATGCCACTGCTACTTTAGAGACACGCAACAGCTGTTTAGTATTTCAGGGATGTAGCTGAACACAACAACAGTGGGTTAAGTGAGAGAACAACTCCCTGTCTTTGATTTCCATGTGTCTAAAACAGCATTAAAATGGTCTGATTAACCTGTGGGTCTGATTAATTCCTGTTTTTGGTGAAGTTTCTGAAGTTTTGGGATGACCTCCGGCTCCAAACATCTCCAAACTCGCTGCCCATTTTTTGTTTACGAGTCACCACTTGTTTATTCATTCATTCATTTATTATTCCTTCGCTGCTCAGTTCATCGCAAGTTCTCATCTTCTCCGACTCTGCTGTCTTTGATCACGGCTTTATAAAGACGCTGATAAATATTCATCTAATATATATCCACTTCAAAACGCCATAATTCCCCCATTGTCGTTCCCGCGGAGTGCCATTAATGCTCAGTGCCAAAACACATGCTGGAAGAATTACTCTGGAAATGGTAAAAGAAAATTGTGCTGACGTAAAACATATAAAAATAGATTATAAGATAAACTTTTGTGCATTATTCAAGCACCAACTTGAAGGTGCACTCTCAAACTTTGGTAGGTAGGTGATGTATTTGCTTTGAATATTTCGCAGTATGGAGTTAAACATGTCTATAAGTGCATGGAGACATGGAGATGAGCTAAAATACAAGGCAAGATAATAGCACAGTTCATACACAAGGTAATTCAAAGTGCTTTACAGAATAAGAAAGACATTAAAATCACAATGCAACGAATCAAAACATGAATAATCACAAAAAATCATCATAAAATTAACATTAAAAGGGGACAGTGCAGAATAATGCACAGCTGAAAAGAACTGTTTTAAGCCTGGATTTAAACATTGTCAAAGTAGAGGCCTGTCTCACATCTTCAGGAAGACTGTTCCAGATTTTAGCTGCATAAAACGGAAACACTGATTCTCCATGTTTAGTCCTGACTCTGGGGGCCAGCGGGAGGCCGGTCCGTGAAGTCCTCAGAGTGCGAGATGGTTCATATGACACTAACATTTCATTGCGAGATGTACTTTGGTTCTGCTTGTGTACATGGAGAGATTGGAAACAAGTAGAAAATCAGAGCTATGAAGAAGCAAACCTGTTCATTCATGTACATTCTTTCATGTTTTTCAGGGCATTTTTGAGAAATAGAAAACAACAACAACAACAACAACAACAACAACAACAACAACAACAACTGTAATCTAATAAATGCAAGATTGATAAGGTACATTTCAGAAAAAGCTAAATCACCTCATCATTTCACTTAAATGTCCTATTTTAAACAACTCACTTACATTGTACCTATGCATTAAAGCAACACTGTGTACCATTTCAGCAGGTTGTCATTGACCTCAGCTCCTTTATGCTCAGAAATGCTCCAGGCTCTATGTTTTGCATGTTTGGTTGTCACTGTGTGTTGTTTTTTTACTGCTCAAACCAATTGCCCCACTGGGATAAATAAAGTCATCTAAAACTGAATACAACAGATAAAAAAATGCAATAAGTAATGATCAAAGTATTTATGGACTGGTAATAACCACACACATTAACCCATAAACAGACTGGATTATTTGCTTTGTGTCTGAGATGTAGAAATTATTCTCTTTTGGCAAATCGAGCTAAGCTAAGCAACACAGTAACATTTTTTTAAGGTTGTTTTAATCATAATCCAAGGTCACAGCTGCTGATTTTTTCTGATTCTCGCGATGCATTGTGGTCTGTGTTGACTGTTGGATACTACTGTTTGAGGTGCATTGTGTGGAATTTCGAGTGCACTACTTTTTCTCTCATTGGACATTCTGACACCTTTAAACAGTGCCCTAAGTAGAGAACAGTGTGGACATTCGAACGTAGCTTATCTTTTTATCTCGTAAGCAGCCATATTTGTTTTGATACAGACGGACCGTGCGTGCCCCTGATTGGCTAATCCACCTGTCAATCACTCTAAACTGAACTCAAGGAAACTCACGGTTGACCAGACTCACATCTATATTCAGGATCCCAGGCACGAAAATCACAACGGCAGACTTAAAATTCTACATTTAACTGAACCTGTTAACTGTGCTTAAATATGAGAAGTAATCAACTTTGCCGTGTTAATGACTTGATTCAATACAAGTGTAAATAAGGCGTGTGCTCTGAATAAACCAAATTAAAATCCTGCCTGGGAGCTGTTAGTTTTTCCAGTGCGTTTGACACATTTTCCAAGGAGGGAAATTTTTGCAGCGGGCTCAGAGTGAAGGCAGGTTCAGTAGCTCAGTTAATTAAAGCGCTGTTTAAATCTCCAGAGGCATCCCAGGCACAATAATCACATCTGTTAAAAGGAATACTACTGTCACTTGGGCCACAAACCCGACCGGCTCTGCTCCGTTCAGCTGTCAGAATAGATTTATAGTCTTCGCCCAGGTCAAAGATGGAAACGGGATTTTATTATTTAATTTGCGTCCAAGATAAGAAAAAAATGAATTAATTTGGTGTATGAATTATGCAGGGGTGATGCTGGGGACATTTATAAGTTTGGTTCAAGTGGCGTCACAACTTTCTAGCGTCTCTATATCGTAACATTGATTTGGAGTACAGGGCAAAATTCTATGGTGGTATTTGCGGTTTAGTGAATACAACAAGTTAGACCAAACTTTTTGTTAAAGAGGGAGTATGGGATATTAATTGCTAACACATAACAATCATATTTAGATCACCACGTTAACTTTTATTGTTTTTCAAATGCTAAAACAACATATTAACATGTTTTACGTTTCACTTTCATTTTTGACACTCTGATTCTCACCTCCCTTTGCTTTCCGCGCTAAGTCACTCTCCGCTCAGAGCGTTATCACAACACAGTCAGGTGTTATGTACGTATTTTTCATTCTTTTGTATATTTATAGAGAATTGTTGGCTAAGCATTGTACAGAATCTTATAGTTAACATTATGACATGGTAGAAAGCTATAATAAAAGTAAAACAAAACAAAAAAATGCATAATACACCCTCTTTAAAACATATTACACATTATATTTATGATTTTGCAACATTTTATTTTACTTCCTGGTTGGTCAAGGGCACCAAGGTGTAAGTAGAGGTAATTCCATAACGTTTACCTTCTAACCAAACTGTAAACAATGGCCAAAACTCATCTAATTTACACAGTTCTTTTGCTCATAAATTGTCCCTACATCTTGGATCCCCCAGTATGTCATTAACATACAAAATTCCATCCATTTTAGAATCCAGCACTTGTACTATTTGTGCTACCTGCAATTTCCAACTATAAGATAAGATAAGAGATAAGATATGCCTTTATAAGTCCCACAGTGGGGAAATTCCAGACCATATTATTCAAACTGACACTTGACTGACTTATGAAAACCTGTCATGCACTTCAACTGTCATGAAACAAACATTAGTGCTTTTTATCAGTTGAGGTGGGGAAATCTGTATATTGATATCACTCACACTGTCTAATAAATAAATCAGCTCTAACAGCTGACCAGCTTCATGAAATCAATCAGTAAATTATATTTAAATCAGTTATTTTTGCTCACAGTTTAAAGGTCCCATATTATGCCATTTTCTCATCTATGTTATAGTGTTGTTTCCTCATCAAAACATACCTGGAGTTGTGTTTTGTTTAATTATCATGTTTAACACAAACCTTGCATGCAGGCTGTGTTTATCTCTCAAACAACTAATAATAAAGGGTTACACAAACATGTGTGAATGAAACAAAACACAACTCCAGGTATATATATTTCTGAGTTATAACATGACTCAAAACTCAAAAGAGCACATTTTGTGTAATATAGGACCTTTTGAAAATTTTAAAACTTTCTCATATTATATTGTAATAATTTAATTATATTACAAATAATTACTAAATATGCTTTACTCTTTGCATCTCTATTGAAAACTTCTTTTCCCAAAACAGGACTAAAATAAGACTAAACCAAGCATCAAACCATGTCAAAAGAAGTGTTTTCAGCACCACGGACAGTTACCCAGCAAGAGCTCTGTTTAGCACCATAGACAGCTATACCAGCCCCTCTTCTTTCCATATCTTGCATCAGCGCCTATAATGGTTTTCAAACTGTGATATGGGTAGCACAAATTGGTTCACAGTCACAGCCAAATTTATTTGAAAGAACAATGCATATTAATGAACATACAATGTAAATATGCAAGAATTAGCTCTGGGTACTTTCTATCTGTTGTCCCTGACAGGTCAGGACAAGAGACAACATAATAGCTGTTATGTATTTTGAATTTTATAGTAGGTCTGGGTGGTTTGGACCTGGTTTAAATTGGTTCCACGGCTAGGGGTCCCACAAGGCAGATAAAATGTTCAGTATACATTTAGGTACATAAAGGTACAGTGTGCTTTAACTTTAAAACTACTGTCTGTAAGTTTAGAAGATTAAGTGAGTTCATCCCCTCACCTAGCTTTTGTTCAGTCTCACGTGTCTGGTCTTTTTCTGTCAATCCTAACTTGGCCCACTATCAGACAGAAGTAATGTAGATAGAATTTGGTGGTGAAGTGTGAGAATACAACAGGGACGCGTTGGCCAATCAAATTACAACAGGTAGCTTTAAAGCGGACCATTATTCAAAATCGACTTTTCAGATTTTTTAACCATGTTATAGTTGTTCCCCTTCTCACTTAACCTTTCAAATTTGTATTTGAAGTGATTCATGCATGTTTGAGTAATCTTAAATAGCTTATTTTCACAACGCCATGCAATTCTCGCCGATCAACTCTCATTTTAGTATTTAGTTCTCCAATTTAATTTTCTTACTTGTGGGATTTGGCAGCATCATGTAGTCGTTTTGGTAAAAAATGAAAAAGATCCGTAGCTTGCTAGCGTATCTGCAGCTATCCATAGGAGGGGCCGACAACTACGTGGCTTTTTGGTGTGACAACGGAAGTTAGTGGACTTTAGGAGCTTCATACTACTTACATAATTAACTCACTATTTTAGGAAAATAAAGCACGTAGGAGTTAATTGGCGTTGGTTGACAGGGAACACCCGCCCCCGTACGAAATGGAGGTTACATTTTTCAGGAGGTTACAGGTGAGACGAGGTGAATCTAGCAACAATTACAACAGAAAGCAGTGACTATATGAACAACCGCACTATGACACAAAAGAGCCTGAGGTCTGAGAGTTCAACCCGGTTCACAATTACCTACTTTACTGCAGCTCCATCAGCCCCTTAAACTTTCTAACTCCCCCTGCGAAGAAAGACAAGACGGCAGGAGGCTGATCATCACAAGGAGGCCATGAATATCCTCAATCCTGGTTTGAACTTAGAAGTGCTTTTGTAAACACGCAAAGTTTGGGTGAAGATTTATTCAAATGTGGCTTAATTATTCAGATAATTTTTGTTTATTAATAACAAAAGACAAAATTTTAATCTGTCAACTGGAAAAATCGTTGTAGGAGTGAAGATGTTTTGCTGCTCATCCAAGCCGCTTCTTCAGTTCTGGTCAGATTACTGCTGGACGCTGCCTTATATCTAATTGAAGGGAAGAGCTAGCTACACTGAAACTGTAAACAGCTATTGTCTCCAGTTTCAGTCTTAACCACCCTATTCACTCTGTAATAGTTCTATTGTTCTCTTTGTTCCTGTTTGTTTTGGGTCTGGGGGTAGAGTTATAGATCGCTGAGAGATTATGTCTCAGGCCCTCATTCCTGTTTAAAGAAGGATTCTCTGGCTAAGATCTGAACTTCACTATCTTCAAAGGAGTGGTTCGTGGCTTTGAGAAGGAGGTGTACGGCAGACTGAGGTCCAGAGCAGCTCTCACGCCGATGTCGGTACATTCTCTTATGAAGTGGCTGTTTAGTTTCTCCAATGTAACGCTCACTGCACTCTTCACTACACTGACTGGAGTAGACTACATTACTTTGTTTATGGCTCTAGGTTTTGTCCTTAGAGTGAACCTTAGGAAAGACAGTCCATCCTTAAACAGGAATGGGGGCCTGTGACATAATCTCTCACTGATCTACAACTCTATCCCCAGACCCAAAACAAACAGGAACAAAGAGAACAATAGGCGTCCATTACAGGTTGAATAGGATCATTAAGGCTCAAACTGGAGACAATAGCTGTTTACAGTTTCAGTGTGGTTAGCCCCTCCCTTCAGATAGATACAAGGAAGTGTCCACCAGCAATCTGACCAGAACTAAAGAAGCGGCTTGGGTGTGCAGTGAAATGTCTTCACTCCTACAACGATTTGTCCAGTTGACAGATTTAAATTGCCTCTTTTGCTTTGGATCAGACCTGGACGACTGAGGGATTACACAGACATCCAGTTTATTAAAGTGACAGGTTAGGATACTTATTTCACTATAATACTGCTTCCTGGTGGGACATAAGCTGTTGGACATAGGTAGAGGTAATTCCATAACTGATACCTAACAACCTAACCTAGTGGTCCATACAGAGGGGACTGGGGTGAGGACATTACAGTTTTTATTTGCAGAATAAAAAGTTATCATATATAAAAGTTCTAAAACAGTAAAGTCTGTGTGTAACTGTGACTCTTCCAGAAGAACATTTTAAGATCAAGTCACAGTGTGCAACTTTTCAGCCATAAAATAGACTAAAATAAAAGCATGTTTTTATTGCACTGAAAAACTTACCAACTCCACAGAGCCAGAATGAGGGCTTCCACCTGCTTGTCTCCATGGAAATGTTGTTCCTTTGGCTATAATGTTCCAGAGTATGGTATAAAATGCATCTAGCTCCACGGAGAATGTTCTCTTTGTTATCTTTATATTTATATGGGCTCATGCAGGTGCCATCTCTGTAAAGTTACATACTGTACCTTTAAGAACTTTGTGAATGTAAAAAAAATCAGTGTGAAGAATCTTGCTGGACTACCTTTAGCTTTGATTACGGTACGCACTCACTGTGGCATTGTTTCGATTTCGCTTCTGCAGTGTCACAAGATTTATTTCCATCCAGTGTTGCATTACTGCTTCACCAATATGTTGCATTGATGATGGTAGAGTCTGACCACTGCACAAAGCTTCTCCAGCACATCCTAAAGATTCTCAATGGGGTTAAGGTCTGGACTCTGTGGTGGACAATCCATGTGTGAAAATGATGTCTCATGCTCCTGAACCACTCTGTCACAATTTGAACCCAATGAATCCTAGCATTGCCATCTTGGAATATGCCTGTGCCATCAGGGAAGAAAAAATCCACTGATGGAATAACCTGGTCATTCATTATATTCAGGTGTCAGCTGACCTCATTCTTGGAGCACAGACTGTTGCTGAACCTAAACCTGACCAACTGCTGCCACCCCAACATATTTGCACATTCAGACGATCAGGCTTGGGTCCAGACCAAATTGGCTGAGGCTGCATCCAAGTTTCAGATGGGTGCAAATACAGTACTCTTTCATTACGTCTTATTATTTTATCTGCCTAAAAACAGAATCAGAATGAGAGTGCAAACACTTTTAAATGAAGTTGAAATGCATCTTGTTGCACCCCTGTAGACCTGGGCCTAGGGTAAGGGAGAATTTGGGTGGGAACTTACTTTTACAAAAAAAACCAAAAAAAAAACAAGATAGGCACCTGTGCATTTTCATGTGTATTGTCATATGGATCTTCGTATTAATAAATTATGATAAAAAATAAATAAATAAATAAAAATCCAAACCCACTTTTATATTATGAACAGAAAAGCAGTTACTTTCTCACTGTGCTGGTGTGGATGTCGCGTCACTGTTATCTGCTCTCCACAGTGAAGTACTATTTTGATTTTTGGGGCGGAATTTAAATTTGGCTCACTCCATAACCACTTCTCCTGCCGCTGCAAACTGGTTCTGCTACATTCTGTCCGAATAAGAATGAGTTGGAGCCTGGAAATGTGCTTTTACAGCTGCTGCCAATCGGAACAGAAAGTGCCCAACCACTCCATAAATAACAATACCTGGGAGGAAATCGACTGGAACATAATAATTCAATATGTGTGGAATCTGTAGCTTAAAGGCGCTGTTCTTGACATTAAAGGTGCACTATGTAACTTGATAAAGGGTCCATCACCTGCGTGTCTCCATGAAAATTGCATTGGGTCACCTGGAGGGTTCCAGAGGGCAGCCTCAAACTGAATTATCTTGC
Organism: Periophthalmus magnuspinnatus; assembly: GCF_009829125.3. Lineage (NCBI taxonomy): Eukaryota > Metazoa > Chordata > Actinopteri > Gobiiformes > Gobiidae > Periophthalmus > Periophthalmus magnuspinnatus. Next base: position 17,414,590 of record NC_047146.1, read on the forward strand.
TTTTGTTTTGATTGCTCAAGGCCTAGCAACAGATCAGACATTTCTGTAAAATTGCATACATGCATACATACACACATACACATACATACATACATACATACATACATACATACATACATACATACACATATACAAACATACATACACACATATACATACATAAATACATACATATACACACACACACATACATACATACATACATACATACATACATACACACATATACACATATACATACATAAATACATACATATACACACACACACACACACATACATACAGGCAAAACAATAACATCAGCATGGAGTCCAGCAGGTGGCACTTGAAAAGCATTTATTTGGCTAACAATAATGAATATTGCACTTTCTTCAGTGAGAACTCATGGTGTCTAACCAAGCAAGCTATCAGTTGTAAATATGTTCAAAAATTGTGCTTTTAAACTTTTTTCAACTGTTTTGTGTATGGAAAACCCGAGCCTGGGACAGGAATAGAGATTTAGCACTAGCTACAAACTTTATACACTTCTCATCAGCTGTATGCTCTGTCATGCCATCGTGCGACATTGAAGTGAGAGAAGGGACTAAGTGACTGGAGCTAACTGTTTAAACTGCACAGTATTCTTGGTTTGAAATTTGGGTACATGGCCCTTATAAGAACATACATTATGCAACATTTAACCGCATTCATCAAAAGCATACCTGCAGTTGTATATAGCTTCATTCACACTTGTTTCAGTTTGTCCATTACAGCTGTATGCTTGTGTTGGCATTTTTACCCTACCACCACGGACTGTGCGGCGAAAGTACGTTGGACACTTTCACACCAGACTCACCCCCCTCCAGAGTGGGAGAGGAGCAGCTCCGAAACCACCTGTCTCCGGCGCTCTTGGAGGAGCTGTTTAATCAGAACGCAACTGCTGAATTCACACCAGCCCAAGCACACCAACCTTGGAGCGAATGCTGTTTTACATTGACCTATTGCCAGTGTGAAAACAATCTAAGTTACAATTGCTTCACTCCACTGTCGCAGCTGAAGGCATTATGTATGGCATTATGAAATTCTGTTCATTTTACTTGTTTTACATACAGATGACTTTGTTTCAATTGTGAAGTAAATGTGTAAACAAACCAAGGCTAGGGTGTACAACAGTAATGCATACTATAGCACCTTTAATACAGCTTATACCTTTACCACAGCCTCACATGATTAAACGTGACAGAAGCGAACATCTCTCAGCCTATTTACGTGCCCCATCTGCACATGTGAATTATGTACCACATTTCCACCAGTGTGTTATGAAAAATATAGGCAGTATTGAGCAACACATAAACACAGGAATAAGCTTTGGAAAATAGCCCCGACAGATATGAAACCCAACATAATTGCTTTTATTGTTTACTGAGACGCATCAATAAGTGGTGTAGCATGCAGAGCTATAGCGAGTGTTTGAAACAGCAGGCTCTGATTGGTGCAGCACAGCGGGGGTCGTGTGGAGAGATGAGGTGAATTTGACCATAAAGTTATTGCTGGATATTTTTTTTATTTTTGTGTTCATTACATACCAGCTGTGTCCAGACATTGCATGAATACAGTCGTGTTATCAAGTGAGTGTATTATCATCAGAGACAAACAACATGCACTGACAGATAATGAACAGGTTTTGTTGGAGTTAGTTTAGCTAAAGGGGATAATGGTTATGATGGTTATAGTGGTTTTCCCTCATCGTTAGCTTTCAATTAATTCATGCATGTTTAATTAATCTGGTATCTGCTTTCGTTGACGCGCATTTGAGTTTGCATTACATAAACATCATTACAGGTTACGACATACGGCTCCATACCTTTACGCTAATAATAATATGTACAAATGCAATCTTCATTAGAGTAAAATAAATTCCGTTAAACCCAGTGTTATCTCCCATCTTGTGAAAAACTGTTGGCAAATGCTAGGTAGGTTGTGACGCTAATTTTAGGTGTTAAGTTACGTGTTATGCGTTAAGTCAGCTCTTTCTAGTCAGACTGTGATAAAGCAACATTCAGATTAAAGTCTAACATGAGTAAGAGTAGAGTAGTACTTCGAGTTAGCGTCACAACCCCAGGAAATGATGATGGCGACAGCTGCAAAGTATCAATAAGAGGTGGGGCCAATCGGTTCTGCAGTTTTGAGCAGGAAGTCAGTGAACCAGTGCGCGTAGATATGACATACATAGAGGTAATTTTGTAACTGTAACTGCAAGCACAATGTTAACAAGGGTCATATGCACTTCTATATTGGACAAAATTGACTCTTGTGAGGTTTAAGCCATGTTATACTACTGTTACCTCCTCAAAAACAGACCGAAGGTTGTGTTTTGTTTCATTCACACATGTTGTAACCCTTTATTATTAGTCTGTACATCTCCAAAGCTCAAAATGCTCTGTTCCACTTTATTGTATCATGAAGCTGTGGTTTTCATGTTAGCAGCTACGTGTTACCTTTTGTTTAGCAGAGGTTGGCAGTTTGAGAGCTGAAATTATCCAAACGATTTGAGTAAAGGTATATGGAGTTTAAAAGCACAGTGGAGCACTTCCTGCATTAGCACATTTGTGTTTGTTTCCTGTTTGAGAGAAGCGCTAAGCCTAATTATTCCGGGTTTAGCGTGTTAAATATGTGTGAATGAAACAAAACACAATTCAAGGTACGTTTGTGATGAGGAAACAACATTACAAAATAGATTATAAAGTAGCATAGATTCCATTGGTGGCCAGTATCCCTAAAACACAACGAGAAAAAATGTGAGTCAACAAATGATCATCGTTTACTGCCTGGGCTACAGTCCCACACGTTTTTCTGGGAAGCGTAATACCTCTTAGTGCCTTGAGTAGCATGTTCTGATCCCTTCTCAGTTCAGATACATCTTTTCCGCTGCTGTGAACCTCCACTCGGCTCTCCTTTGCTTGTCGTCTGTCCCCGAGTTTCCACAGCGTTTTTCACAGCCGATCAGCTTCAGAAAGCACTCCGCACCCAAACGCCATTAAATCTATGCTGGTCATAAATTCTGATTTGTGGTTGCAGCACCGAAGACTGTTTCTGCCCGGGCACAAAGGTCAGCTCCGCTAACTCTGCCAACAGATATAGTGTGGCATTAGCATAGCGGCGTTAATGAGGCCGCTTCCGGAGATGGGGGTGAATTAGAGCAGCGTCTGTGTAAATCCTCATCAGTGTTGGGGAGATTGTGATTAGGAGCAGCATATAAGGACCAGCGGAAATAGTATTCAGTGTAATCCCAGAGGAGAAGTGTAATAAAGTTTGAAGTAGTATGTGGTTTGGGGGTAAACTAACTATTTGCGTAAAGAGGGAATCGGCAAAGATAAAAATATTGTTGTGATTTCTGGATATGTCATGAAAAGTGGCTTAATGATGTTGAAATGAATAAATAGTTAATAAAAAGGTTCAATAAGGTCAAAGATGGAATCAGAAAATATGATTTGCATGTATTAAAAAGTCGATATTCTTGCCAAAATTAATTCTATTAAATTGATTCATGCAAGAGGTACTATGTAACTTTTCTGGTAGAAGTCATGAAGACGGCTTTGTCGAGATTGTTACACATTATGGCTTAAAGCAACGATCTTCATGTTACCAAGTCAATTATTTTCAAATTATTGAGCAATTAAAAACAGCTTAACTGAATTAATGGCATGAGATAAGTTTAATATCATCCAGTGGAACATTCAGGACAAAGATATCAAAGATCTCCGTAAAGACAAGCAAGTAGCGGACTCAACACCAAAAAAATTACATTGTGAATATTTACAATACCATACCCTGCATTCTTCTGGCTTTTTAAACAAAAATCCTTAAACTTGTGCAAATATTACAATTTGAATCAAGACCCATATTAAATTGTTCCTTCAGCAAAATACGTGGAGTTGTTATTAGGTTGTATTCATGAATATTTCTTTCATCTGCTCCCTCTGATGACACAAAAAACAAGCAATTTGGAATTTCTCAGGATTGTTACGTCGCATGTAAAAATCCGAAGGTCCTTTATTGCCGTTTTTAAGTCCATAAATCATCGACAGACTCATTCTAAGCATTCTGCCATCAAGTTAATTACAACAGCGTTCTAGTGAAAGCCTGTTGGGAATGGTTACTAACCCTAGTTGTGGTTTGTTTTTTCAATAGTAATTCCCTTTACCCTTGTGACTATACCAGCTTCCCAAAGCCTGATCTCATCAGATCTCAAAAGCTAAGCAAAGCCAGGCCTAGTTACTCCTTGGACAGGCTTGTAGTAAAACTGTTGTTGTGTCCTTGGGCAAGTCACTTCACCCACATTGCCTAATGTGAACGTAGTGTTTGTGTGAGTGCGTTGGTGATGGTCGGACGGGCCTATGACGCAGATTGTTTGCTCCTACCAGTCCGAGGGCAACTGTGGATACAATAGCTTACCACAACCTAGTATTCAGTGTCAGGGTGTCATGAAAGATGCTACATAAATCCATTGATTAATTCATTCAGTCAGATAGTTTTGGTCTGGAGGTAGATTGCCTCTGTGCTTGGCGTGTCACTGCTCTTGCAGATGGAGGGACATGTTCCTTATCCTCTCTATGGAAACATAAACACATAACAATGTATAGTCATCCCATTTCACCACTATTACCCAGAGGGTGGTGCATAAAGCACTGCATGAGCCAGTCCTCCATCAGTAATGGTTATGTGGTTTGGAGCCCAGACTTTGGAGAAAGAAATTTGTTGATTTTATTTTTGTTAAATGGCACAAATTAAAAGTTGATCTTGTTTATGTTCAGGAAATGCATTTACTTTTAATTAACTGTAAAATTAGTTGCACAGATTAAACAAATAAATAAATATAATAAAAGATTAAATAGAAAACTATTCAATTCCGCTTGAATCAAGGTTAACTTTGACTTGAACTCAGTGCTTATATTATATTCCCCATTAGCCTGTATGACGGTGTGTAGAATGACTTACTCATCATAAACCTTTCTTTACAGTCGCTCTGTAGGGACAGTCTCCGCCTTTTACTCCTAATGCGCACACTTTTACTTTCCTCCAACGCGGCACACCTCACCAGAGACCGCTACCTTCCACATTATCATTCCACTCCTTAATCAGAGCCTCTTAAGTAAATCAGGCCTCATTTGTTCAACACACAGGCTCACAATAGCACAGGGAGCACTCTTATTTATGCTAATTGAAGGCGGTATTAGCATTTCAAAGACACGTTTTTCCGTTTGTGCGCGCTAAGGTGTTTCTCGGGTGAATAACGCAGAACTGGTGGTTAAATGAAGCTCGTTAGTTTTACTTTGTCCAAACTAAACTAAGTGAACCGTGGTCACAGTGTGTTTTTAATAAAGAAGAAACTTGTCATGGGCATAAATTAGCCCCTGATTGAAACGGCTAAACTGAGGATTTCATTAGCTCGTACAGATACGGTAAGTTTGAGAAAGTTACATAGAGCCTTCCAGGTGTTACGTGTTAGGAATAGTTGTACACACAGCCTGATACTGTTGTAAACATTCTATTGCATTCCTTTTAATGAGGCAGCAAAATAAAAACAGTAATTATGGCGTTTGCAGACAGCACAGCCAAATGGTTATTGTTTATGTTTGTTATATTTGGCTACGAGTAATACTATCCAATATCTAACTTATATAAGCTAACTAAAGTATGCAGGATTTGTGGTGCTTGAAGAAATAAAACTAAAATTCCATAGTCAAACTGTTGTGGCCTGCAATATTTTTTCTTTTATTGCCTACTGTTGTCCAGCATAATGTTAGATTTAAGAAATGTTTATAATGTTGATAGCATGTATGCTAATTCCGGCGCTAACCACGAATGCAAATCTACAAACAAAATTGCAAATGCTAATCTACATATGACCTTGCTACATGTGGCATTGGTTTTATTTAAGGTCCTATATTATGCAAAAAATTTACTCCTGTGAGATTTAAGCCATGTTATAATGTGGTTACCTCATCAAAAATATATCTGGAGTATCTGGAGTATGAACAACCTTTATTATTAGTCTGTCAACATCACCAATATTCAAAATGTTCTAGAACACCTTGTGATGTCATTCAGTGGTAGTTTTAAAGTTAACAGCTGCAATACACGTACATAATAATAATAATAATAATAATAATAATAATAATAATAATAATAATAATAATAATAATAATAATAATAATAATAATAATAATAATAATACATAAATAACAATACAGTTCCCTTTTTTTTTTTTTTTTTTTTTTTAACCTTTTGTTCAGTTGAGATTGCCACAGAGTGTTTTCAGTTTGAGAGAAGGACACAGCCTAAATAAGCAGGTTTTGTGTGCTAAATGTGTGAATTAAACAAAACACAAATCCAGGTATGTTCTTAATGAGGAAACATTGCAACACAGATTTAAAAAATATCTTAATATCGGGCCTTTCATATAAGTGAGCTGCAGAATGTGACATGTTGAATAGCTAAAGTTAGTCTACCTGAGTTTCTTTTGGATTGTTAGGGCGCTTTCACATCTTTTAATCCAGTTAACTGTTCTAGTGGGGGATTTGCCACTTTCTTGTTTCTATGGAGATGCTAATGCTTTACCTGGAGTGTTCCATAATACAGAGCCTCCTTGCTTAAACTCACCTCTGACATAATAAGCTTCAAGCCCTATGTAAACTGTGATCACTTTTCTATACATAGACTTATTGTACACACACAGGAGACGGTAATACTCCCCTAAGCCCCATATGTTTTCTTATAGACCTGCAACCACCATCAAACACCAGTCATTTACCTCCTCTGTCTCCCTGGGATCTATTACGTTCTTAAATTAATGTGTGCCCGGGCTGAAGCAGGCAGTGCATATAGACAACGTAGTGCCGGAGTTTTTGGATAAGGTTTAATTTAGTCTCAGAGGGGAAATAGAGCAGGATGTACACACTGGTACAGCGAGCGGGGAAGATGCCGAGGAGCGGAAGTAATAAGTTGGCTGTCATAGTAATGGAAGATAAGATGTAATGGTGTAATTAGTTCAGGGTGGAAAGTTGGTGGAGAAGGTTGTTTAATTAAAGCCCCAACATACAGGACTATAGCTAAAAAACAAACAACAACAAAAGCATGGAGTGCCTGATCTCATCTGAATAAAGTAACTATATTTCTGTGCTGTGCCAGTCCCACACTGTCTTCTCAGCTTTTTATATCTTACGTCATCAGAGGTATAATGCTCCCTACAACAGGAGCATAGCCAGACTGGACTAGACTGGAGTAGACAATACTATCACAATGTCTACACTCACACCAAAAATCCCTGCGCCAAAGTAAAGTTGTTGCCCTATGTCCAAATGATCCCATCTGACCTGTCTATACTGCTGTTGTGCTCCTGTGCAAGACATTTCACCCATCTTGCCAATGAATCCAGAGCACTACATACAGTAGCAAGTAAGTTTAAAAGGTTAGACTACTAATTGCACTAACATATCATCAAAATTTTATGTAATAGTGTACCTGAATGTTACCATCTTAAAAACAATCTAAAGAGGGGATATTTTATTTCTATGGGGTATTAACTGCTAACGCATAACATTTTTAGATCACCATGTTACCTTTTATTGTTGAAAATGCTGTATTTGACAAAAGCAACCCTTTAAATTTTAAAGTTTTACTTTAGTTTTTGATGCTCTGAGTTCCCCTTCCTTTGCTCTCTGCATGAAGTCACTCCCCCTTCAGAGCGCTCTCACAACACTATCAGCGTGCACCCTGCCAATGAAACTACTGCACATCACATCAGGTTTGTCAGTTGCTGTGTACAGTTCTGTATCATGTTTTTGTATATTTATGGAAAATTGTCAAGTGGGAGAAGTGCTGAAGTTTATAATTTTACTTCCTTGTTGGACATGGGCAGCAGATATGATGCAACTAAAGAAATCTATAATTTTTACAAAGCAACCATACAGTAAAATTCAATTCAATTCAATTATTTTTGTAACGCCCAAAATCACAACAACAGTTGTCTCGAAGGGCGTTCATGTTTTGGTTGATGGGGGAAACCGGAGTACCCGGAGGAAACCCATCCAGACACGGGGAGAAACATGAAACACTCCACACAGAAAGGCCTGGGCGACCCGGGGATTGAACCAAACCCTCTTGCTGTGAGGCATGAGTGTTACCACTCAGCCACCGTGCTGCCTACACACAAAAACAAAACAACAGGAAAAATCAGACAAAACAAGAAAAATCGGCCAGGCGAGGAGGAGGAAGACCAGGCGAGGAGGAGGGCCAACGCTAGTGTAATTTACACAATAGTTAATTTGACACCTGAAGGTAACTCTGAGAGTTTTCTAGGTCTTCACAGAAGCCCCAAACATTTCAGCATTTAAATGTTAAATTGGATCTTATAAATATTATTAAATTGCACAGAATGTATAAATAACATTATACTTTAAGGCTATACATTTTCATTAATAAGTAGACGTAATATGAAATTCAGAATTCAGAAAACTACAATGTCCAGTCAGACTTGGTATTGTTTTGGGGGTTACACGTTCAGAACTGTCGCTCATTCACTTGCCCTGCAGACAGTGAGCAGAAGACCCTGACAGTGGAACTGACCGGTCAGATTCTTTCTTTGGAGTTGATTGACAGGCTTTTGTTTTGGCAGAGTTTAACAACAAGAAATAATGAGAAGATGCTTTTGTTTGGATTTTTCATTTCAAAGAGGAGCTGTCTATGTAAATTATCCTGAAACATTCAGAAGAGCATCTGAAAACAACTGGGCTACTAGCAAAGGATTTACTGAGACCCGGAGCTCACGGAGCACAGAAAGAATGAACTGTTGGATGACATCATATTGCCTGATGTATGTCAACTGGGAAATAAATTAGTCTTCCGAGAAGGCAGCTGCAGTGAGTGTGAATAAAGTGTAATGTAGTGTAACTGTGCTGCGTGATGTTATGTGATCTATGCCCAGACACTATGATTACAGCTAATGAGAGATTATTAAACATGTGTCATTACAGTTGTATTCAGAGATGATGGTGGGCTTATGACCGTGATTGTACTAACTCTGTGTGTGCATGCGGTTGTATGGATCAGCTGATGGTTTGTGATGAAGACTAGCGCCGTGTTTCACTCTTATCTGTTGTGCTTGTTTTTATGCATTTAAGCACTAAGATTTATATTATCAGTGGAGTTTCCATGCACCTTAAAAACTGGCTGGTTCATATCATGAGTCTGCAGCGAGCCCTGCCTCGCGTGCACCTCTGCAGGTGTGTGCAGGAGCTAAAGGCTGTGCTTGGTCACTTTGGCATTTTTACTCATAGTTATATACTTGCAAGGTCTGAAGGCCTAGGTCCTGAGGACAAACGGCCAGAAAAGAGTGTTTTATTGTGAATAAATTGTAGCTGCGTTTTGAAGAGAACTTTGTATTAGAGCCAAAAATGTCTTGCACCAGTACAGATACATATACTCTATAAGCAGCTTCTGAGGTCAAAATAAGTCCAGTGTCTAAGTATAAAGTAAGTCAGGGAGTGCACATTAGCATGCATTTTTAGCTTTACCATCATGGAAAAAAACTTGTGAAAAGTATAAACTCATGGCAGTGAATCATTTGAAATTTCAGAATGCATAAAGTAAGTATTGTATTCATTTTGAACCACTGCAAATGAACTATATGCACTGTAACACGTTGCCACCCTGTTGTATTTGGCATGTGTTCCACTCCATATATACGGACATAGCTAAACTGCTAGGTGCCATGTTCCAAAAAGGAAGTGAACATGGGCAATTCCAGCCCCATCGACATCAAATGTTTGTATTAACCCGCTCTACATGATCCTTGTATTTTTGTTTTACAATTGTGTGTCTGTAAATTAAGATATGAACATCAATAACAGACAAATCAGGCACCTTTTTTCCCCGAGGTTGCTCCCACTAGCGTTAGCAACAGGTTTGATTGACAGTGTTGCTAAGTGCCCGCTGCTTGCTAAACCAGTGGTGCGGGCAGGAAGGAGCATGACCTTCAACAGCCCGACTCTGGATTGGCTTTTTGGTTGCTATGTTACTCGCGATCAAATCCGGCTCCAAATGTGACCCCGTAACTGCTAGCCTCGATGAGCTTCATTTGACTAGAGCCAAACGCCATGACATCACACTTAGTCCACTTCTTTATACAGTCTGTTATAAACTCTTTGCGGTGAATAATCAGGAAATTCTACATGCGTAATGTTAGTCAGAAATAACTTTGAACCACTGCAAATGAACTATTTGCACTGTAACACATTGTCACCATGTTGTATTTGTCATGTGTTTCACTCCATGTGTCAACAGACCACATTATAAACAGTCAAAAAATTTCCTTTTTACAATTTACCATTCATATATCACGACTCTGGTTGCTCCCATACCTTTTTGCTTACAACTGGCTAAGCCCCGCCTCCACCTCTCTCCCCAGTAGTAAATAACGTAACCCAGACTCTGTAGCGTGTTGATATCAGAGCACCCGTGCGTTGGTGTCCTTGGACGCGGCCCCGAGTATCTCACAGAGGAGAGAACGTGAGCCGTGCTGGTGACTCAGCGGTAACTGCAGGTGAGCTTTCTGATAGTGAGTTGTTAAAATGTTCAGTCTGCTGTGAAATGAGGCCGCCTCGTCCTTAAATCAGTGTCTGTCAGTGAAGCGGGTTGTGTGGGTGCAGTGTGAGAGAAGGGGTGGGAGAAGGGGTGGGGTGAGGGGGGAGAGGAGCAGAATCTGGTGCCCTCACATGACCCAGCTGTCTACTACTACAGCACTGCAATGTCAGGTGGACTTCTAGAGGACAGGGTTTAGACGGGCGACATAAGGTGCAGTATGAACAGGGGTTTGAAATTTAACTAGCATTTTGGGCATAACTGGATACTTGATGATAACTTCATTCTTAAAAAAAACAAGCAAAAAAAAAAAAAACTAATAATAATAATGCACTTGTAATGCTCTTCACAACCTTGACAAACCCTCTCCCTGCGCTACACTGTGGTCATTATTCATTCACCCCACCACTGCTCTGGTAGACTGACAGAAGAGAGGCTGTCAATCTGCACCATCTCCGACCACCACACACACCATTTTCATACTAAGCAATGTGAGTGAAATGTCTTGCTTAAGGACACAACAACAGAATTTGAACCTAGCAGGAAGCAATCCTCAGAATCTTTGGGTTGGGGGACCACTGCTCTAATCACTGAGCCACTGTTTGTAGCCATTAAGGACCAGAGACCCATTTCTGAATATAGGATTTTTCAAACAACATTTCAATGGACTCTGTTGTTTTACGAGACACTTTTGGCAATCAAAAAATGTAGCTAGAATGACAAATCTTCCCCTCACCTGTGAAGGTGCCGCACCTAGAATCAGCCAAAGAAATGACATGGAAACGATGAGGAAGAGACCCTGCTCCTCCATTGGTCAGAGCTTCGGTCTGATACGTCACATGTAAACAAACAGACTCAGGAACTCAGTGCTACTGTACTGTGTATGAGGGTCAGTTAAATAAAATAAATTATGCGGGTGCTATGAGAATAAAGACGTAATTTTATGAGAATATAGGCTGCTGTGTGTGAATGAGTGACTAGTGCGTTATGTGTTATGGAGAAATTGGAGCATTTTGTTCAGATAAACTTTCACCTGCAGTTTACGCACAATGAAATCTTTTAGTCTTTTAGCCCACCATCACCACACTATCATCAGTCTAAGTACTTTGAAGCGACGTTGCAAGCTTTTGAGTTTGTTTCATCGGAGGAACCATACAGAAATTGTTGCTTTTGTGGAAGAGGACCTGGCTGGAAGTGGTCGGCTGCACTTCCAGCCAGTTCCTCTTTAGTATTTCACTGTGCGTAAAACCCAGTTGAAAGTATATCTGAACAAAATGCTCCAAATTCTCCATAACATGTAACGCACTAGTTACTCATTCACACACAGCATCATATAATCTCATAAAATTACAATTACATTTATTCTCGTAATATTACGACTTCATTCTCGTAGTACTATGACTTTATTCTCGTAAAATTACAATTTTAATGTCAAAATGCTTCGAGTTTATTCTCGTAGCACCTGCATAATTTATTTAATGTAACTGACCCTTATACTCCGTTGTACTACTGTGTTGGACTATTCTTTTGCTCTGTTTCCATTCACAAATCAAATGGATCGCTCCAGATGCTAAATCAATTGCTTTTTGGCCTGAATCAGAACTCAGCACACATTGGTGATACAGACATAATTAAGCTCAATTAGCTTGTTTCCCATATGGATATTATTTTAAGTTATACAACATGAAATAACCAGGCAAAGGTCTCCTGAATAGTGCAGAAAATATTTGCTATTTAAATTTACAATGTAATTACTGAACCTATCCACAGAAAGAAAAGTGAAAATTAGTGTAGCTTTAGTTGAGGCACAATTATGATGAACTAATGGTGAGTTAAACAATGAAGTTTGATTCTAAGGTTAGTCTTGGTTGTGTGTCCATCTGTTTTACAAACAAAATCCATGACACTTGATGCATGACCTTTAGAGATTAATTTATCATTTTGTTCAAATGTTTTTAAAGCTATATATATATATATATATATATATATATATATATATATATATATATATATATATATATATATATATATATATATAATTTATTTATTTATTTTTTATCTTTCTACCATGTCATAATGTCTCATCAAAAACATGTCTGAAGAGACTTAGAGGTCATCCATGCATATTGAGTACTTCAGTGATCTCTCCCGGGCCCAATTCAAACCTTCCTTACAGTTAGCTGTAATATTCTATACAAGGCTCTGCTCATAACCCTACATCACCCATGCTCCCACATGACCATTCTCCATAAATATACAAAAGCCTGATACAGAACTGTACACAACAACTTGACAAACCTGATGTGATGTGCAGTAGTTTCCTTAGGGGAGTGCACGCTGATTGTGTTGTGATAGTGCTATGAAAAGGGAGTGAATTAATGCAGGGAGCAAAAGGATGGGAGTGTGAAAAATGAAAATGAAACGTATAAAACATGTTAATACGTTGATTTTGGCGAATATAGGTATAGGTAAAGGGGTCATGGTGATACTTATTAGCAAGTAATCAGCAGAAGTAAAATACCTCCTCTGTAAAACTGATTGAGTACTTGTATTCATAGCAGGTGATGATACATTTTCCAAAGATTTCCATATTATTTTATTAGAGTAGTTGTTTAACTCACGAATCAGTTAACCCATGATAATACATAAGTTCATGTCCCCTTACTATAAAACGCTTCAAGTTATTTATTTATTTATTTTTTTTATAATAGCTTCTCCTAATAGCTGCTAGCTACTAAACCCAAAGCTGTAAGATGTCAGTGAAAAGGACTTTAAGCCATGAGATTAGTGCGACAAGTTTGTGGAACCAATCTCTTACAAATAATGAAGTTCATTAGTTTGGATGTTCCTTTCAAATACAGTAAATCTCCCATAGAGTTTGAAATTCTGAACATCCTCTGCGACCTACTGACTGTGTATTTGTGAACATTTTTGTGGTTCATCTAAAGGCCGTTCTCTCGCTGCACTCTCCCTCTAGTCCACACTCTCACCTTAAACCCGGAGTGCTCCTTTTACATTTCTCAATCGCAGAATTCAGCACTTTTCTCCTCCCTGCTGCCTCTTTTGTTGCCACATGTTTTGTAGAGGATGAGGGGGATGACAGCCGGCGTTTAGTGCCTTTGTTCTGCTGTCACGGGAAGTCGGCCTGTCACCGTGGCGACGCACAGACAAGCAGGAAGCGCCTCCTCCGTCAACATAACAGTCTCCCTCCCCCCAACCTCACCTCCTCCCTCTGACGCACGGGAGGGCACCTGCTCACAGTGAGGTCTCAATGCACAGGTGAAATTTATCGCAAGGTTCAAAGGTTTCGCTAACAAAAAAAAAAAAATGGCGTGTTTGTCCTTGAAGTAGTTGCAGTGATGTGTTTAAGTGTGGGTTTCTAAAATATATTTGAGGTTTTATAATGTAAAAATGCATGAATATAAACAGTAGACAGTACAAGTTAATGGATTCAGAGAGTGTGACGTCACCCATAGCGTTCGGATCCAGTCAAATGAAGCTCATCGAGGCTAGTAGTTAAAGGGGCAAATACAAGCCGAGTTTCACATTTGGAATTCCAACCATGAGTATCATAGCAACCAAAGAGCCAATCAGGAGCGAGGCTGTTGAAGGTAACGGCCTCACCGCTAGTTTGGCAGGAGCTTAGCAACGCTGTCAGTCAAACCTGTTGCTAACGCTAACGGGAGTGACCTCGAGGAAAGAAGGCAGCTGACTTGTCTATTATTAAAGTTCATATCTTGATTTATGGACACAACAGCGAAATAAAAATACCAGGACCATGTGGAGTGGGTTAATTACGAACATTTTAAGACCAATAAAAGAAGAGTGATAGTTTTCTAATGTAAAGTAAATTGAAGCCAGAGTCGATGAAGCCGGAAGAGAGCCCACGATCACTTCCTATTTGGAACGCAGCAGCTAGCAGGTTAGCTATGTCCATTTAAATTTACAGTCTTTGATATAAATGTAAACATTAAACTATGTAACTTTTCTGGCATTTGTTTGATGTTATTGGTTTACCTGGAATGTTCTACGGTATGGCATTAAACTCAAAAATAACTTTTATGCTTACCTCTTCACAGATTTGACCAGTAAATTTGCCTGATGGCATTAATTGCTGATCTACATGGAGAGTGATAAATTCAATCCCATAGTGTGGAACATTCCAGGTAATCCAATAACATTTGGGTTATCTTTAGTATGTGAGGATTTTTAACTGTCATAAAATGAAAACAACATGTTTAAAGAAATGGACACATTAAAGATGCACTACGTAACATTAGTAGTGGAGGTTCAGCACCTGCCTGATGTTATTGTGTTCCATCATGCATTAGATCAAATACAGGTTGAAAACAGTGAGCGGGGTGGCCTCTCCACAGATATGAACTGTTTGTGCCACCTTCTTGTCTATGAAGCCAGATCAGTTGAAGGCTTTAATGTAGAACAATCTACGAAAGCAATAACAATTAAGAAGGTGGTGTACCCTCAACTAGAAAAGTTATGTAGTGCATCTGACACCTGATTAAAACATTCTTTGCGAACCTAAAAGCCAGGTGCAGAAACAGAACAACTGTCACAATTTCAGCATTTATATGAAAAAATAAATCGAAGATAATAATAATAACGCATATATATATTTATAATGGACAATTCACGCCATTGCCATAGCAATTGACAATTCAAAACTAACTGACCCTCCCTTCCCCCGTCTGGCTGGATGGCCCAGTGCCTGGCTGGGGTGGCTCCTGTCCTGCCATGTGTGGGCCCCTCTCTGTCCCTTAGCTGAGTGAGCTCTGGCCCTATAGACTTGAACTCTATCTGCAAATGGAGGCACATTAGTCCTGGACACATCTGTACTCGTCCATTCACAGGAGTGCACCTCTCTTTCACGGTGGTTCTCCTCAAAGGTTCCCTTTTTCCACAAGCTTTTTGTTTTAGGTTTTTCCTTTCCGAGATGGAGGGTCTGAAGACAAAGGATGTTCTGGGACAGTTATCCATTTGCTTGTTTTCTGCTGATTAATTTGCTCATCTGTTTCTGTTTCATTGTTGAGTTTCTAACTTTCTGTTGGTTAAATCAATTCTCATCTTAGAGAGGCAACTGCTGTTGTAATTTGGGGCTTTACAAAAATAAATAATTGAATAGAATTGAATATTCACACATACATTGGTACACTGTTGTACACAGACACTGGGGGTGAGGTGGGTTAAGTGTCTTGCCCAAGAACAAAATGACAACATTTAACTGTGGGAGCTGGAATTGCACTGACAACTTGGATCTGAACTCTCAGCCAATGATATTTATGTAAGGATATATACGTGAAATGTCCTTATAATGTAACCTACAGGAAGTAAAAACCCATGAACGGTACTAAACACAAGTCCAGATACAATGAACTTGGTGGACACTAAAATTTCAAAAAAACAAAAAACAAAAAAAAAAAAAGCAGCCATTTTGGTATATCTAGAAAAATAATAAAATAAATAAAAAAATAAAAAAGTTCAAAACCAGATATGACTCCTGTTTACACTTTATGGCGGTTAAACCTATGCTCTCTCGTAGCCCCTGTCACTATTGCTGAAGTAGCCATCCCACCACCTATAAATAAACCCAGCTTCAGTGGAAAACTTAGACAAATTGTGGCTTTCACCCCCGATTAGCATCAACGGGACACGGCCACATTAAAATTGCATTGCACTTTAGCTCACCGCGTTCAGGTGCACTTAAGGTAGGCTGCATTAGTGCGACTGGGGTAGAGGGGAGAGTGGGAGGAAGGGGGTAGGGGGAAATGGACAGTCCAAGTTGGGTGTCTCGTTGAGAGAAAAAAAAAACATTTTATGAAAGCCCTCATCACCGTGCTAAAGCTAACTGGTTGTACGATGCGTTCAGGGCAGCTTGGCACAAATAACAGCCAGCTAAAGGGCGGATGTTTAAGCAGTGCCGCAGTGGGACGTGACTGTGAAGAAACAAACAGTAACACAAGTTTGGATGGCACAGTGTAATGTAAGTAGTGATTCTTACCCATTTGTCTGTAGAAACTAGTGTTGTCATGATACTAACATTTCAACATTTTGATACTAAGGAATAGACTGGATTAGCGACAAACAGATATACCAGTTGGTCGATATATCGGGCCGATATTTGGACTTATTAGCATATCGACTACCAGACTTAAATTTTGTTTTGCTTGATTTGAGAGAACATACACAAAGTTTTATTTTAAAACTTTCTCGTAAAGGTTTGTGGTAAAAAAGGGTTGTGCGTCAGTTTATATTAAATTAAAATGACAGAATTTGAGGAAAATAATCTAAATCGTACCCAAAAATATCGGCAGAGGTTATCGGCCATTGATTGCTCTGTATTCTAAATCGGCATCAGCCATTAAAAAAAAAAAAGAAAAGTAAAACTAAATAAATAAAAAATGAATAAAAAAATAATACCAATAATAATATAATAATTAATAAATAAATAAAAATTAATACCGATTCTGATACCATGATGAAAAAAAACGAAAACAGTACAATGTTATTTTCAACATTAAATGGTAGTACTTTCTTTTATGTTACGATGTGGCCTTATATTTGTGTAATCCCTCAGTTGTCCAGATAGTCTATGTGTCTCTGCCGTGCATGACAAGAGGCTGCCAATCTGTGCCATTGCCCCTCCAACCACTGCAAATCATTGGCTCAAACACCATTTTTATACTAGGCAATGTGGGTTGCCGAAGAGCACAACAACAGAGCTCGATCAAAGTGGGTTGGTGGACAAGTGCTCTAACCACTGAGCCACTGTCACCCCAAAACAAAAAGAAGAAAAAAATCAAATAAATAAATCAAACATTAAAAAATACACATGTCTCAGTACTAAAGGGAAACTATTACAATATAGATTTTTCCTACTGATACTACAATAGATTAAAAAAAAATAAAAAGGTTGTATTTCCTACATTGATCTTACCTCCAGTCACCTTTCTGTCGCTGTCAACCAATCCCAGCCTTCTATTTTAACTACAAGCGCAACCATCGTAGTAGAACCATCAGCTGCCTCTTTCTCTGCAACACTATCATATTCCAGTTATAGCAGATATTTCTCTATCTGTAGGGATCTATAATGCAACTTTTTTACTGACATAATCTGTAAGACTTTGTGTGGCAGAGATCCATGAGAAAATGAACCGATCAATCAACTGGACCCAAACAAACCCTTACCACATCTGCACTTTACCAGCCAATGAAAGTCCAACAGGGATTAGAGCATATTAATGATTTATGCTTCCTGTCTCATCAATGAATGCTATAACTAAGGGGGATTTCACACCTACATCATTTGGTCCGCTTTAAGATGATGAGTTTGGAACACCTGCAAGTTTGGTTTGTTTGGGCTGGTGTGAAAGCAGACCAGTTTCATTTGTGGCACGGTTCCAAGTGGACTCCAGGGGGGTTTGCTAGTGATGTGAACGCTAATCGATCTCAATTCAGCCAAAGTCGCACTTTTTGATCTAAACAAGCCTCCGTAGTGCACTGAGCATAAGCAAAACAACTTAACGACTCAAAACAGGCTAAATAGATCAAGAGATGTATAGTGAGGAAGAAAACCAGTGGGTCTTGAGCAGAATCCATTATGTTGTGTCTATGAGTCCATGAAATTTTAGTTTCCCCCTTGGGGATTAATAAAGAATTCATCTATCCATCCATTCATCTATCAATCAATCAATCACATTGATCGGCATCTTTATTATCTGGACGGCGGTAATAAAGTTGTCCTAAGTTGATGGTTTGTTCGCCATATTGTGCAGCTGCCACGTCCTTTGAAGTAAACTTTCTCCTTGTCGCCTTGTCAGCACCCCCCAACGACCCAGTGTGGAGCACTAACTCAACTTTTGTCGGCAAGTATTAACTGATCAACACATAGTATATCGAAGATTTGAGAACCTCTACTCTAGATGTCTAATGTTTTATGCTAAAATGCACCTGAGACTTTAACAGTCCAGTACCTTTACAAAGTAAGAACGTGGCTTTCCAGAGTCCTCCTGGATGGTTGTGATGCTGCAGGACACAGAGGAGTGACACTTTTATCCCGAGGGCTGGACAAACTGCCCTAATAAACCTGCTGACCTTACCTGACCAGACCTCCTGTTAAGAAGCACTGAGACCTTTTTTATCATGAGTGTACCGCTTTTAGGATTAAAATAAAGTGATTTGATTGATTTATTGACTGTAAATGGTTAAAGTGCACAGGACAGATGATTATTACTTTATTTGATGGGATAAACCCTGTGCTAAATACATGCTGGGAGAGGAGTCACAAACTTTGGAGCAGCAGGTTGTAACTTTTGTTACAACTAAGAACATTAACATAGACACAAAGGAGATATCTGCCTGCCACCTGCATCCCAGAAAGCTCATTATGATGTAGTACAATGTCCAGTAAAATGTTCTTTTAATCTTATAGATGAACGTCCATTAACGTGCTGTAACTGGAGATAAGGGTAGACACAATCAGCTTCAACTTCTGCCTACACCGGGTAAAGATTTGATTGTGAATTTTTACAAAATATGTTTTATTTCATGGGCATCATACTGAAACTTATGCAGACTGCAATGAGTTATACACTGACGAAACCATTTTGGTCGTCTGTGAATCGAAATTGCACAGTTCCAAAAAGATCCTTGACCTTTGCTCAGTCAGCCTTTTCTTTTCAAACCATCAGACGGTGGAATCAGCTCCAGACAGTCTGAAGTTGTCTATAGATATTAATAATTTTAATAGAAATTCGAAAAAGCCACATTTTAGATAATCAAGCATCAGTCTAATTCATTTTTAAATTGCTGTATTCGCTGTACAAACTTGCACATAATGATTTTAAATTTTTGTATGGACTGTAAGAAACGTGGCGACATTTTATTGTATTTTACTGCTGATGTTAATGATGAACTGTCATCAAATGAAATGTGTATTTTTTATGTGTGTTCATCTGAGACTAAGTAGCAGTAGCTAAATCTGGTACAAATCTCTAGTTTAATACATTTGTACATGGTCCCTGATAAATAAAAAAGAAAGAAAGAAAAAACAAATATATATCATTTCATTAATTAAATTTTTTCTTGTTTTACATCGGTCAACTGACAGTTTGTGAAGAAAAGTTGGGAAATAATCCTTCAATCTATGTAATCAAAACACAAAATTATATCCAAAATCCAAGCACACTTTTTCTGTTTTTGTTTTCTGTTATATCATACATTTTAATTTGTCAAATAACTGTAAATTAGACATGTTTTGGCTCTTTTTTTTTTTTTTTTTTTTACATTTCCTCCCCATGTTCAACCAGGAAGTGAAATTAAAAACATAAGAAGACTATGTTAAGTTCTATTTACTTTTACTGTTGAGGAAAAGTAAATAGAACTTGACATAGTTTTATTTAAGTTTTATTAATTTAAGTACATTTTAGTTCAATTGGCACAGCTCACCGCACATATCCCATTAATACTTACTTCCATTCAGATTTGACTCTAAGAGAGATTTGACTCCTCCCAGCTTCCTCGCCTATAATCACCCACTTCAAGTCGTCTAATAGCGCTAAGTCCCCATTCAGCGCTCTGACGTGCAGCATACTTAGAAATAACCCAACTGTCACTTCAGATGTCTGCTCTTAATCCACTCTATAACTGTACGCACACACTTTACTTTAAAAAATCCTCCAGCCTGATCATGGCCATCAACCGCATCACAGCTCGTTGTCAACTCTGTCTCGCTCCTCGGGACATTTAACATTATGCATCTGTCCGTTCAACTAATGGCGCCCATTACACACAACTGACGTGCTAATCAAGTGGAGAGGACAGTTAGCTGAGATGTACAGTATTACCGTTTCTGGATCGTCCCTGGGTAATGCCTCCCTTCTGTAGCTGCCTCTCCGCTGGCCTCAGTTGACATTGTATATAAAGTAGATACTTAAATATACTCATACTTGCATAAGATGGAATAAAATATATATAAAGGTGAGAGCAAATTGAGTATTTGATTCAAGGAAAAAAAAAAAGTAGACAGCTGATTTTGGTTTTAGATTTGATGTAATTGGACAGACAAAACAAATATTAGTCTTCCAGATAATTTACCACACAAATTTGAAAAAAAGCAAAGCAAAAAGTTCAAGAAATAAATGTAAAATTACCTCATATGTCACAAACAGCTAACTACCGTATATTTCGGGCTATAAGACGCACTTAAAATCCATTAGTTTTCTCAAAAATCGACTGTGCGCTTTATAATCCGGTGCACCTTATGTATTATGTATAAGCTATGACGCCGCACCGCTTGATGGATTGTCGGAGCATTACAGCCACCATAGTCAAGAGCTTCACGGAGTAATATGTGTGTAAGGACACCAAAATGGCAAGAAGAAAGATCACTGAATAGGAGATCCAGCCAGAACACATCACACATGGTCACTTTTGACATCCCCGTGAACCGTACTGTCGGAGAAAACAGGGGCTAGCAGTACAATATCTATGCGCACCACAGGGAACGAGAAGTCATCTTTCATTGTAGTTCTCGGCTGCCGGGCTAATGGTCAGAAACTACCACCCATGGTCATTTTCAAGAGGAAGGACTTTGCCAAAAGAAAAATTTCCAGCTGGCGTTATCATCAAGGCTAAACCAAAGGGCTGGATGGACGAGGAGAAGATGTGTGAGCGGCTCAAGTGTCGTCCGAGCTTTCAGGAAGGCCGGAATCATTATTGAACGGCTAAGTAACACACGACGAGACTGACTCAGATAATGATGAGAGGGACCCGGGCATGCTTGATGCTGTAATCTGACTGTTTTGTTTCACTTAATGCGCCCATAGACTGTATAAACAAGTGGACTAAGCGAGTGTGACGTCACCCATAGTGTTCACTGCGCTTTCTAATCCGGTGCAATTTATGTATGAAAATAGACCCATGCATTGATATAGCGCCTTGTAATTCGGTATGCTTTATAGCCTGAAAAATACAGTAATGTGTACATATTTAACTAATGAGTATACTGTTGAAAACTGACGCTGCAGTTCTAATGCAGGAGAAGTTTATTTACCATCAGTTACGGACCCTGACCAATTTCTGTAGCCACAGCTGCCAGGGGTAAGATTTATACAGGTGTAGCTTCCAATCTTGACCCTCACTGACCACCACCTTTCAAACTGTACTATTGAACTTAAATGTATAGTTATGATGCGTGAGGTGTCATATGGACACGTCAGCACTGGACATAACCGCTCACATTTGGGACATTCGAATCACCATCACGCTAAAATTTTTACTCAATGACCATGACCGTTAAGACATCAAGTAGTCTTCAATTTAAAAAAAAAAAAAAAAACATCCTCAAGATATCTTCGTCAAAAAGTTTCTCAAGGAAATGTAACCCATTAACACCACCTCTGACTGTTCACAGCAGAAGTGAGCGTGGAGTGCGGAGGAGTTGGCTGGGAAGGGGGAAAGCGGTCGCTGTTAATTCTGAGCGCACTCTGGGGGGCAGTCACGCTTAAAGAAGTGTCAAGAGGCAGCAGAGACACGACGCCCGAAGCTAACGGAGACTGACAGTGACAGGCCGGTCCCAGGTGAGAGACGCGTGAGAAAAACAAGAGAAGAAGACGACGGAGGAGGAAGTGAGAGAGCCGTCGGATCGGGGTCGGATCTGGAAGCACCTGTACGGACCTAGCATACTTATTACAGCGCATTGCAAATCTCCGTTGAAAAGTTAGCTTGACATAACAGGTGGGCAGAGAGAGTAGTGGAAAATCTGGTCTCAAGTGGCAGTTCAAGTGAAACTGTTTTAAGGGGGAGTATTATGCAAAGTTGACTTTTTGAAGCTTTCTACCATGTTATGATGTTGCTCCCTCATGAAAACATGCCTGAAGATGTTGTATGTCATCCATGCATGTTTGAGTAACTTAGCGATCTCTGCCGGGCCCTATTTGAACCCACCTTACGGCCAGAAGTATGATTCAGTTCAATGCTCAGCCCACTTTCCCTAACTATGTAAAAGAGGGTTAAAAAACAATACACTACAACTTAACAAACATGTGCAGTAGTTTCATTATCTGTGCTGTGATAGCGCTCTGAAGGGGGAGAGACTTAGTACAGAGACCAAAAGGAGGGGGGAGTCAGAGAAATCAAAAATGAAATTAAAATGTATAAAACACATTCATACATTGTTTTGGGTGAATATAGCATTTACAATACAACAAAAGGTAACGCGGTGATCTAAATATGTTCATGTGTTAGCAGTTAATACGCCATAGAAATGTAATACCCCTTCTTTAAAAAAAAAAAAAAATGTTTTAAGGTACTGCTTTGTTGTAAACTTTATATTTATAATCAGAAAGTCTTTTTTTTTTTTTTTTTTTTTTAGATATGTTTAAAAGTAGTAACCTTGTGTTGGATTGTTACGAGATTTAAGTTTTCAAACGCACAAGAATCCATCTTGTTTGTTGCACCTGGCTGAGTTGATTTAGATAAGGAAAGTTTATTTGTATAGTACAATTTCTACACAAAGTAATTCAAAATGCTTTACAGAATAAGAAAGACATTCAAATCACAATACAATAAATCAAAACAAGAATATTCATAAAATTTACTTTAAAAAAGAAAAATGCAGAATCAGTCATACGCACTGCCAAACAAAACCATTTTGAGCCTGGATTTAAACATTGTCAAACTAGAGGCCTGTCTCACATCTTTAGATTTTAGCTGCTTAAAAGTGAAACACTGATTTTCCATGTTTAGTCCTGACTCTGGGCACCAGCAGGAGGCCAGTCCCTGAAGTCCTCAGAGTGTGAGATGGTTTATATGGCACTAACATGTCAGAGATGTACTTTGGTGAGACTTTTTCACAAGAAGAGCTGCTTTAAAGTCTATTTTCTGATCCAGAAGAAGCGAGCGCAGACCTTTTAGACCACAAACTATTAATATGGAGCAGAAAGTGTATATTTTTCAACAAAATGAATGAATATTACACGCACTAAAGAAAAGGAAATTGGAAATCTAAACTGTCTCTTTAACCCACTGCATCACTATCTCTCACAAATTTATTTTACATTTTAACTGCCCAAATCTCTTATTCGTTCATTTCATTTTAACAGTGATTGGTTTACTATACAAATTATGTATGTGTGTATCGTTCCATAGAAATAGTAAATTAAAACTGTACATCAGCACATTCTTATTGAGATGGACCAGTTTTATGCCATACTGTGGAAAACTACAGTCCAAGGAAGAACATTTCCATGGAAACAAGCAAGACGAGGCCCTCCTTCAGGCCAAGTAAGAGTCAGGTTTATGAAGAAGCAAGCCCAGTCAGAATAACAACCCGTTTTTCACTGCAATAATGAAAGTTTAATGTATCTTTCAGCAAAAAAAAAAAAAAAAAGCCCACAAAAATTACAACAACTAAATGATAAATGAAGGGGCGATGAAAGAAACACAAGTGTTCAAAGGCGTTTCAATGAATGCGAAATGACTTCAAATGCCTCGGCACAAAACGCTGAAGAAATAATCTCTAAAAACTGATCCCTAGCCTGTGCATATGTTAATTAGTAGCAGTATTTGTAGAACAGTGCCAATACCAACATTTGTACACAGTTAGTACCAATATATCAATATTCTCATCCCTACTGCCAATTTGTGTCAGATCATTAACTTTCTAAGCCATGTAGCAGCTTTCAATGGGCTTTTTTAATCTCTGAAAATACACTTGTCTCACCTGGCTGAGTTCACCCTAGTTTCCTCTCCTCTCCTTCATCAAAAATACAAGAGCAAATCTCCAGTGTATTTCGTTGGACTGCATCAAATCCAAGGTTCAGTGCAAGAATTATGTAGTTAACCCCCTGTGACCAGAGGTATAGATCGTGGTATCAATATACTCTATGTAAGACCTTCATGCATATTTTGTGCTCTGTGTAATTTCCATCAGATACAATCGTATAATAATCATGTGAAATTGTACTTGATATATTCACGTATAACCACATCAGAGACCTTGTGTATTGTACATGATGTCAATGCAAAATCAGCTCTGAATGTCTGTGAGTCATTCATTTTTTTCCGGGGATCTGAAAGTATTACGCTTAATAATTCGGTGAAATCCACTGCTGGTTAATTACCACTGCAGATAATGACTGTTGATACCATGAACAGAGAAAGTGAAATTACCGGCGAGTACCAACAAACTCTCAGATAAAATGAATAAATGGATACTTACTGAAGAGATACAAAAATACTGGGGGTATTGCACCAGGTTATATTTTAGAAAAAGGTTTTTATTTTATTTTAGTGAACGTCAAGTCAAAATAATTTGCATTTAAAGGTTCTATATTATGTATATAAATTAAAGCAGAAGTAAGTACCTTAATAAACGCCTTTGTAAGTCCCTGTAATGTTTAAAGAGGAGTTATTATACCTTTTTTTTTTAGCTTTTTCTTTAGCTTTCTATCATGTTATAATGTTCCCTAATCAAACACATTCCTGAAGAGGTTTTAGATGTTATTCGTGCATGTTTGAGTAATCTAGTGATCTCTCCACATGACAATTTTCTATAAATATAGAAAAACATGATACAAAACTGTACACAACTTGACAAAACTGACGCGATGTGCAGTTGTTTTATTAACAGGATGTACGCTGATTTGTGTTGTGATAGTGCTCTGAAGGGGGAGTGACTTTGCATGAGGAGCAAAGGGAGGGGAGTGTCAAAAATGAAAGTGAAACTTATAAAACATGTTAATATGTTATTTCTGGCGACTCTAGCATTTTTAAAACAGTAACGTGGTGAATATATACACTGTATGTGAAGAAAATGTAGCTATGTTCATCCATAATAATTTTGAGGTGCACCATGTTATTTTGGGTGGAGGTCACCTGCTTGATTCCATGGAAACATTAATGCTTTGCCTGCAATGTTCCACAGTATGGCACTAAATGTATCTATATAGAGACAAACAGGTAAGATCTATGGAGAGGAAAACCCACTCACAGTAAAAAAATACATATGTTTCAAGGTATTTTTAGCAATATAAACAGATATAATTGACAAGTAGGTGGCAGACCCCAACCCAATTTTATTATACAGCAAAATCCATCTGGTGACAATTGCGTTGAACAAAAAGCAAGCTATTTAAAAAAACAAGCGAAAAGATGACAAAGAGATGTCTACAAAAGGGCGTTCCGAAACTAGACAAGCCTCCAGTTTTCCCTGACGGAGCATTTTCCCAAGCATCTCGGTGAGGACATAAATGTTGGATGAGTGCGAGCAGTGCTGATAAAATCTGCATGGACTTTATTTCACAGGGAACAGCACCTAGGAAGAATATGAGCTATGAAAACATTTATGAAAGCAATAATAAGTAGGATAAGGCGATCCAGCAGTAGAGGCATAGACCAGGCCGGTGTTTCTCAAACTGTGGAACACGGGCTGCCTCTGGTGGTACACGAGGCCTTCTGCAGTTTTAGTATTTATTTTATTTTTTAGTTGTTTTATGTAGAGACATACATTGATGTTTTTTGATAATTTTGCATAAAGAGAGAATACTGTTTAATAACCACCCATTTAAAACAGACAAAACATATCAACAAGAACTGATTTCCTGCATTTTTGATCTGGCAATTTCCTGGGTAAATTACTGGGAATATGGAGGGAATGGCTTATGTAAAAATAAAGCCACAACTCGGTTTGTTTGGTTACGAGCTTGGGTTCCTGTTTAAGCTACGTGATTATCTTCCATTGTCAATGATCTTAGAAAATCGGATGCATTTTCCAGTTATCAAGTCAATGTAACAATGACCAGTATGTTACAGTAAAGACTCAATCAAGTATTAAAAACCAAAAACCAAATCAGCCAAAATGCAACCAACAAAGTTCAGTTAGTAACCAAGACCTTGTGACTACATTAAACAGGGTGTATTATTATGAACAATCTACTTTTTGGATGTTTCCACCATGTTATAATGTTCTTTCATCAAAACGTTTCATATGTCATTTATGTATGTTTCAGTAATTTAGCAATCTCTACTTATGGTTAGCAATATGATTTTAACCAAAGCTACCTCACCCACAGGGCACAGGACAATTTTCCAAACATATACAAGAGCGTCATATACACTACAACTTCACAAACCTGATGTGATGTGCAGTAGTTTTGCCTGCAGGATGCATGCTGATTATGTTGTGATAGGGCTCTGAAGAGGAGCATGGGGAGAGGGACTCAGAGCTTGTTAAATGCCGTATACCCCATAGAAGTAATATATTCCCTCTTTAACAATAAATAAAGCAACTTTTGAGAGTGGATTTCTGCTTTTTGGCTTTTTTGGCAGTAGCTCTGTGTACACATTAGCAACACTAGCGTGATCGCACATTTATAACTGCAGAGGCTCAACAGCTGTGCACGAGCAAGTTAACAGACAGCCGGTGGACAGTAGGGAGCAGCTAAAGGGAAAATAACAAAATAAGTATAATAAATATTTTAACTGTCAGGTTTTTACTTTTCACCAAACGAAGGGCACAGCCATTGAATTTTCTAACTCAGGCTCTGAAATGTTGTCCGACTTTCCGAGTGGGAATCTTGAGATCACGGGGCGTTGCAGGTATCATGTACAAGTCCGACCTCTGAGGATGAGTGGAAGGTCAAGTGTGAACAGAGCAGACCTGGCAATGTTCTGGGTGAATGGGAGTGATTGCTGAGTGTTTTTTGAGTCCCATGTCTGCACCTTTTGATCCACCATTATGACAATATCCCAAATGTTACCAACACCAGGCCTTTTTGTTTTGCTTTCAAAACTATATACAGGTCAGAACAATTCAGATCATAGATGCCATTTGATGTTGGATTCTGTGGTTGCCATGGCCGTGGTTGGCTGCTCTTGTGGCAGACTGGCTGGCACACTGAGCAATTTTTAAACTTTTTATATTTGTATCTTAAATTTTTTACTAAACATTTGGGGACTAAGAAACTAAGAAATACACTATGCGCTGTTCAAATGATGGAACTTAAGGACCACTGGATTGTGTGATGTGAGCACTATTCCCTCTAAGTTGCGCGCGTGCGCAATTGCGCACTGCTGACACAGTCTCCGCACACAGAAAATCTGTGCTGCGCACAAAAAAATCAAACTGGAGTTGAAAATAAAATAAACACACAACAATTCCTTCGCTATTCCTTCCTGCGCTATTTTTCAGTGTGAGTCAGTGAGTGTGACCGGTGACTAGCTGCTCCAGCCAATTATGTGATTCATATACGTATTTGTGCAGCTTATCAGCGTCATTGACAGGCGTCCTCATGCGCCGCTACCAGTGTTTTAGCCGACGTGGCCGACGTGGATTGAAAACTCGCTAATGATGCTAAGTGCTGTTTAACCCCTTTACGTTCCAACGGCCCGCCCTCAGGCAAAGATCCACGCGTAAAATTACGCACGCGTAATTGCGTAATTTTACGCACTGTTTTGCAGCAGTTTTGCATTTTAAACATGACGGAATGGACAAAACAAAGGAAGTACGCGACCGAGGACACTGTGGATGTTTGTACAAGTTAAACTAGAGCAGTGGTTCTTAACCTTGTTGGAGGTACTGAACCCCACCAGTTTCATATGCACATTCACCGAACCCTTGTTTATTGGAAAATAAAATATGACTTATTTTTCTAATTCAAGACATGTATGTTTTACTGGTGCACAAAATGAACCGTGCATTAACATCACTGTTTTTAAAGAACAAAACCAATACAATGCATGAACTCACAACAAAAGACATTTTTAATACTACCATACTGAACTGATTTAAAATTTTAACCTTATGTATTCCAATAATGAACTTCTATTCTATTTATGCTATTTACTATTTTTAACACACACCCATCATCATTTCCATCAGGCTACAATAATAATGAATATTTACTGAAATCAGTGTGACTTCTGCTGTTGCCTTTGAGAGACCAGTTCAGAAATGCGTGGCTTCACCTTGGCAAGTGCCTCTCTCATGTCATTTTCACAACAAAGTCTGTTCCTTTTCTTCATTTTTATGTCCAGCATCCTCGAAAAGGATTGCTCGCAAAGATATGTTGTAACAAATGGTATACAAATTTCCAGGGCTTTCCTAGCAATAACAGGATACCTTGTCATTTGCCGACATCAAAACGTTGAGAGCGTTGTTGTTCTGAAGAGTTGCTGTTGAACCTGGCTCTGCTGAATTTCAATGATTTTGTCGAGGTATTCATCATTGACATCTGCTGTCTCAACACCAAACGTGAACGGCTGTCTCACCCATGCTGGATATGACTCTCTTGTAGGGAAGTATCCATTGAGAGACTTTGCAAGCTCATCTAAGTGCGTGGCAATTGCTTGCTTCAGTTCCACGGTTACAGAAATGTCTTCGATTCCAGACACATCTTCGATCTTACTTACACAGTCGTCCAGCAGGGGAAAATTTGCAAAGTTATTGTTCTCTGTTCGTTGTTTCCATAACGGTAGCTTTTTTTGAAAAGCCTTCAGGTTTTCTTCCGCTTCAATGATGTTGACTCCACCACCCTGCATCTGCTGATTGAGATTATTGAGAGCTGCGAATATATCAGCCATGTACGCTAAAATGAGAATGAACTTAGAATTTTTGAAGCAATCTGCATGACGATGTTGGTGCTCTTGCAAAAACAGGGCTAATTCCACACGCAAGGCAAAAACACGATTCAGCACCTGTCCCCAGGATAACCACCGAACGTTAGAATGGTACAGAAGTACCTCGAATTCAGAGCCCATGTCTTTACACAGTTCACTGAAGATGCGGTTCCTCAGTGCACTATTTCGCACATAGTTCACACATTCCACTACAATTTTTAATACTTCTGTCATTTCTGGAGGCAAGGTTTTTGTTGCCAATGCATGCCTGTGCAGAATACAATGCGTAACAATGATGTGTGGTGCATCGGATTTCACTAGCGCACCAAAGCCAGACTTTCTTCCCAACATGACTGGAGCTCCATCCGTACAAACTGGAGAAACCATATTCCACGAAAGATTGTTGTCTCTGAAGAAGTCATCCACAAGTTTCTTCACATCGGCTGCCTTAGTTATTGTTGTAAGAGGCTTACAAAATAAAAAATCTTTCTTTATGTCATCTTTCACATAGCGCACAAATACAGCAAGCTGACTTAGATTAGAAACGTCCGTGGTCTCGTC
Source organism: Periophthalmus magnuspinnatus (assembly GCF_009829125.3). Classification (NCBI taxonomy): domain Eukaryota; kingdom Metazoa; phylum Chordata; class Actinopteri; order Gobiiformes; family Gobiidae; genus Periophthalmus; species Periophthalmus magnuspinnatus. The sequence goes on from NC_047146.1 coordinate 17,444,404, forward strand.
GAGTTGGAGGCTGAATTTTACCGGGTTTAAAATCAGAGCTGCAACAACTTGAGCCAAGATGTCTTTGCTCATATTCTCTATTCTGTCGCTGATGGTGTCATCTGAAAGAGGAATTTGGGATCATTTAAGTTTGGCCGCTTTTCCCAGCATCAGATTCGCCATCTTCAACACAGCTGGTTTTATGAGTGTTTCACCAATGGTGTGTGGTTTGCCCTGCTTTGCGATTAGGTAAGCAACTTCGTACGATGCTGTGAGGATCGGTTTGTTGATGGGTACAAAGCCAAGAGCAGGCAGAGTAGCCTTTTCATCAAATCTGGCTCTCTTCACCTTGAATTCAGCAAGCGTTGTGTTCTTGTATTCCCCATCTCCATGCAGGTTAAGGAAGTGTTCCTTTAGTTTTGCCGGTGCTAGACTAGAATTGCTTAACTTGGCATTGCAAATCATGCAGATAGGACGCTGACTCCCATCATGTTCCGTGTGAATCCATGTTGTACATATTTGTCTGACCACTTTCTTTTTTTGCTCGACATAATTAGTATGGATTAAAACAATAACTCTTTAGCATCGGATGATATCGCCGCCGATAGATTCGCGGTTGCGGACTTTCCATTACCGTAACTCCGCAACCAATTGTGCTTCATGTAAATTCAAACGGCGTTTCAAAGCAGAGGCATGGGGCTCTTTAAATGTTACTGTCATTACGGTAATGTGCTTCCATGGTCCCTCGAAGATGACCAATCAGAGCGCAGTTGTCGCCGGGATCCTCCCAGTCAGTGCCGGGGCAACACTCTGGCTGTGTCTCATGCCGTGTCTCAATTCAAGTGCCCTTAAGTTCCCTTAAATGCGCCATTGTGCCGTTAAATTAAGTCGGGCGGGTACTTTGATAGGCACAAGGGTGCATTTGTCCAATTGGGACTGCAAGCGTCTGGAGACTCAAATGATTTGCGTGTCCTCCGCCGAACCCCTGAGACTGACTCACTGAACCCCTAGGGTTCGATCGAACCCAGGTTAAGAACCACTGAACTTGTCGTAACGGGTGTGTGTAGCGGACCAAAGGATGCAGACTCGGGGCAGATTTACAGTATTTATTGAAGAAATGGGACAAGTACAAACAGAGGGTGATCCGGAGGTGAGCAGGTGAGCAGGAACACAGAAACACAGGAACCGAGGACATGAAGGGACGACAGGAAGACAGGCAGACCAGACGGGCATAGGGCAGAGCGGGCAGGAGACATCCAGGGCCGGAGCATGACAGGAACACAGGGACGACAGGAACGCAGGCACGACAGGAACGCAGGCACGACAGGAACAAGTGAGGACGACAAACGCAGCACAAACAGGGTGAATCCAAACAGACGATCTCGCACCGAGTGTCTACTCGCATATCCTCTTATCCATGGCAGGTGTGCTGATTAGCCAGATGGAGAGCAGGTGCGCGCGGGAGGAGCCGAGAGCTCCACCCAGCTCCAGGCACAGGCAGGTGAGGGAGGGGGAAGAGCACACAGGGAGAACAGGAAAGGCAGGATCATGACAGAACTAGAGGCATCTCAGACCCGGAACGGTTCGTGGAACCGAGTGAAGATCTCATGGTGGAGTCAGGAACAGAGGACCTTATGTTTTGATGGACTGGATGCTGTTCCTGATCGGTAAGCGTGGTTTATTCTGCTATTGACTTAATTGTGGGTCAAATGTGTATTATGTGTAATCATTAGCATTAGCTAATGCCAATCTGCGCCCCCTCCAACCACCACCAATCATCACGCACACACCACTTGGGCGAAGTGTCTTGCCTAAGGACACAATGACAGAAGTTGGTCCTAGTGGGACTCGATCCTCCAACCTCTTTCACAGAATGACTGTCACACTGTCACATGTACAGTGTGTTTTTAGTTTCCAGTGTGTGTTTGTTTACATTTTGAAGTGTGTGTGTGTTTGTTCACTGTTTGCAGTGTGTGGTTTGTAAATATATATTTATTTTGACCCATACCACTTGTTTTGAGGACAATCTCACTCAGTGCACAGCAAAAGCTTCACACAATGGCTTATACTCATAATACAAGTCAGAGCTTTATCATAAAAATGTTAAGTGTGTTTTCAACATTGGAGTTTACAGTTGTCTTGGTTTGGTTGGAAGCTCATGTTTTGCCATAGATAAAATTAAATATTTATATTTATTTATTTATTGGTTTATTTGACAGGGACAGTGTACATTAATAGCATTGCTGCAAATGCACCAGAATTAGCCAAAAGGCTATTTTTCATCTGTTGTCCCTGGACAGATGGCAGACCTGTCTCCCTAAAAACAAGAGTAATAATATTATACAGCGAAAATTACAACATAATATAGAAAAAAACATTAAAAACAGATATAACAAACACTGTCAACAAAAGTGTTCAGAAATGACAAACAAAACACAGGCATTATACAAGACAGTCCACAGCCATTCCACAACATCCAACTCAAGAGAAAACACAAGTGCTCGTCTGGTTACTCAGGGGGAAGTCATTCGTATTGTTAATGCAGACATGTTTGATGTGTTATGAACCAGTTTTCTAAATGTTTTTTGAACAGAATATAGGTGCTTATTTCACTGATGTATACTTCCAATAGCATTAACATACTACACAGGTCATGAGCAAGATTTTTGTCATTTTCATTGTATAAGTGGCTAAAGCACTTAATTAAAAGTCTTATAACAGAAATGTAAATGCGGTAATTTGATTCTTTTAATAAACCATTTAACTTGGATGGATGCGATGCAGCATGACCACAGTGCGCACGTCTGATGCCGCTCACAGTGGTCCATGGGACCGCTCAGGGAGTTTGTGTGTTTGCTCAGACTCGTGAAAAATTAGAGGGAACATTGGATGTGAGCAGTTTGTTTTTCCTGTATCCATGATAACCATCTAACTCTGAAATGCAGACTTTTTTACAACAATGCAAGAGACTTTCCACACCAAATATGGCAGAAGACGTTATAGAGGGAACAGCCTGTCTCATCACTGAAGTACGAGTGAGGTTTAGGAGAGGCTTTCCTGTGTGTCTCCAGAGTTCAACTGGCTCCCCCTGGACGCTGCTGTAATACCCAGGCTTCAGAACAGAGAGGAGGAACACTTTTGTCCTGAGGTCTACTACTCACCTCAAACCATCCTGAGAAAAGATCTGAAGAACCTACCTGTTGAGACTTTTGTTTGAGGTTTCTATTATTATTATTATTATTATACTTTACTCCTCAATGTGCTGAAATTGCACCTCGAGGACAAATAAAGTGTTACGGGTTGATTGATCGACATGTCATAGATTTACCAGTCCACATACTTGACATCAATCTTGGCACAAACTCAATATCACGCTTAAAAATGTTTTCTTTGCGACAGGTGTCCGAGTTAGCAAAAGCATGTACGTCTTTTACAATGTCAGTGTCATTTTAGTCACCCTTTTAATAACCAATTTCCCAGCCAATTATTGTTTAGGAAATTGCATATTGGTTAGGTTGTTTGTAGCACTTTGAAAAGCTAATCACTTGGACCCTGGAGCATGAGGACAAACATACCACCAATGGTTATGTGGCCTTTAATGACAAAAACAAACTAAACATAATAAATATTGTGGCCAGAGGAGGTGATGTAACAAAGAGTTTGAGAATTTTAGAAGTGTTTTGCTCCTTTTTATCAATATAACATGATACTAAATTTGGTGATAGAATACTGATACTGTGTACGGCTGTATTTTGCTGTACATTTTGCCCTTTTTGTTGCTTGTTTGGGGAAAGGAAACAACACATTTGATAAATTCACTGTTGTAATGATTAAAATCTGTGTATTACATCTTAGGTTTATACAGGTAGTTGTTTAACAAAAATGTGAAGTTAAAGAAGGCCAATTGTGCTTGTGTTTGCCGTATAGTTATAATCTATGACACCCCTGTGGATCATGTTATAATTTGCACGTTTTAAATCGCAAAATTCATCTACAACGACTAAATAAAAGACACAAATCAGCTGACTTCTGCGTGGTGCCTAATGGGAGCTGACATCACCTCAAACGTCATCACAAAAAAAGGCCATGGAGCTGTCTGTTTCTCCTATGGATAGCTGGAAAATCACACTGGCGAGTGGCAGATTTGTTTTTTTGTACCAAATAGAGAAAATAAAAGTGGAGAATGAGGTAAGTACAGAGGTCACAGTGAAAATGGGAGTTGGAATGGCAATTTTGAACCTAAAAATAGACTCAACTAAGAATGTAAACATAATAGAGTTTATTGATCGAAGGCCAGGAGAATTGGAAGGTTTACAGGAGAGGTAGCCACTAGCTGAAATACATGAGCCATTGCCACAGGAGCTAGGAATGCAGGAGATGAAGGTAAGTACGTTGGTTGATCAAATACACAGCCAACTGCAAAAAAATAATAATAATAATAATAATAATAATAATAATAATAATTGTCTAGTTGACAAAACAATCTGGCAGTGTCTGTCAGAAGAGCTGGGTCTTTGTAGTCTGCTTGATTGCAGACTCAGTGCAAGTGAGTGACTCCACCCACATCCATACGCACACATGTAAGATGGAGGGGAACCCCAGACAGGGAACACTGGAGTCAGAATCAGCGCTGTGACAAGCTGATTGGCAAAATGGCTTGAAACTCTTGAAAATAAGTGATTAAAGACTGGTCAAACATGCACAAATCACACCAAAAATAAAGGGTGAGGGGAAACAACTATAGCATGGTTAAAAGCTCTGAAAACAGGATTTTGCATAATAGGTCACTTTAAAAAGTATCTGGCTCTTAAATCGCTAAATCTCACATACAATATATTGATTGTGTATGAGCCATGTATCGTATATCGTTTCAAATTGTGAGCGACCTTATGATTCCCAGCCCAAGTTTAATAAAAGGTTGATGGTTACCAAGGAAACAGTGGTGTCATCCCCATTGAGTGACTTTACCAACATGTGTATCTGTGTAGTGTAAGAAGAGATAATTAAAATAATGTTTGGTAGCATTGGAGTTGACTTTGAGTTAAAAATTGTCTAGCTGTATAATTTATTGTGAACTCTATACTCAATTTCAGGGGTTTAGTGACATTGCGTGATCAATTCTTAAGTATTTTTATCAGCAGTATTGTGACTGGTGTGAACAATGTTGGTGAAAGGGGAGAGGGGAACTGGTTACCTTCTGGTTCACAAAGGGATAGCTAAACTACTGAACCAATATACCATGATTAAACCTCTTAAGGACCACATATAATGCATGGCTAAAATGGAAAAAGGTGGAGTTTCTTTTTTTTTTTTTTTCCTCTTCCTGCACCTGCTTTTTATATACTGCTTTTTTTTTTTTTTTTTTTTTTTTATTGTTATGTTCTATGTTGCATTTTCCTTCATTCACACTGGTTTCATTAATCATCTGTAAACAGGATTGTGATGCCCCAGATAGAGCCCTGCACCGTTTCTAAGTCCATAAATCATCATATTACTTACTAGTTTAATTGTTTTCAGCATGGTAATTCCCTCTCCTGCCAGTAGAGGGCAAACTGTACCAGATCGTAGTATGTAACAATATAAATAATGCATAATATTTGTTCTTAAAGTCATTTAGCATACCATTCTTCTTCAGATCTATCTACTGCATAACATTACCCACAAATGAAAACAAACATAATTCAAATCCAAAGTGTTTTGAGCCAAAACCACACACAAGAGGCTGTGTCGAGACTATTTTAAAACTGTTGCATACGCTCGCCATTGCATGATGAAGGAACAGAGCAAACCATCACTTCCAATGGGGTCGTAATCCTTTCAACGCAATCACTTCTGCTGCCAAAGCCCCATGCATTATTTACTCGTATGCATATAAACCCAGCATAGTCGATGAAATATTGAGAGCTTACATATAATTAGCAGTGGTTGGCAATGCAACTAATTCATTCTATATCTGACACAGTAACAACAAAGACATGGAGATTATGAAGAGACGAACAGACCCAATCAGACCACGGTTGTAATTATCTCACTACACACATAAACAAACATGGACTGGCATTGCTAATTGGCAAATGCCTGAGGACCATTATAAAGGTCTGTAAAAGATGAAGTAATTTGTTTACAGCAGCGTTTCTAAGTTGTTTCTTCATCAAAATGTACCTGGTTGTTTAATCAGTGGCTACAGGTCTCTGCACTGGCTCCTGTGGCTCAGAGAATAGACTTTAAAGCAGCTCAGCTTGTGAACAAGTCTCTTCATGGACCAGCCCCAAAGTACATCTCCGACATGTTGGTGCCTTATGAACCATCTTGCAATTTGGAGACTTCAGGGACCGGCCTCCTGCTGGTGCCCAGAGACAGGATTATACATGGGCCTCCCCTTTTAATGTTAATTTTATGATGATTATTTATGTTTTGGTTTGTTTTCTATTGTAATTGTAATGTCTTTCTTATTCTGTAAAGCACATTGAATTACTTTGTGTATGAATTGTTCTATACAAATAAACTTCCCTTGCCTTTCCTAAATGCACATCAAAAGTCTGATTATCTGTTTCTGGAGTTGCCAGGTTATTGTCAAGTAAACAGTTTCATCCAATGTAGGTAGTCTGATTTCTTTCTCATTGTTCACACCTGTGCTGATATTGAAAATTATGCAAAAAAAAAAAAAAAAAAGTAATGCGACAAAAGTCAAAATAACCTTTCATCTTCAAAGAGGAGGTATTGCAATTCTGTGGGGTATAGACTGCTAACACATATTTAGATTAAAATGTAAAATCTTTTGTTTTGAAAATATTATATGCGAATAGGGCCCAGGAGAGATCGCTAGATTACTCAAACATGAAATTGAAAACCTCTTCAGGCATGTTTTTGATGATGGAACAAGGTTATAACATGGTAAAAAGCTCCATAAAGTAGATTTTGCATAATGTTCCCTCTTTAACCTCTTTCATTTTTTAAAATGAATTGTACTTTTTCTTCCAAATACAACTATTAATTATCTTGTGCATGAAAACACACACAAAAAATCAGATATAAATACTGAGTAAAATTTTTCTAGTTATCACATTTATACCGGCCATGTAAATGTCCCCAGTGGCTAGTCTGAAGTGAGAAATCTGATTTTTCCACACCCATCCATGTGTTAATGATACATATGCGACTTTTCTGAGGAATCTGCCACTTGCTTGTCTCTATGGAAATGTTATTACTTTAGCTAGGATGTTCCATAGTATGGCAGGAAACGTGCATTCTTCTTGTGAGAGTGCCACCACTACTCGATCTGGTGTCTCCATGGAGATAAGTTGTAAGCCAAGCCATATCGTGTGTCAAAAGTATAATTAAATTGTTACGAAATGCATCCAAATATTTCTGTTTTCCCTTCACTTATATTTGACGTATGGCTGAAGTCAGGGGGTCCTTTAGTACACCCTACTGGCCACTGAGCAGACTGCATCAATCATGTGCTTTTACAACCGGAGAGTACGGCAAGTTGTTTTCAAGGCTTGCACATGTGCACTGAGGATGACAGCAGGTTCAAACAGTGCTGAATAAACCCCATGAAGGAATCTGGAGGAATCTCAGGAGATTTCTAGTGAGTGTACATGTGCAGCAGGAGATGACAACAGCAGCGCCATCTGTCAACACAAGTGACTTTTAGCTTCACGTTTCTAGTGATGAGATGTTAGTAATACTCTCTACTACTACTACTATAGTCATTTAATCAAACAGTGAGCTAGTTTCAGGTTTAGTATGTATGAAATCGAGAATGTGGTCACTTCAACTGTTTAATTACTGATGTAACGCTAACTAGGGATTGCAGCAAAAACTCTTACAACACTTTTAATGAGCGGATCAAATGATTTCATTGATGGTGGCAACAACTTTTGCACATAAAAGCGTAGGAATGGAAATAAGTTGGAAACCTGCAGGAACAGCGTACCTTTTGATGAGGAAATTACAGAAAAAAGCAAACATTAACAACAGTAAATTCAACGTTTAAAGCCAAATTATTGGCCTCAAAATGACATTATAGAAAGCTTTTAATGGACGTGCTTCACCTGGTGTTTTGGCTGAACAGATTTCTGGTACGCATATAAACACACGCCAATTACTCCAGGTATCTGATTTTAGTAATTTGCCTCTGTGCTGAATCTGTGAGCTATAAATGATCTGTTTCAACTGCTTACACCTACTGCAACTAACCCTACAGTTAAACAGACCAATTTAGGAAACACTCTAATACAGAAGGTGGAATAATTGGCTTCAAGTGTGGGAATTTGACCCCCAGCTTCATGAAATTAGCTCTCGGGGTATAATCCACTTTGCTAATACTGAAGAGAGTATCGTCTTTCATAATTTAAAGTGATATTTAATTAACATCTAACCTCATGGTAAGTAATAGGAAATATTATTCCCTCAATTTATTGGAAAAAAATTGGAGTGTGAAGAAACTATGGGATTGTTGAGTGGTGATGTCACTTCCGGGTCCAGCCAGCAACTGCACAGCTGATTTCTAGCTTTGTTTTTTGATACTATACCACAGCGCGGTCCCTTTTTTGATCAAATAAGAGACAATTACCTACATTTTCACAATTGCATCTCACATATTGGATCACCACTGTGTAAATCTCATAACTGCCGCTCACCTCACTAGCTTAGCCTACCTTCTTACTTCAGTCTTGTACACGTTCCGTCACGGTTATAATCTTGTTAGTGTTAAACAACTGCAGTCTCTTTTACTGCGAGATGTGTCAAGGCATAAAAAACAAGAAAACAATTGTAAACGTGTCCTATTCTTGGACATGGACGTGACAGCACACCTCACAATCCTATAGCTGTACATCGCTTACAATACTGCGATTACATTGAAACATGCAAGAGATATTTTCACAGGTAGGTTGTGGGATTCTTAAGAAACCTGACTGATTTCTGTTAGTATAGATTATGTTGTTCTTTTCATTGTTGTCAAGGGCGACCTGCCAATGTCTATTCAGGGTTTTTAGAAATACAGCAGGTTTGATGAAATGAGCTCGGAGCATGGTGGTGACAGCACTGGTTAGCTGACTGCAGAGGTAGAGGAGAGAAAGAGGAGGGTGGTGGAGGGTGGGCTCATGTGACTTGAACTGTAGATGTAACCTTGCCAATTTGGATCTCTAATTCAAGGTTGTAGAAAGTTGCAGTGTTTGCAAAACTACAAAAAAAATGACTTTACAATGAACAAGCAAGACATACCTTTAAATTGATTAGAGCAATATTTTATCCATAATTAAATGTCAGTGAATTGCACAGCTCTATAATTGCTGTTAATAATAATAATAATAATAATAATAATAATACCTTACAGTTATAGTTACAGGCTTGACAGATCTTACACTGTAATCATGATTCATAACCCTCAGCGTACACCCTTTTAATGATAACAATCACTCTCACACACACAGACACCCACTACATTCAGACCAGGCAAGGTGGGTCAAGTGTCTTCCCTAAAGGCACAACAACAGCGTTTGAACTACTGAACCACTGTGGCCACTTAAACTCCACACTTACAAAGCATGCTTGGATTACTGCAAAGATGAGACACTTCTGAACAATGAGCAAATCACTATCTGTTTTTGCTTTTGTACAGTGAAGCTTTAGTCATGATGTATTGTTTACATTCATTGCATCTAATGAATAGGGAGAGTGGTAGGAAGCTATTCAATGGGGGCAGCATTTTGAATTCATCATTACTTCCATTAATGATGATATACATTATCTTAATGACTGCACAGAGAACAACAGTGATAATGGCCTACAACGAGGGAGCCCAAACAGTTTACAGTGAGGGCTACGTATAGAAGCATGTTTGAAGCACAGAGGGGCACAGACCAGCAATCAATACAGCACAATCATTTAACAACTTTGACAGACATTATACTGTTAATGTGACTTGAAACATTCATTTTAGATCATAATGAAGTGTGATGTTTTTGCGGTTGAAGTGGCAGAAATGCTTATATTTGCAGTTCGTACTACCAATTCAGCAGGAAGCCTAAAGCCCCCTGAGCCATAGTTTGGAAACCCTTAGCTTAAATGGTTACAACACAGACCAATCCACGTGCTTCATAAAACGGTTGTAACAGCCCATATGCAAGAATGAGTAGTACCAGAACAACTTGATTGCACTTAACGTCAAATGTTTCAGCACTTAACAATACCTTTGGAGGTCTTAAGAATCCATTTTTGCTGCATAAAAGCCCAATTTACCTTGTGTTTGTTTCAAGATTACAACTGTTTTTTAGCCTTACATAATAACCATTTACAGACTTCCTACTGCGAGGTTAACCGCCCCTCGCCCCATAAACAAGCTGTTCGATTAGTCAGAACAGGCCAAACTGTCCAAACCTTTTTTCTATTTCTTTTTCAGCAGAGGTGCAATTGTCTTTGCTCTCACTTCTGAAAAGAGGTCAGCCCTTGTGGTGCCACTGGAGCGCAACCAGCGATCCGTCCACCGTAGGTTATTATTACCTCCACGCCTTTAGCTCGCGGCTCATTTGCATTATTGAAAGTACGCAATTCCAAGGGTTGCCAAGGTCTCGTGCTGCTTAAAATGACACGTACCTCATGAATATGGGAGGTCTCTAGTGTGGCAGACTTCACCGGTGGGAGTATGGAGCAGTTCACACCTGCCTCACCCTGTGGCTAAACGTCGACACCGTAGGGGAGCGTGCACTTTGCAGATATGATACTGAGGCCAGGAATGGATACAAAACATGGCACTTAGCGCAAACTGTGAACTTCAATGTCAAGCTTCGGGCTAAATCCAGAAAAGATACAAGAATGTGAGAGATGTCATTCGGCAGATTATGGTATAAGTGTGCAAGCTGTGAAGGATTGGAGTGTTAGTTAAAGGTGCAAAAGTGACTCAGAATACTTGGCCCTTAAAGGCACTGTATCTGATTATACTGTCTTAGAAGCATGAAAAACAGATTCAGTTCATTTTAAATGGTTTGCAGTGGTTCAAAGTTATTCCTCACTTAATTTACGCATTTCCACCGTCCTAATTATTCACCATTGTCAGTTTATAAGTACTTTTTACAGCTGTGAGACCAGAGACTAGCATGCTGACGTACTAATTATAAGACAATACCATGTTTTCAGTGGATTTATTTTGATCTCAAGAGTTGCCTATATGATATATCTGTACTGCGTTAAGATATATTTAGCATAGATGCATGTGGGAATAAACCGGTACAGGACCTTTAACGTAATCTGGTGGAAATCCAGAAGTGCTCCTCCATGTTTTTAAAGTATATCCATCTTTGGCAGACCTATTTTGATTGATAAATGTATACATTTTTGCCTAAACTCCTCAATGCGGCGACTTTTGTCTTTCATTTGAGGCTCAACTGCTCATATAAATCTGTGCTCACATCCCCGGTATAATTCTTCAAAACATTCAGACTCTGGGTCATAAAAAGAGGGTTCAAAAATGTCAAATAGTCATAGAAAAACAAACATAAAAATGCGCTGCTGCTATGATGAAATGTCACTATAGTAGTCAGGAAGTCAATGAACCTGTCACATTAAATCATCGTTTGAAATGGACGAAATGTAAAATAAAGCATTTTTTGTGCAATACCAAAAATCATGAACTGTATTTCTATCTTTATTAACTCTGTTTAGTTGAGAAATATTCTTATTTTCGAAAAAAGATCAGTACTATTTCATCCATCACCAGAAACAAAAGATTAAAGGGTTCGCACATGATTTTTGTTTCACGTATTTGTGCAAAATCATCTTGCCCAAGTTGATATATTCTACAAGCAGCTCAAAATAAGTCTGATGTTAGTATTCTAGCTGCTGATTAAACTTGTTGATTGCATATGGTAAGTGAGGAATTTGGACCACTGTAAGATATATTACCTTTACTATTTTGATACTGATCCACCCACTAGTGCCACATACTCTAACTGCTACTGCTATGTCCGTACACTAAAAACTTTACAACAGCGGGTGGACCTTTTGAAACTTTTTTTTCTTTAGTGACCCCTCTGTTGTTCATCACACCATGTTTTAGCACTGCTGTCCGGGCCCACGTCTTCATTAATTTTTTTGTTGGTTCCATGGAGCTGCTCTAAGCGTCTCCCTGAAGCCTCCTCCTCCTCCTCGCCACTGCTACTGCTGCGCCTGTGTATTTACGATCAATACCGGTTTGACCTTTTTCTTTCGGCAGCCTCTCCTGTCCTCTCATCCGACCCTCTGACTGTCTGTGATGTACTCATTGACTGATCCGTTTGGCAGGGCCCGCACTCGCTTTTATGTGAAGGTGATGGAAGGAGAAGAGTAAATAGGAAAAATGTCTGCGTCCCGTGGGTCTATCCATACGCAGAGGCCCAACTCAGGATGAAAAGAACAAGCGAGCTGACTTGTGGTTTTGAAAACCTTAGAAGTAGTTATTTACATTATGGTTGAAAGTCAGGGTTAGACCTTCGGGTTCATTTACTTCTATGGGGTTTTAATTGCTAACATATTGCATATTTAGATCACTGTTACCTTTTATTGCTTTGAAAATGCTATATTCACTGAAAACAATGTATTGTTTTCAGTGAATATATTGTCTTCAGAAGTGCCGTTACAACACAATCAGCCTGCATTCATGAAACTATTGTGCATCTTATCAGGTTTGTGAAGTCGTAGTGTATTGTTTTGTATCCTGCTCTTGTATATCTATGAACAATGATTGTGATGTGGTTGGGATGTGGCTTGGGGTCTTGTTGTACCTGAGAGAGATTGATTTTTTTTTGATGAGCAAACGTTCAAAGAAAAAAAAAAAAAAATCAAAGAAATTGATAATACCCTTAAACCAGTTTTTTTTTTTTTTTTTTTTTTTTTTTTTTTTTTTTTTTTTTTTTTTTTTTTAGGTTTAATGGTCCTAAAAAAGAAAAAAAAAGTGAAAAAAGACCTGTCAAAAATATTTAGGTGAACCACTTTCATAGGGTGTCCTTTAAGAGGCAAATGCACAGAAAGACGCCACACACAAGGCCACACACAAGCTCCCCATTGGATGAATGGTTACTGAGAGAAAGGTATTAACAGGTAGTTTGTGCACCCGATTCATTAAAATTCACTTGAAACATGCATATGCAAGGTGACATATGCTATTGTTATTTGTCTGTATTTAGCCAATGGATCATTGGTGATAGCTAAATTCAGTTGCAAGGACCATGAGGACAAACCCTGGTCTCACCACAGGCTCCATCTCCTGGTTTTGGTTTAAACAAGAGGAGATTTATGTCCCTTTCTCCACCTGCTCATTCACTGTGATAGTGACAGTCAGTCAAGGACCTGCGTCACCCTCAGCCTCCCATCAAGATCATCTTCTCAGGACTGACACGGAGGTACCAAAGTAGGGCTGATGCAAATCTAAGAACTTAGACAAGGTCGGGAAGTTTGTTGACAGTGTTTTGTCTGTATTTATGGAGGAACTTGGCATTTCTGTCCACCATCCTCACATCAGATATGTCACTCCTGGATTATTTTTAGCAGATGAAGTTAATTTGACCACAGGGGGAATGCCATTTTTAACTGCTGTGACTGAATCTATTAAAATACAATTTTCACACCAGAGAAACATCTGTTTGACTACTACTGAAATGGAAGTTTGTGTTAATATGTTATGTTGTTAATGGGCAGACTCAGTGATTTTATTATTTGTGACATGAAAATGTCACAAATTTTCATGTCAATTTATCTCAATTCTGAGATAAAAGCACATCAGTGCCAACAGGTTGAAATCCTAACTTTTCATCTTAGAAACCTGAGCAGCTGAGGACCACATGAACAGGATTACCACAGCTCTCTGTTCCCATGTTGCATAAAGTGCGCACAGCCCCTGACTTCACCATATCCATGATCTGACACCTTGTCGTGGTGGACGAGATTGGGTCTTTCAATGATCCCAATGGCTAAGCCGGTGAGGGTCTATACTTGTCTGGCATGATTAAACCTGTCACAAGTTAGGGTTGAGAAGGCAGGAAGACCAGATCCTGGTCCTCCAGGTTGGGAGTTGTGTGAAGGGCCAACAGTCCATCCACCTAAAAAGAACTTTTAGCATTATTTTTGCTAATGTATCTCTAAGGACATTTAACACTACCACCAGAAACATGGTGGATTTCCAAAGACTCTTGAGCACAGCTGTTTTCTGTTTCCATCTCGAGCTCTATAATGGCCTTGGCCCATCTCTTCTGTTACAAAACCTCCATTTTACAAAACCTCCATCCTTCGATTGCTATAGTATCTTACACAATATACTTTACTCTGGGCATGGAGTGGTCCAGCAGCACAAGCTTTCTTACTTTTCTATCAGTGCTGTGATTGGAGGATTAAATGCAACCACCATGATATGGCCTGATAACATGTCTCTAAATTACCATTTAGCGGCTAGGTTTGTCCGGTGGCTCTCCTGCCCACAGAACACGTGCAGTAGTGCTCTTCTCCCATACGAGCACACGCCAATGCGCACAAGGACTGCAGTGTCATGTACCACGTGACCGCTCTGATCAATCAAAGTGAGAGTAGCTAGAGCGATACTAGAGTGGAGCTGAGCTGTTTTTAAGACAACTGAAGGCTTCTGAGCTGAGAAAAAAAAAAAGGAAAATATGTAAAAATTGCCACAAATCCCTGTCAGAGAAAAATCTTTTCTAGGCAGGAGGGATTTTTTCGCTGTAGTACCGATGATTGACCACTAATCCAACTCACGACAACTCTAAGAAAGCAATACCCTATCCAGTTATTTTAATAGATCGAAGCCTGATAACCTTCCATTGGCCCTTTTCCACTAAGCCTCACCAAACCTCTTATTGGCCTGTCACTGGACTGAGATTGCTCTTGTAATACTTGGATTTAGGAAGTGTCCCTTGGTATCTCTCCCCACATATAGCTCCTGACTCGGTCTCAGAGGCTCACATTCTCAATCAGATCGGGATCTTGTACATTCTGGTTTCCACAGCAGGCTTGTCTTGTGATTTAAAAGGGTTAAGCTGTTTACATGAACCTTTGATTTGCCGTGCTGGAGTTGGCGCGTTTCCGTGGTAACGCTGATGTAATCAATCCCGTGCACACTCATCTGTTACAGAGCAGCTCGATGTGGCTCAGACATGTATCTCATTTAGCCGGGCGGAAGAGTCATTACTGGGTTAAATGCATCCAATTAAAAGGAACTCATTTCATTCTAATCAAATCATGTTATGTATATTAAACCAAGAAAGTTATTATTTTTATTATAATATACATGCCATGGAGTGTATTCATACGTGTGTTCCATTAGCGCAGCGCACAATAGACCTTTTAAATGAAACCACATTGACAGTTCTTTTTGCAACTGCATATTTGAGAAAATATATTCACAATGAAAGTGCTCATGAAATACAGCTTTTACTTTCATAAATGGGCTATAAAAATGTCATGCTAGTTGTATGCATAATTGCTAACTTGTGTCGTAAACGCATGTCAGCTTTTTATAGGATCAATTATGTAGCTACTGATGCATGTTTGCACTTTGAAATATTGCAGAGTTTTCATGTTTTTCTAATGAATACTTTGTTTGGTGGGATAGTACTGGTACAAAATATTTATAATTGATTTGCAAGTGGCAGTTAGTGAACGAAAAGTGCAAATATACAAGGGGGATCTAAAACAGAATACCTCTACCAATGTCATCAACCAGAATTATAATCACACCACCATAAAAAACTACGCAAGATTTTTACTCACACCGTATAAAAATGTTAACTATGTCTTAGAGAAAAGAGTAGTCTGGCCTTTCGTGCACTAGCGTAACTAGTTTAATGCTCCATGTTCAGTTTCAATGTGTTAAAAAATGCTGCATTTGCGCAGATTTACAAGAAAATACATAGCTTTCGCCAGGTTATCATTTATATGTCTGTATAAAAATGTGGCTAAGTCTAGCGTAAAACATGCTGAATTTGAAGTTATCATTATAGAAGCAGTAGTAGACACCAGAGACGGCTACAGAGAGCTCTATTTACAAATGTATCCGACAAGGACCTGGAGTAACGCCTGCCAGCTCTCTGAGGCCAACGCACACCAGACCGCGACGTGTCAACAACACTCACTGAACGCCGCGCATCACGGCTCTTAAAAAAGGCTTTAACACAACTCTGGTTTTAAGTAGGAGTTTTATCTGCAGATTATTTATAAAATGAGAGACAGAGTAAGAGGAAAGGTTGGAGCAGGTTATAGCGAGAGACAAGAGTTCTATCTGCTCGGAGAGAAACAGAAGAGGAGAGGAGCCCGTGCTTTTTCTAACTTCACTGCCGCTCTCGTCCCTTTCCTCAAGTTTACAGCGCTGCTTTTGTCTGTCAAAGAGCGAAGATCTGTCGGTACTTATCGGAGAAGTGCAAAAAGCCTGTGTTTTCAGATGCGGAGCCGGGTCCCAAAATCCAATTGAGGAGCGGGGTTAAGCGCACTCATAGAAAATAATGGAAGCGGCAATGCGTTTTGGTGTGCGTTGGCCTTTAGGAAGATGTCTGCAAGCGACTATACGGCTGTGGTAAATATTTTTCATAGTTTTACATCAGTTAAGTGTCAGTTAGGGGAGAAAAAAAGTAAAAAATACAGGAAGTAGTGGTGAGCTCTAAAAGAATCCATCTACCTATGTCATCAATACACAAAATTCTATCCTATTTACACGGAAGGAACTTGTTTTATTCATATTTTTTTACATTTATTTAACTATATAAATGTGGTATTATCTATTTTTATTGGTCTAATCATAACTATTATGCAATTAAGCCCCTACGTTGGTATGTATGTTAAGGAATTACCTCTACATATGTCATATATCCTGCTCTTGTCCAACCAGGAAGTAAAATCAAAAACTTGATCAAAAGAAAAAAAACTTTGTAAGATTTGTTGTAAAATCTTTAATATAATGATGCTACCCATTTTATAATGAAATGAGCATTATAACCTGTCATATGCACTTTTAGCCTTATCTATTTTCTGACTCAAATTTGTTCCACACTTTTCTTATCTTCAAAGCTGCGAAAGCCGCTCCTGTCGACGTGTTGTTTACTGCTTTTGGATTATAACTTCAATAGCTCCTTTCTGGAAGTTTAAATGTGAGATGACTCAGAGCGAGTGTATTTGGGTTGCATAGTGTCGCGGTAATCATGGGCTGCGGCGATGGGTGATGTAATGTTCCTCAATATCACACATGCAAATGAGCAGTGAGGGATTGTTTAGATATGATTTAGCTTTAGGTTAGAATTTCATTTAAAAAACCCAGACACAATTTTTTGCATGAGATCACAAAACTATTATTACAGTGTTTTTCGATTGCATTTTTTATTCGTGTTCATTTGGCGGGAGCTCAGAGTGCAGCCGCTGCTCCATATCGAGTACAGACAGCGGAACTGGCTCTGGCGTATTAACTCAAATGCAATTAATATTTCCAATTTGTTTCCCTTCTTCATTCAGTGAGGTTCATCTGGTGTTACTTTCTTTTTTCCATCTGCTTCATGTTTAGAGTTTATGTCATCTAACTTATTCCTAATGCAACATGTCCTCTCCAGTAGTTCGAGGTGTGCTCCTTTAACAATTTTCTACACATTTTGGGTTGATATGGGATTCTTTAGGTCCGGGCTGAATGGTATAATTCCCTCATCCCGGCAACTCAGGTTGAATCTGAGATGGTTACGGAAATGTGTCCTTTTTAATTCCAGTTTTTCTAAGTTTTGTAATTCCTTGACACATTGTTGTCCATGACATGAGGATAATAGTCTAATGAGGTTCATCTGGTCTTTTATTCATTTTAAAAAAATCAATTATTTTGACCACTCTCAGGAAGGCCGCTAGTGAGCAGTCGAAACTGTCAGGTATGAAAACAAACTAAACCATGGACTGGAAAGATTATCTATTAAAAAAATGTTTCCCTTACTTTTCATATAGACCATATTTTCAATGATAACAATTTATTACATTTCAATGGATGGATTTAACCCTAAACAGCAACCCTAAACCAGTTTATATAGATTCAACCAACTCAATCTGATCATTATGAAGATGAACAGTTCTTCTTCTTTTTATTTATTTATTTTTATTTATTTATTTATTTATTTATTTTTTTTACCTCATTTACACATTATCAGTCATCAATTTGTCAAATTTTTGGTATTTGACAAGAATATCAAGACAAAAAGGCAACTGTGCAGCTCCAATCACAGTCTGAGCTTTTTTGTCACAGCATTAGAAACAGTATTAAAAGATTGCACAATCAAATTACTTTTGACACTCATTCACTAACCCACAGGGAATCAAAATCAAATGACATGGAACCAGGCTGCGTTGGCTCGGCGCAGTGCGGTTAAGGTTAAAGACACATTGGTTTGCTAAGTGAACAACTGACACCATCCTAATTCAATCAGTTATTTGTTATAAAACAATGTCAGTAGCTCACTAAAACATGTCAGGTTTCCTGTGCTTAGAAAGGTGGGATAAAAGCTACAGTAAAAACAACTTTAGTCAACATTTTGTACATAGATTTCACTCCTCTGGACTATGTTACATCATGTTTTATATCCTCGCCATGAAATGCATTCACTTTGCATAGTATTAGAAGTATTCTTTCACTGGAAATACAAATTCATCTCAAAGGGGATCCCGTACACTGATAAATGGAAACTGCTGTTGGCTACATGTCTTAGCTTTCTTTTGGTAACCACAGAGCGCTAAATTTAACTTGCAGTCTTTGGAGATACAGTTGTTGTCTATACATAATTTTAAGTTATACATTGTGAATTAATAATGCAGTATCAAATGTTTAACTGTGATACAATATTGCTACATAAATATATCACGATGAGCAAGATGCTGAAACACTATACCACTGTCAAAACAACTTTAAAGCAGGAACATTGCCGTAAACTCTTTTATAAATGCAAAATAATCATTAGCTGCAAAGAAAATATATGATTTGCACATATGTATTGAGCCCCAAAACAATATTGTTCTAGCTTTCATATATTGAATGAAGTCAATAGTCAATAGTATAGTGCAATCAATAAGAAATAATTTCAAATACAAGCACATTGAACACAGATATGACGTAGTATTTCACGTACACTTGAACAAATGCAAGGATGTGCGTGTCAGCATACCACCTCCTCTGTCCTGTTCCATTGCCTATACAGTTAGCTCTCAAGTCCAAATGTCAGATTAGCATTTTTAATTAGATCCGGCGTAACATGTAGCTCTTGACTGGCACAAGGTGACTGGTTCTCAGGGGTCCTTTGGGGGGTGAGCGACCTTCTCGTGTTCTCCCGCGCAGATGGCAGCTGCTTCCTGGCACAGCAAGAGCCCTGTCCTCCACAACGGGGAGAGCACTAGAACAAATCTATAATATTTCCTTATTTAATACAACTGCATGGGGAGGTGTATGCGGCACTAGGGGCCTTTTGCACAGAATGAGCCAACTGGTGAGGATTAAATTTTAACTGCTTAGGAAAGGCTATCCCCGACTGAAAGAATGCCAATGAATATATTTGCTTACAAGCAGAATGTCAGGAGCATTTTAACTAAAGTATGGCTAACCTGGAATAAACAACAAACTTAATATAACATTGAGCACTCACAGGATTTTCACAACTTTAAAAAATGTACTCTTTGACATGCAATTATTATTTTATTGGCTGCATTAAAATCAAGTGTCATGTTTTCATATAATAACTGTACAACTTTTAAGACTAAAATAGATGATACAATAAGCAAAGTAATGTAACGACTGTGGTTGGACATTTTAAAACACACATTCAGAGCTGTGTGCATAATTCCTGCTTAAGCTGCCGGTGTGAGGGCTCACACTGAGATGAATTCACCGGGGATGTCTGTAGTGTGTTTGGCCCCTAAGTCAATTGCAAACAAAGCAGCTGGGCGCCGTTTGGAAATGGGTCCATAGTGTTGTGGGGTTAAGCACAACAGCTTACAAGCCATGTTCTTACACTGACTGTAAGTGCGGTACTGGACTCACACAAGTCCTGAAAGAGTCCTTAAAGGTCCTATATTATGCAAAACTGACTATTCTGAGCTTTTAGCGATATTAGACCATTATTATCTCATCAAAACCATGATCTGAGTTGTGTTTTCTTTCATTCCCACGTTTGAGCAGTCCTTTCTAATTAGTCTGTCTATATCTCCAAAGCTCAAAATGCTCTGTTCGACCTTGTGATGTTATGAAGCGTTAGTTTTCAAGTTAACAGCTACCTTTTAGTTCAGTAAAGATTGACAAGGGCTGAAACTATCCAAATGATTCTAGTCAAGGTGTATGAAGTTTAAAAACACAGTGGAGCACTTTCAGTATTACCACACGACATCACAAATTGGAAGTGTTATCAGCCTAAATATGCGTGATTAGTATGTTAAACATGTGCCAAAGAAACAAAATAAAACTCCAGTTATGTTTTAATCGGGAAACATAACATAGATCAGAAAATAGTGCAATATAGTGCAATATGGGGCCTTGAAAATCAATGCACCCTGCCACACTGACCTGGGGAATGTGGGCACAGGTCCAGGTGAGGCGTGCGTCTGCTGAAAGGGTCTGCAAGAAGTTTATATTTCCTGGACACCACAGTGGTTTGGAGTGGTTTTCAGGTCATTAGACATGTGTTACTGTGTGAACCCACGTGAAACCGCTCTGCTTTGGTCAAATATGCACTGCAGTTCTTGTAGTTGGTGTAAAGGCAAACTGACAGTAACCTGCTCAAAGTACAGACCGGACCCACCCTGCAGTGCAAACTCAGTGTTCCACAACTATGAGAATCTGCTTGTGATTCCTTGCAATTCCTGGCAGTACACTGATCATGGTACTTTAAGCATAGGTTATAGTTATAATTTCTATAATTTTCTATATTACACAAAATGGCTTAGTCTTTTATATCGCTTTTCCAGATGCTCAGAGTTGCTTTACAATATCGAGCATCAGCATTATTCATTCACTGCACATATACATACTAGGCAATGTGGGTGAAGTGCCTTGCCTAAGGACACACTGGTCTCCCATCAAAGTACTAAACTGGCCCAGCCTTGTTTAGCTTCTGAGATCTGACTAGATCAGGCTTTGACAATGAGGTTTGGCCACACACAAAACTGATTCTTGTGTGGTTTAAGCCATGTTGTAATGCTGTCACCTCATCCAAAAAAAAGAGTTGTGTTTTGTTTCATTCACACATATTTGAGTAATCCTAAATTATTAGTCTGTTTACATCTCCAAAGCTCTGTTCCACCTGGTGATGTCATGTAGAACTAGTTTCCAAGTTATCATCTTCCTTTTACCTTTAGTTAAGCAGAGTTTGTAAGTAATTCCAGGGCTGAAATTTTCCAAATTATTCTAGTGAAGGTGTATGAAGATTAAAAACACTGTGAAGCACTTCCTGTATTACCACATGACATCACAAAGTGGAACAGAGTGTTTTCTGTTTGAGAGAAGACCTCAGCCTAAATATGCAGGGTTTCTGTGTTAAACTTATGTGAATGAAACAAAACACAGCTCCAGGTTGGTTTGCAATGAGGAAACATTAGAACATTCATATTATGACAAGATTTTGACAAAAAAGAAAAGACTACAAAACATAAGTTTCATCTTATCATATTAATACTATACGTTTGTAATATATTATAAATATAGGCTCCAGTAGGAAACAAAAATGAGCAAGAAAGTATGCTATTTCACTTGAAGTAAACTTTATACCATATCCCGGACCTATGGACATCTCAGAGACCTGGGCAGGAGGCATGAAACGTGCCATGACATTTGTGTAATCCAGCTGAGCTTTAGCTGGGCTGAATCACGGTTTACAGCAGACACGAGCTGTAAGCGGTTTGTGTAGGAGGTTTACCGCTGACGCACAAATAAAAGGAGGCCTAGTTTACCGCAAGCATGATGAAAAGCGTGAGACTCCAAGTGACAAATGTGCTGCTTTCAACATCTCAGAAGCGCTCGGGAAGACGTGACAGAGCCCGAATAGATTTCATTCTGCAACCAAAGCAGCTCAGCACTGTTATTTGGAAGATAAACTGCAATTCTATGAAGTTTGGTTTAGTCAGTAGTAAATCTGCTTACAGTTGGAGATTTGGGACACAGCACATGAGCAAGCACGGAGTTTGTTTGAAGTTTTGAAGTGGTTGGACTAGTGGAGTGGTAGTATAATGTATCAATCTGATTACTAGTTATTTGTTGAAAATTATTTAGCAGATAATGATAATGTAAAACAAACAAAATGAAAAAAATAAATAAATAAATAAAACATGCTTTTATTATAGTCTATTTTTGCCTAAAAAGTGGCATAATATGGCTTTAAATCAATCAATTTGCAGTTGTTTAAGTTGAAAAAGAAAGATAATCTCAAGGGGCTATCCTTAAATAAATAAATACTGTAATAGACATCTACATGTACCGGAAAATGTATTGCCTGAAGGTGCCACTATATCCACTAAATTGCAAAATACAGACTTGATGATGGTAAAATTGCTTTCATAACTTAAATTACTTGTTAAAATTGGGAATAAACGCACTTTTCTGTTATATTATTTGTATACTCAGCTTTTTCCGTGAGCCTGTAGGGATATACTATTCTACAGCTACTCTTTAGAACAGCCCATTTCCTTTGAGAGCAGTTGATCAGACAGCACAAACTGAACTTGCAGCAGGAGAAACTACAAAAAAAACAATGGAGAAGCACATTAACTGGCTGAAATATTGGCGAAAACCAGAAAGGAGAGTGAGTTTGCTCCTGATAGGACTGTACAGTGCAGGGAAAAACGCCGTTGTCAAAGGGATTCAAGGAGAAGATCCCAGAAATACAGCTACCACTTGGGGATTCTCCAAATTCAACATTAGGATGGACAAATTTGAGCTCACTATGTTTGACCTGAGTGGCTGGAAGGAGACTGGAGGTATTTGGAAAAACTAGTTCTCTGAGTCCCATGGCGTGGTGTTTGTGGTAGAATTCACAGATATGGAGATTGAACTACGCTCTGTTGTTTTGGACTTTGACAAAAAGTTAATCAAAAAGAGTTTCAATCACCCAAGACTACAAGGCCATAACGGAGGACATGCAGAAGGCCATAGACCTGCAATGGGCCATGGAGGAGCAGGACAAGGAGGGAGAGGACACGGTCCAGCTGATTAGAGAAGAGAGAAAGAGGAAACAGCACAAAACAAGCCGAAAGAGAGGAGGAAGACCAGCCAAAAGTCACAGGTTGGTTTAATTTTCCTACTGTAGCATGGAAGCTAGCAGCTTTTATGTTCAACGAAAATAAAAAAGACATCTGAGTAGTATATAAAAAGTATGTTTTTATTAGATGTAACTGAAACAAATGCTGTTATTGTAGCAAGCCTATGTGCAAAGAGATTGACAAAAGGGGCCTTACTGTAGAAGCACGACACCCTTTTGGACAAAGGAGATTTCGGACAAGTGGACAAGTGTGTGGACATACATTTAAATGATGCATAGGTCAATATACATTTGAATTTACATTTCCATATTTTCACATTTACTGCAGTAGTAGTAAAAGTTACTCAAATCAAGTAGGATTTATCAAAGCAATAACGTCTTCATGGAAACAATCAAACAAGAAACACAAAATAAGAAAAGTTACCTAGTTTTACCTTTATCCTTAAATGGAACTCGTAGCTTCATTTACTTTGTATTAAAACCATGTGTTATTTTGATGCCAACATTAGTTCTACCTGAGTCAGTGGAGTTGTTCCAGACCGACACTATCACTCCTCTGATTTTTAAAGATGGCCGTCACAGCATCATCAATGAAAGTCTGCCATCGTGAGTCTCGAGAAGGAGAGACTACAGTTAATGAGCTGTGGATAACGGAGTAATACATGCTTGTGTTTTCTGTTTGTAGTTCAGATAGTGAGGAAGAGAAGAAGGGGAAGACAGAGCAGAGTGAACTCAAGGAGATCACCCAGAGATGTGGCACCAAATTCTAGGCCCTAGGTGAAAATCATCTTGGGGGGGGCCTCACCACATCTTATAAGGGGCCTTATAAGTTTATAAGGGGCCCTCTCCCTGCTGTGTTCACTAAAGAACAAATATTACACAAAAGACCATGGTCTGTAATAACAGAGAGCTTAGAACTAAGGTTGTTTGAATATATTTTAATATTCTAACTCAAACTAGATCTAATATTAATATGTGGCTTTTGGACAGTGTTCATTTTGTCAAGATTTTTAATTAAGTCAAATTTGAATTTAGTTCTTGATTTAGTTTTAATAAAAAAAAAAATAAAAAATAAAAAAAAAAACTGCAATAGTTTTAGCCAACCAGAAACTATATTCTTTATTTTAACTATAATACATTGTATGTCATTGCATGATGGGACATGTACAGTTTTCGTTGGACTTTGAGTCTATGGTCTGATTTAGGTCTCTGGTGTTGCAAACCACCAGTTGATTGAAAGATCAGTACCTTTAGTTGATGAAAATATCTACTTTCAGTCATATTTTTAGTCGATGAAAATAGTTTCACTCAGAAAATACATACCATTGATATATCATTTTGTCTGTTTTTGTGTGTGATCAGACTCCAAAGTGTATTGGAGGAGACAGAACACACTTGTCAGCCTTCTTCTGACTAAATGGACCTAATGATTGAGTCTTCACCAGAGAACCCAGTGTTCCTGCATGAGCCTGAGTCACTATCAAGTAATGCAGACGTGGAATCAGACGACAGCTGCAATGACTATCAGGCCCCATAATCCAATGGTGTGGGCAGGTTGTAGTACCTACAACAACCTTGTTCATGAATAGATGGTTTTGTTGCCATGAAATGTGCAATTGGAATTCTAAATATGTAACTCAGCTCCAAATTATACCCTATAATTGCTAGCTTTAATTGGCTTTGACTTTGTTAAACAGAAATTATTTTTGGGATAAGAAGATTTAGTTTGGCTTAGAGGAAAGAGAGACAGTACTTAATAACCACAACAGCAGGATGTAGTGCCCGTATACCATGTGATAATACAGTATATGCAAAAAGAATATGTGTAATATTTACTAAGTACTTTGTTCAGTTTGTTTATTCTTTTCCCACAGTTCTGCCCGGTTCAAAATATTAATCATCAATGCGCTGGGTTCAAAGTCCACAAGGAAAACAAAATGAGGGAAGCAGAGTTGTATGTGTGTATGTGTGTCTAGGCACATTGGAATAGATGGAGTGTGTGAGTTGGCTGTAGAGCCTCCTACCACCTCAGCTGTATCATTCATGTAGCAGTAGTCGGCTGGATGTCTGCAGTTCAGACCATGCTGTCCAGTAACATCTGGTCCAAGAAGACAGAAGAAACCTGGCCTGTACAAAACAGTTTCAGTAATCTGCACATTTCATTAACCTTATTGCAATAAGTAAAGTTTTACATGTACATCACAGTGGTACCATAACAATCCAGAAATGCACAGTCTTAATCCATTAAACTATTCAAATAAGGCAAGTGTTTGTTAACTAATAGTCCTTCAGTGAATGAATGAGTGACAGCAGCTAGCACCGTTAGCAGCTAGTCACAAACAACAACATATCCCAACAGTAGCTGCATTAAACTGGTTCAAATTCAGATGACTATTAGATCACACTTTAAACATTTAAGTCGCTCGCATTAACATTAGCGACAACACTCACCGGTTCCTCTCGTTTCATAGCACACAAGCCGTAATGCGATTCAGTCCCAGTGGAAGCATCTGCAAGTTAAGGGACACAAAGCTCAGATATAGACATATAAAACATGAAACAAGAGATTTAGGAGTTATCAATCCACCTGCAGCCATCCCTCATTCTAACGTTCCACCCACCAGTGCACATCTGCTGTTTATTTCCTACACCAGGGTCACAGACAAATAAGTACCTCTCCAACATGTCCATTGAAGTTGGTTTATCTGATCAGGTCTACGATTATATTGTCATGAGCAATTTAACTATCTGTGGTGAATCTTCTATGTGCAGTTGTAAGTCACAGAAGAACGACGCCATATTTGACCTAACCTGATCAATAAGTAGAGCTTCATCAGAGATAGTTCTTAAAGGCTCTGTTTTTTCTCGATTTATTTATTTTACCAACATAAAACTAGGATTAGGATTGAAATGTTCTTCAAACTTTACAAATTATAATATCTAATCGCAATGCTTGTAAGGAAATAAAACCTTTGCGTTATTTTTTTTCCTGAAATAATGAAGCCCTAATTATTATCTCTTTCATACTAACTGATCAGTACAATACTTCTTTTTTTTCTTAATAACATTGCAATGTGGAGGAATGTAGAACTATTATCTGATGGCGTCCTACTTGTTGTGCATAATTTCATCGGCCTGCCACTCATGCAGCACTGAACACGTCAGAAATAGAAACCAGACCGATTCAGATCCACAATGAGCTGTAATTTTAAGAGGCGCCATTGTACTCAGAAGGAGCAGCTGAACGAACTCAATTTCATCTCCTTTTTCTAGCACCGTGTTATCAAATCAACACATCCTTGATCCCTATGCCCTGTCTTAAATTCTTTGTCTTCCCGTGCACAGCCAATCCTACAAGCCTCCACCTTAGAGTATTTTTTGTTTTTCTGAGATTATGAGATGAAATGAGAAGCGGCTTCGGTATTGACAGTCAAGGACGTTCCAAGTCGCGTCTGTCAACAATCCCCTCTGTGCAGCCCATCTGCTCAAGAGGTGAAAGAGCCCCAACCATCCGCGAATGCTAACACCTTCCCGGGGCATTCCAAAAACTGGCTCGTTCGGAGTTATTGTCCGGAGTAAAAAAAAAAACAAAAAAACTCCAAATAAGAAATTGGCGAATGCAACAGATGGCGGGTGACCTCTGTTTGTTCGGCATCGCATCTGGACCATGTTGGGATATGATCTGTCCCACGGGGGAAGCCATGACTACAGCAACTGCTTCAGAAAAAACAACAACAAGACCCCATTGGCGGACATTCATAATTCATCTGACTATTGTGGATAGGAGCGGACCAAAACAAGCATTTATCTTCTAGGGAAAAGCAGAGGTCCAGGGAGAGCGGAGAAGCTTATACAGAGGAAACTTGGAGACATTCATATTTCACTCAAAACTGGAGCTTTGAGGAATACAGTGCGATTTCCCCACAGGCACAGTTGCCGCTGCTACCGTGCTGCAAGGATGGGTTTCATTATTGAGAGCTACAGAGCAGTAAATCAGGAAATCTCTGCAAAAGGAGAAGACAGGAGTAAACTTGTCTAGACCATATTCCAGCAAGGAGCCTTTTCAAGAGTCTGCGAAAAGACTGGCATTTTGAGGTATGGATTTATATAATAAGCTCAGTTCACAACCAGAAATGTTTTGTTAAAGAAGATGAGATATATTGTGTTTTTATATAGTTACTATCTATGACACCTGTGAATCATTGTGTTATATTTTGGACCTTTAAAATCACCATACTGATCTAAAATGATTAATAAAAGACACATCCTCTAACTTCCAGGTTGGAAAATGTAGCGTCGTGCACCTTTATGGTACAAAGCGTCACCAAGCTGAATGCCAAATCCTACATGTATCACAGATTAAGAAAATTAGACTCAAATATCTATGAATCACGCTCACTCTACAGCTTTGAGTGTGGAAGTTAAAAGCTCTAATCAGGTAATTTTGCATAATAGGTCTCATTTAAGCATGTAAACCCTTCCACCTATGTGTTGTTTCAGGGGAAATAGAACACATTCAAATGCTTTTTATTGCCATATATTTTATAATAATAATGCATTGGATTTATATAGCGCCTTTCAAGATACTCAAAAGCACTTATAATGTATTATTCATTCACTATTCATACTCAGTGGTAGAAAGTCTATATCCACAGCTGCACTCTGGAAAACAAGAGTGGCCATTTTTACCATTGGCTCCTCTGACCAGCACCACTCCATCGTTTAATCACCGTTTTCACACAGACAAAAATACACCACCTTGCATGGCACAGTTTGGGTTCGGAAAAATAAGTGTTTTTTTGTTTGTTTATTTCCTTTTTGACTATGCCTAATGACAAAAAAAATACACTAATAGGGCTACAAAATTAATCATAATAAAATCAAAATTCCAATTTGACTACATGCAATTAGCAATTCACATAACCAGACACAATAAAATACCTAATTCTGCTTAAAAAACTGCTAACCCTGTAGTTTAGATCTGTACAAAAATGTGTTTGTCAGTTCATATTTCAGACTTTTTCTCATTCCTCCCTTGAAGAGAATCCATTATTAAAACATAAATTGCAAATCTAATCACCATGGCAGTGCTTGTCAGAAAAATCACAAGTAGATATTTTTCCCCAAATCGTTCGGCCCTACTAACTAAATAAAATAGATGAATGTCTTGCTCAGTGACATAACAACAGAAGAAATATTGCAATTTGATGTGCATGGGCTTGCAAAAATGAAACAAAAAAATAAATCTTTGTAACATTTAAAATACTTTTAACATCAAACCTACAGACAAGTACTTTGCTAATACAGTGTGAAGTGAATGAATAATGACTTGTCCAGCTTGTAGGGTACATTATGTTCCTTTAGACCATTATAGTGATCGTGAAGAGGAGGAGATGGAGAAACTGGGGGTGGAGATAACGGTTGTCACATGTAGAAGAAAAAGGAGGAAAGACAAAGGATATACTGTATGAACTCTCATTAGTAAAGAGGAAACAATGAACTACAGTCCCAGATTCATTTTTAGATTAGCGCATACGTTTCGTCATTCTCGGTATATGGACATGGTATATAGAGGGCAGCCGTAGATGCACTGATTCCTGATTGGCTGCAGGTGCTGGGGGTTTAGATAGCGAGGTTTCAGAGCAGAGAGAGTCCTTTTTGGATTTCAGCATTGAAACTGCCAACCCAATGTGGAGTTCAATCTGCTTTCTTGAGAACCAAAACACTAAGAATAAATCAGTAAAATCTATATTTGATTGGAACATGTTTGCCTCATAACTAGGGACGTCAACTATGCCACTGCCACCATCGTCATTCAGGTTGTATTATTTTGCATGGGGCTGCCGAAGTTGACAGCAAATAAGTTCTATATGGACTTCAAAACCAGAGAATTGATGCATTATTGACTTTTTGGTGCACATGAACATAGAACGTTTTACACAGATCAACCTACTTTATATCACATTTTTAGCTGCAAAACTTTTCCCATATTCTCCATTGAAATTAATGGGATTCCCACTTATACGGAAGTAAATAAAGCAAGGTTTAGTAGGATTTACGGCAAAAGTGGGTGGAGCGGAATAAGGGCAAAACTGGGCAGTATCTGGAGCGACTAAAGAAAAGAGTGATCGGAGAGGAAGGGTGGGGTCTGGACATGTAAGAAACAGTGTGATTGGTCTAACTTCAAACTCCGCCCCTGCAGCCAGGTGTTTGTAATCAGAAGCACCTGGCTGTAATCAGGGTAGTCTTATGTGATGTCACCAACTACCGGAAATTTCTGAGGCCATTGAAGGCAGCACAGGCTTAGATTTAGTTACTTTAGTTACACTTTAAAATCAAAATCTTACTTACAGTTTTTGAAAGTATGACCAGGCCTCATCACACCCCACCTCTCCTGCTGTCAGACATAAAAAGTAAAGCCATTTAAAGTTTAACCTGTCACTTTTGAACCAAATCCATCTGAGAACCTTCCAGCTGTAGTTGCATTTTTTTTTAAGTCCCGGGTGTGAGGGAAGGATCTCAGGGTACATTTTCTGGCAGTTCTGACAGAAAGTGTA
Source organism: Periophthalmus magnuspinnatus (assembly GCF_009829125.3). NCBI lineage: Eukaryota > Metazoa > Chordata > Actinopteri > Gobiiformes > Gobiidae > Periophthalmus > Periophthalmus magnuspinnatus. The sequence goes on from NC_047146.1 coordinate 17,474,177, forward strand.
TTGAAAACCTAAACTCCTCAATTCTGTAATAGTTGCAACCAGAGACGTTGAGAGTAACCAGAAAATGTACATAGTGTCGGTGTTTTCAGACAAACTAATAGTAGTGGAGAAGAGTACAGAAAAAAAAAAAAAATCAAGTAAAAGTATTGGAGTACCTGTAAGTATTTCATGCAGATTTTGACAAGTGTTTAATGTATTGATATTGATAAATAATTGGGCTGATTTATGGTCAACAGTGGCAAAACAAATCAATTTCTTAATTCATATAGTGAATTTTATGTATATATTTTGCTTGCTCAAATTTGGAACTAGAACTCAAGATTTTTAGTCAGGATGTCAATAGGCTAAAAAGTAACCCCTCAAATCAAGTAAAAAGTATTTTTTACTTCAGTCCAGTAAAAAAAAAAAATGTACTGGAGTAGAAAGCATGGATACCTGCTCTCAAATATCGTGAAGTAAAAGTAAAAAGTATCCACTTGAACTAAACTGTTAATCTGATCTGAGGGAAAAGTGATTTTATTTGTAAATCATAGCTGAACTTCGTTTCACATGTCACTGAAAAAAAGCGAATGTAATTGCACGATCACGTTTGGCTGCGCTTGAGATGCAATGGAGGATGTAGCGACCAGACTAATCTCAGTATGTATTAAAAAAAGCAATAGCAAGCGAAATTTATCTTTTGTCTAATTCTGGTACATTTACAGTAATGTTGATTAAATAAAAATACAGAGAGATATCATTCTGGATTTGCATGGCAACTTGAGGACCCAGACAAAACATACTCAGGGACACAGGGAGAACTCCACACCGAAAGCTCCTCTTCTTGATAATTGAACCTGGGGCTGTCTTGCTGTGAAACAAGAACACCAGCCACTGAATCACCAATGAGCTTGCCATATTTATGGCAGACTGTAGTTTCTTTTCTAACCATGTGATGATGGAATCTAGTTCAACAACTTAACTGGGCTATTTATTATTGGGGGAAATGCAACATTCTTATGAATATATGATGTTAAAGTGGGGGTATTACACTTTAGATCACCATGTTACCTTTTATTGTTTTGAAAATGCTATATTTGCTGAAAATAATGTATTAAAATCTTTAATATGTTTCAGTGTTGTTTCTGGCAGTCCGAGTTCCCCCTCCCTTTGCTCCCCGCACTGTTACTTCCCACTTCACAACAAAATCACCATGCATTACACTGATGAACCTACTGTACATCTCATCAGGTTTGTGAAAATTGTAGTACATTGTTTTGTATTATGCTTTCGTATACTCACAGAGAATCGCTGTAGGGGAACATGGTTGATGTAGGTTTGTGGCCTGAGCGTTGGACAGAATCCTATTGCCGACCACAAGGAGAATTCAAATAGGGCCTGTGAGAGGTCACTAGATAACTCAAACATTGGTAGATTACTCAAACATAGCTGATATATAAAACTATTTCAAACATGTTTTCGATGAGGGAATGTTATTACATGGTAGAAAGCTCCAAAAAGGTGATTTTGCATAATACCCCTATTTAGGTTTTGTTGAGAAGGGATAGCCTACGCCAAAGTCATTGTGAAGCATGTGCTAATAGCAGCATCAAAGAAGCCTGCATTTATCAGCCTCCCACAAACCACATCAGACCATAGAGAAACTCATTAAATCTCAGAAAATTGCAAATATCATTTCTATTTTTGATTCAGTCATTGATATTCCAGTCATTTCTTACAGTCTGCAAAAGGCACCAAATGCTCCTCTTAATTTGTTCATTTCACTGTGGTCGGAACAACGGCCAAACTTCTGTTTATCATAATGAACAGCCCGCGAAACTGCCCGGAAACAGCTGACACCAGTGGCTCCAGACTCCAGCAGATTGAAAAGTGAATAGGAACCCGTCCAATTACCATTCGGCGCAGCTAACAGCAAAGCTCTAAGGACAAAACTCTCTGCTAGCTAATACATTTCCCCTCCACCTCCATTTGAATGCTAAACTGCGATTTGAAATTCCCTTTGCATTAGGCGACCATTTACAACCAACTGAGACGTCACAGCATCAAACCGCGGCTAGATTCCTTGTGCTATAACTTGGCATTATTTCCATGCTTCTCTGGACATTAAGTGACCGTATCCCTTTAGGCCCCATTACTTAACACAACCTACAGCCGACGCATTCCCGCTGTTTTTCATTTTCGCTTCGAGTCTCTTTCCAGCCGAGAGGAGCCGGCATAAGTCATTAGGCAGATCTATCATTTGCAGAAGTAATGGCGGCGTTGGCAGTGGGGTCCATCCTCCGCTGTGGTTAGGATAAATCAACTCGCAAATCGCCTCCCACCAGCCAAAGACTCCCAGATATGATATTAATGTTGATGATTTAAACTGGAAATATTCTGTACCCAGCGATTTGTTAATTCAGTAACTTGCAACTCGACTCGCAATCATTAAGGTGGTGGAGGTATAAAAATATTCGAAATAGTGTGATTTTTGGATAGCATTAGAACAAATAATAGGCAAAAAGGACTATGTCTTGTAAATATCGCCACCTAAACTTATATTCAGTCTTATTTCCTCACAAGACATAAACCAATCAATGAAATAATATGTCACTTTCCATTTATGAAATAATAGGTGGAAAAGTACCATATTTACTCCTTAATAATAAAATTGAAATCATAATAAAATAATAATAAAATTAAAATCAAATCAAATTAAATCAAATCGTCTTATATAGGACTTTTCCAGTCTCTTTACAATTTGTGCATTATTCACACACTCACACTGCACACTCACGGACATGCCACATTCATACTAGGTAATTTGGGTTAAGTGCCTTGCCTAAGGACACAATGCCACTGATGCCTTACTATGGCACTTGGAATTCCCAGCAGTCTCTAGTACTATCCAGGCCCAGCTCTGCTTAGCCTCTGCGTTCTGACTAGCACAGGCTTTGACAGGGAGGTTTGGCTAGGAGGCCAGAATGACTTATTTCTGCTTTCATTCAGCTCAGTAGTATTATAATTATTAATCATTTTCCTGCATTTTTATGTTACAGTATCCATTTATTGTCTTTATTTATTTATTTCCTTATATTTTGCCCTTTGTGATTTTTCCATTAGATTGTAATTGAAAGAAAACAAAATTATATAGATAAAACCAACAAATTTTGAATAAATGAATTAAACAACAATTAATATGTTCGTACAAATCTGTTCTATGGTGACCTACATTTTCTTCTCAGTAGCACCTCATCAAATGCAAAACCATACAACACAGTAGGGATGGGAGTAGTGATATCGACATACCGATAGATCAATACTGACTTAACACAAATGTGGGTATCGACACTGTTATGCAACTATCAATACTAATTAACATGATGCAAACTTTAAAACCAGGCATGTTAAGACCATGTCTTCATTATTTTATGTCCAGCAGCAGCATTTGGACAGACCAATCTGTGTCTGGTGTTCTATGTGTCTTTTTTCTTTCTATATATGTCTGTATTAGTTATTGAAGCGCATTCATCCTTAGGGTTAGACTAGTATTGAATATCAGTATCGAAAGAATTGTTCCCAAAATTACTTGGTATCATATAAATACCAAAAATGTGGTATTACCTGTTTCTACAACACAGTGCATTAAGGAATCAAACGTATTTTATCCTGAAGGAAATTGTTTTGAACTTGATTTACTTTTGCTGTGTAGACACTTATCGTTATTTGGTCCTAAATTGATGTGGCTTTGCTTTGGTCCTAGTTTAGCCCCAGATCTAGTCCAAATTTAGTTTTGGGTTTAGTCCCGGTTTTGATATAGCAGTTGTGCTAGTGTGAACCCACCCCGTAATTCATGTAACTGCAAGCTATATCCGGACATAAAGTGAACCCAAATGCTGTTTCTGCTAACATTATGAGTTGATTAAAAGTCACATTTACAGTAAGTTGTAATCTCTAAAATGTGTTCACACTTGAGGATTTATTAAACCCTGCAGGAGTTCAGTCTCACTTAAAGGGCAGCTGATAAAGCCTCGGCGCGTGATAAGGCTGTCCCAGGGGCCCCTTCAGAGTCTGATGTGAGGATCTGGACCCTGGAGGCTCACTCCCCTTGCTCCCTTCACTGCAGAGCTTATCAGTATAGGGCCTAGGGCACATCCCTGAGGTACACCCAAGAGAACTCATGGGTCTGAACTTTTACATACTTATTACAGCTACAACTATGTCTGTATTAACATATTCAATAAATTAACATGTTAATTGGAACTTGCAGTTGATTTACAAACTGTACTCTCTAGTATAGAAGTTGAAGAGGTGTCTCAATATAAATACTTGGGCATCGTTCACTTTCTTTAACTTACATGTTCAAGAGATGGTAAGAAAGTTTAAACTGAAGCTATTTTTTTTCTTCTGAATTAAATTAAAACCAAACTGACTGAGGGACCGACTGACTGCATTCAAGTTTCAAAGGGGTGCAATCATAAGATACTTCCATTAAGTGGCGTTATTTTAGATTGCAATCCACCTTTTTGCACCCCGTAAACCTGAGCCTGTTTCACGGAGCCTTGAGATCACAAACTTGAACCCCAGTCACTCATCACTGCCTTTTGTACTATCGCTCTGGGTGGTTCTCTCTCTCGATCCACGGCTGAATACCGTGGCATCTGTTCATCTTCCGGGCGACGCTGTGGCTCCTGCCTTTGTACCTGTGTGTACCTGCAGCAGAGATCCACAGGGGTGTATCATCTGAGCTCACAAGGCTTGTTTTTTAGCGACTGTATCTAAGGTTCACACTGACCTAGGGCTTTTTCGTTTGCCACGTGGAACAAGCTTTGAAAATGAACAGCAGCTGAAGGAGCATATTTCATTACACTCTTTTAAAGTCCACACGAAAGACTCAGCTGAAAGTGTGTTTGTCGTTTTTAATTTATTTCTGGTAATCATAGCCTAATATTATCAGCTTTTTAAAAAATTTGTGCTGCTGCCTCGTGGACAGGATAATCTTGTAAAAGAGGTTTTTAATCTCTGAATTATCTGAATTTTTATCCTGGTTAAATAAGGATTGAATGAATGAAAGTTATTTTGTTAGTTACATTTTAAATAAAACATTGTGCCTTCTCCTAGTTAGCCCAGAGTTACAATTGCTCTTTTCAAGAACAACGTTAAATCAATTCAAAATGGCTGCCAAAGGGTTCACATAACAGCACGCACTATGACTTAGAATTTGATAGAATTGGCAAAATAGTTGGTGTCAGTTTATGCTTTATTAAAAGACCCTTCAGGAAATGAGTTTTTCTCATTGTACTTGCTCTCAAAATATTTAGCTGATTTTTTGAATGGTCCAAGTTATCATCTGTGGGCTTGTTCTTCCTTGACAAAAGACATTTCAAATATGTCCAGCACAACAAAATTCATATTAAATACAAAGGTTTGATTATTATGCATTGATTTTGATCGCTCAGTGCTTGCCCAAAGGAACTATTCAAGGCAAACAGCTCCTGATTCCAACCAAAAACGTACTGCGAATGAACCGTTAAGTTATTCAGAATGCAGTCTTTATATGAATTTTATTATCTGGATAATTTAGTAACTGATCACATAATTTGAAACATTAGTAGTAATATGTGAACCTTGTCATGTTGGATATAAATAGACACCCAAAATTAATCCTTAGTTAGTTTTTTTATTCATGTAATAAAAAAAAGAAGTGTTTTGGGTTTTATTTTAAAGTGTTTTATCCTTGGTGAACCAGAAAATAATGCTGGTTTGTGTTAGTGTGCTTGTTGTTAGAAGTGGCGTGACGGCAAAGCTCCACTCTAGCCTTTAAAGTTGTGAAAAGTGCTTATAAATTCATTGCGGTGAATGACTGAGATGCTGAGAATTTGTTGACAAAGTGAGGAAATTTCACAGTTTGGGGAGTGCAATTGAAAATGCTCTTTCTACTCTGGCTTTTAATTTAGACCATGGCCACTCCAGCAGATACAAATCTTCAAATATTTAAGTCCTCCTCTATATTCAGAACTCGGTGCATTCACAGCCTTTCTAAAACGGCCTCTTGTGAGTTTGACAGTACAAGTCTCGTTCCACTGGCTGCAGTGAAAAATATGTTACAATATTCAGCTCACCTTGAGTCAAAAGTAGTACAAAAGGTGCATTTTTTGAGCTGCTGTACTTGATTTTTACCATCTTAAAATCATGAAAAGCAGAGAACTAGTACAGTGTATACAGTTTGCATGGGTCTAAAGTTATTCCTCACTCATCTAATGCATTCCCAGCTTCCTAATTATTCACCACAATGGGGTTTTCACTTTAATTTCTAGAGGCCAGAGCGGGGTTTTGCCATGACAGTAAAGCGAAAAACTAGCATGCTAACCACACTCTTGCCGATTTTCTGACAAGAAAATCCATTATAATTAGATAAAGACACTGACTTATTTTTATATCAAGAATTGCATATACAATATATCTGTACTGGGTCAAGGCATCCATCCATTTTCTTCGGCTTATCCGGGGCAGCAGTCTAAGCAGGGACTCCCAGACTTCCCTCATCCCAGACATGTCCTCCTGCTCCTACTGTGGGACTCCAAGGCGTTCCCAGGCCAGCCAAGAGACATAGTCCCTCCAGCGTGTCCTGAGTCTTCCCTGGGGCCTCCTCCCAGTGGGACATGCCAGGAAGGCATCCAGGAGGCATCCTTAACAAATGCCCGAGCCACCTCAGCTGGCTCCTCTCGACATGTAGGAGCAGCGGCTTTACTCCGAACTCCTCCCCTGTGACCGAACTCCTCACCTTATCTCTAAGGGTGTACCCAGCCACCCTGCGGAGGAAACTCATTTTAGCCGCTTGCATCAGGCATCGTGTCCTTTCGGTCTGTACCCAGCGCTCATGACCATAGGTGAGCGTATCTGTACTGGGACAAGGCAAGTTTTGCTCAAATATATGGTAAAAAATGAAATAAAATCAGGTACAGGCCAGTCCAGCAGATGCAAATCTCAAAATCCTCCTTTATTTTCAGATCTCAATGCATCCCCAGCCTTTCTAAAACAGCCACTTACACGTATGACGGTGCATGTCTCGTTCCGCTGGTTGCATTCACCGATGGGGTACGGGTGCTTTGAGCTGGATGCACACGCTCAATAGTTACCCCTCTGTTCCTACCCTGAAACAACCCACTCCACTAGAATCTGTTCCCATAATGACGCCTGCCACAGAGCGACCAGCCGGTGTCACCAAAAACCTCTCCACGCTCCACCGGGCACACCACAGAGGCAGATAAGAGCTGCGGTTCACCTGTCATCAATCACAGTTTCCTTGTCTCCTCGTGTTATAAAAGGCAATAAGTAATGTAGGTAAAATAATGCATAAACACAGTGAAAAATGTAGATGTGTCGAAGCCAGCGCTGTACCTGATGTTACGTCGAAATGTGAAAAATGCTAGTAGTTATTTTTGTTCAGTTCAGTTTTGTTTGCTCAGTTTTTAGAAATGTACCGACCTAGGCCTTTTTCTTTCCTGCTCCCTTTGCATGGAACAAGCTTCAAAATGAACAGCAGCTGAAGGAGCTTATTTCTTTGTACTCCTTTAAAGTCCTCACGAAAGACTCAGCTGAAAGTCTGTATATTGTGTTTCTGTAAATGTGGTTGTGTTTTCTATTTGTGCTGCTGCCTCTTGGACAGGATAATCTTGTAAAAGAGGTTTTTAATCTCAATGAATTATTCTGGTTAAATAAGGACTGGATGAATGAAAGTTATTTTGTTATTTGCAGCTTAAATAAAACATTGTGCCCTCTCCTTGTTAGCCCAGAGTTACAATTGCTCTTTTCAAGTACGACGCAAAATGGCTGCCAAAGGCTTCACATAACAGCACGCACTATAACTTAGAATTTGACTTAAGAATACAATCGGTGAAATGGTCTCAGTGGTCTCAGTTTAAGCTTTATTGAAAGACCCTTCAGCAAATGAGTATTTTTTATTGTACGTTCTCACAAAATATGTTTTAAATTTTTAGAATGGTCCAAACTATCACCTGTGGGCTTGTTCTTGCTTGACAAAAGAGATTCCAAATATGTCCAGCACAACAAAATTCATATTAAATACAAAGGTTTGATTTCAGAATTAGAGGTTGTGTTAAAATCGGTGCATTTTGATCTGTCCGTGTTTGCGTGTTCACGATTGCTCAAAGGAACCGGACTGTTCTGGGCAAACAGTTCCTTATTCAAATTAGTGGTCAGTGATCCGAAGTTCCTCTCTTACCTTTTGCATTCAGACCATCCCAATTATTTGCCTCGATGAGTTTATCAGCACTTTTCACAGCTTTCACCGGACATATTTTGACCTCAAGACCTGCTTATACTGCTGCCGTACTGGGGAAAAAAAAAAAAACTTTGCCCAAATGCATGGAAAAAACGGTACATGCCCCATAATTTAAGCCTTGACCAGTCCAACAGATACAAATCTTCTTCCATACTCACAACCCAATGCATTCACATGCTCTAAAATGGCCACTTGCATCTATAACGGTCCATCTCTTGTTCCGCTGGTTGCGTTCGCTGATGGGGTACGGGCGGGTTCAGCTGGATGCACATGTTCTTATAGTTGCCCTTTTATTCCTACTCTGAAAAAACCCACTCCACCAGAATCTGTTCTCATAATGACAGCTGCCACGGCGCGATCAGCCGGTGTCACCAAAACCTCTCTACGCTCCACTGCGCGCACCACAGAGGCAGATACGAGCTGTGGTTTTCATTTACGGTTTCTTTGTCTTTTCATGCACTAAACTATAGGTAAAATAATACATAAAAACAGTGAAAAGTACTATAATATTGAGCAAATCTTATGTAAAAGCATCTCTTGATAGAAGTGAGGATGTTGCACAGTTTGGAGGATGCAATGGAAAAAAAATAGAATTAGTTTTGAATTTTTAACAACTGAAAACTGAAAAATTAAGTTTTAAAGGAAGCCAACTTTTTCTCTATAGCCTACTTATAGTGCAGATTATTGTGCAGATTGCAATTCATTTAATTCTGAATGCATTCTGTTTACATTTTAAACATCCCGTGCTGTGCTCCGATAAATGTTAAAATGATTATTTCATGTTTGAAATAAAATAAAAAAAAACACATCCTTGAAATACTGTACTTGTCTTACTTAGAGTCCAATAGAAAACACTCTTTCTCCACTTCTTTTTAAAAGCGTTGCAACTGTACAGCGCCTTTAAGAATTCTAATTATTCACTGTTATAACTTTTGTGAAGTGAACAGCAACTAGCATGTTAACCATACACTTTCTTATTCTCAGACAGGAAAAACGCTTTATAATTAGATGAAGACAGTAGACAGCAGACTTATTTTCGACCTGAAGAGCTGCTTTATATATTTATGGGGCATGACATTTTGCTGAAATACATCTAAAAAAAAACAAAACATCTTTGATTTCAGCCTTGGCCAGTCCCACAGATACAAATATAAAATATTAAAATCCGCCTCTATATTCAGAACTCAATGCTGCTCTCGCTATTGGGGTATGTGGGAGTTCAATACCCCTCTATTCCTGCCCTGAAAGAGACACACTCCCCCATAATGACAGCTGCCACGGAGCAACCAGCCAGTGTCACCCAAACCCTCTCCACGCTCCGCTGGGCAACACCGCAGACCCAGATATGAGCCGTGGTAGGTCTGTCTACACTTGCGGTTTCCCTGTCTCCCCATGCGCTTTCAAATGAGTGCTCCAGTGCTCCGTCAGCGGCCAAACAGCTGAACTCGCATTTCCGCGCTATCACACAAATCCCATTTAAAGAGCAGGGAGATTGGACATGTGACGCTGTGGTTTCCAGGCAACAGATGAAATATATGGGATAGGTATGGAGAGGCTTAAATTATGGAGAGAAAATAGGCAATTTCACGACTCTATTGTGTTAATACAGAGAATTTTATATTTGAATTCACGTACTTGGTTAAAAAAGAGGCCACTCAAATGTATTTTTAAGCTTGTTCATGTGCGACAACTATTTTACGCATGTGTCTGTTAAATGAGTTTTTGGTTAAAATATTTTAGACATGAATAAATCATTTTAACATTTAACCAAGCACAATAAGGGATGTTAAAAATGTAAATTGAAGACAGTCAGAAGGAAATGAATTGCAATCTGCACAATCTATAACGCTCTAACTGGGCTAAAGAGAAAAAAGTGGAATTTCTTCAAAACTTAATTCACATTTTCAAGTTGTTCAAAATAGATTTTGGATATCAGCGTATTGTTATTAAAAATGGACATCTACACATCAGCGATAGGGTGTGGTCCCCGTAGACTGTTTTGTGCATAAACCACAAATATATTGACTTTTTTTTTCACAGATTTGAGGTGTGACTATGCAAATGTCTCTGCAGATAGGACATGGTCTTCATTGTCTTTTCTGTGCTTACCGAATGTAATTAGTTCACGTCAAGCAACATGTCTCAGCCCCATTATGACTTCACAGGGGGCGATAGAGAGCCATTTTTATAAGTAGAAGTTTAAATCACATGTCATTATGTCCAGGTGATCAAAATACACAAACGCTACATTGGATCTGTCTGAATCTGACGGTATTTGCAAGAGTTACGGGGATTTTCAAGCTTTCAAAATCATGACCACATCCTGAGACTTATGTAAATTCTTTTAACAACTTTTGATGCTGTGTCAGTTTGGAGTCCATCGGATCAAAACCGTAGACACGTTTGTTAAAGTCGATTCTGGTAGTCTCAAGTTGGACCCCGTCTTGTGCAGTTTAGGGCGGGGCCATAATATACTTTTTTGTCTACCTACCTCAAACCTTATATTTATACATTACCAGCTGATATTTGATTAGATTCATCTATTGTAAATTCTCAAGAGGAAATACGTCATGCTTTCATCTCCGCGTGTGATGTTTTGGATAATAACGTGCTCCTTCTGATCTTGATTATGTTGAATCTGAACTTCTGGTAAATAGCAATCACATTTTCTCTTTTAAGACCTCTCACTTACACGGAGGTCTTAAACGCACTCCGCTCCGTAGACCCAAACACGTCCATGGGAGTTGATGATCTTGATCCAAAGCTTCTATTAGTAGCTGCCCCATATTCAATTCAACCTCTATTACATGTTTTTATTAATCAAATTCAAACAGCATTTAAAACTGCACATGTAAAGTAAAATGGAAATGATCACTGGTCAATATCTAAATTACCTTGTCTTTACAAAAAGTCGCGAAACAAGTTATTTAAATCAATGCTCTATTTTGAACTCTTAGCAGTCAGGTTTCAGAAAAGGGCATAGTACTGTCACTGCAACCACAACAGTTTTAAATGACATTTTCACAGCTGTCGATGACAAACAAGATTGTGTAGCTCTGTTTATTAATTTAACTAAGGCTTTTGATTCAGTAGATCATAAAATCCTCTTGAAACGTCTGAAGCATGTTGGATTTGGTAATGCGCCATATAATTGGTTCCAAAATTATCTTTTTTCTAGTACATGATTTTTGCTAATAAACATAAGTGATGTGCACGCTGCAAATCTTTATACACTAAATGGTACATTGATTGAAAGAGTCACCGCCTATAAATGTTTTTTTTTAGGTTTAGCTTGAAGAAAACTGTATTATCTAACATTGAATTACAGGAAATAAACTGTTCAAGCAACTTTCTGCTTTCTGCACTGGATTATGTAGATATAATACACATGCAGACTTCAGCCTCTACTTTGAAACCTTAGATCCGCTCTTTCAATCAGCCTTTCATTTCATAACAGGACATGAATTTAAAACCCATCAATGTACGCTCTATGAAAAAGTAGATTGGCCATTGCTATCTGTCAGGAGAGAACAACACTGTAGAGCATTTATTTATAAGCGACTACTTGACAAACTGCCTGAATGTCTCACTTGTCTGTTGAACTTTGATACAGGAACTTTTAATACAAGGTCTCATGATTGTCTTTGTCTAAAAACAGGCCACGGTAGAATTGAAGTGGGAAAAACTAAACTAATTCTGTTTAATAATCTGGTGATAAACATTTATAATCAGACCTTCCTGTTTTTAAGGTTTTAAATGGATGGAATGGATGTAGTTATTTGTTTTTATTGTTCTGTATTTTAACAGGGCGCTCATGAAAAAGAGTCTGAGCGCTCTCATTGGGCTCTCCCTGTATAAATAAAGACAAATGAAATGAAAATGGAACGTCCCCTCTGGTAAGTGCTCACAATGGAAATACTGATCTAAACGAGTCTGGACAACTAAACCTATAATTTATACATTTAATTTGCGACTACTTATTTCTACAACCTCCATTTGACTTGCCCGTGCAGACAGTGGACATTATTAACCACACAGACGGTTGGAGAAACAATAGAATGTCAAGCTTGTTTTTCACAAATGCGTGGGACGTTGTTGTCACCACACAAACAGTGGCTCTGCCGTCGAGAAAGTAAATATGCAAAATCCATAATAATATTCAGCTCTGCAACAGTACACAGATGCAGACTTTTATTAGAGCCACTTCAGCACTGCAAACTTTTTTATAATTATTGAGCATTTTAAGACTGTTTCTACACTGTGTAAAATCCTTTAGTATGACATTTAAAGCTCTGCTGTAGCCAGAGTTTGTTTATGCGATATTTATTCATAACAATCTATAAAAATGTCTTTTGAAGAACCAGCACTTTTTACAAACCTACTTTCTCAGTTATAAAAGAGCCACTGGGTTGGAAATAGATGTGACAAGGGTTCTATTTTAGCCCATGAGTACTACCTCTAAAAGGAGGCAGTGGCCTGGAGTCAGAGCAATCAAGGCAAGGAGTGCTTGTCCTAAAAAGTTTAAAATCGTCATGTGTCAAAATTAAATAGATACAAAATAGATCAAAATAATAATAATAATAATTTCCCCTTCACTTTTGCTTGTTTGAAGCATGGTTGACATCGTGGCGTCCTTTTCTACACTCTACTGGTCACTGAGCAGACTGCATTGAGCGCGGTTCCAGATGTCTCATTAACTTGTGTTGTTGTCCTGTGGTACGGAGGCCATGCTGCGCCACACTCTCAACATGTGTCAACTAGAGAGGCCTGCCGATTGTTTTCGAGGCTTGCACATGTGTACTGAGGACCACAGCAGGCTCAAACAGCGCTGAATAAACCCCATGAAGGAATCTGGAGGAATCGGACATCTGAGGAGATTTCTAGTGTGTGCGTATGTGCAGCAGGAGATGACAACAGCAGCGCCAACTGTCAACACAAATGACTGAAATAACTCGCTTTTAGATTCACATTTCTAGTGACTAGATGTTAGTTAATAATAATAATAATTCCATGGATAACAATAGTACAGACGTCTCAGCTGCATAAATGAGATGTAGGAGTAGGACACACTCGATCTGTCTTGGTCACACTGAGTACAAGTCTTACCATCACTCTAACGATTGCAGCACTTTGTAAATTAGAATGCAAAAAAATTGAGAGTGATTCTCAAGCTTGTTGATATATGCTGTTCTATTGGGGTAATAAAGTAAAAATAAATCGCTTCAAAAGGTCCACCAAACGAGACTTTCTCAAACTCCTTCACTGCGCTCTGCTTTTCTGAACTATGTGTCTGAATAGTGGGTACTATGTACATCAGCTAACCTTAGAAACCTTACACTCTATAATGTGCTGTTGATTAAACCAGATTACTTGATTTTATTTTTCTGATGTAGTCAATGATACAACAGTACATTTTAACTATGCCCTGCTTTCTGCTTATATGTCAAACAATCTTTAAACGCAGTGAAGGGGAAAAAAAATCTCTGCTTTAATACCAGCTATACTAATGTCATTCTGTTTCTGTATCCTTGCACATGTTTTAATCAAGCTGTGATTCCTGTTAATAATGAGTCATTTGTTTTGTAATCCTCCCACGGCCGACCTCATTACATTAGCGAGGTGAGGTAAGGCTAGCGTACATATGCACTCAGGATGCACACCGTTTTCCACTGATTGTCACCTGGTCACATGCTGCACTTAAATCAGGGCTGCAAACTTCTCACCTTTGGGCAAATTTCACCATTTTGATCTCAAAATAGGTCATTCAAATGAATTGCGTAGATATGCAAGGTTGAGGTGAGATCCTTGTTTATATCAGAGGGCTCCAAATGGAGCAGGCTTTCATTGCACGCTCCAGGGTGTGCTCCAGGGTGTGCTCCAGGGTGCACTCTCACCATGGGGGGACAGTGTGCGTCTTTAGGACTTGTACACATAAATTCCTTTCACCTGCTGTCAGGTGTAAGTGTGAGGCTGTCCCTGAGTCCTGTGGCGTCTGTCTGTGTCGTGTGACTATGGAGCTGAGTGCAGGGGTTTTAGGGACACTCCACAGGTGTTTACATTGGGAGCTGTGTTTTGCTTTAATAACATATTAACTATGGGCTGTTGACTGTCCCAACTCTAAACTCAAGCATGCCGCTAAAATGCATTGGATCTATAGACGCAAGGATCTGATTGGTCAGATTTCTCTAATAGAATTTCAATGGAGCTGATGGGCTATTTTCAGATTGGCCCAAGCAGCTCAGTCACATACTTTGAAACACAGAAAGTAAAGGAACCAGATTAGGCTACATTTTCTTGGGATTAAACGCTAATATTGTTGAACTATTTCAAATCTGAATTTGAAATATGTTTACAAATTTGCATGGGGGGGCCAATTATAGACGAGCCTCCACTGGTCACCTCATTTGTTTGTGATTTTCAGGACAGTCAGAGTCTATAAAAGCCTGTAATGATGCACATGCTCTGAAGGGTATAATTTGCAGCTGAAACAAAAACAGCTCTAAACAAAAGGAACAATACAAGGAGATTGGATGCTATTTTGAGAAGTATGGTAGCAAGAAATTAGCCAGCCCAGCCCACTCACTTTCTCAGCAGAGTGAACTGCTGCAGTAAGAGACAATGACAACTCAACTATTCTAAACTAAAACGTAAGGGCCAGATTTACTCAGCATTTGCACAGATACAAAATGGATATGTAAAGTAGAATGAAAAGTGCAGAATTTTGGTTTGCATCTCTCAAAGGCCATGTTGCAAATATAGGCTAATCTAACCTAATTCATATGTAAAACACGGCATTTTTTCTATAATGCACATCATTAGAGTCAGAAAATGCTAATCATGTATTTAAACGTATCCTATCTTTTATAAGGAGGTGCATTTTGTGCACCAATGTGGCTTTATAAATCATTAACAATGTTTTAACATTGCTCTTTCACAAAATAAAAACAAATGAATGACGTGTGGTTTTGAAGCCAGCAGCAGTAGTAAAAACACTTGTATTCCACCAAAGAGGTTGTTTCACAGCGTCACACTGCAGATTAATGCGGCTGTTCTACAGCCCTTTTCAAGCCCTGAGACCCGTCACAGAGCATCTGTGCAGTGTACAGATGTGCACTGTGGCCTTGTTCACGCAACGTTATTATCCCACTTCTGTATCGAGTCGACTTTAATCTGTCCCAGACTCTGCAGCACTGGTTACTTTAAACCATCAACAGTTAGTTTGATAGTTTAAAGTTAATATCGTCATCTTGTTTATATCAAGTCATTTAATAAGAAACTGTAGCATACAGAAGTAGAAACTTTACTTATTTATAATTTTTTACTAATTACTGTTAGTAATTTAACAATGCTCAGTGTTCAGTTATCTATCATCTTAACTCTTTCCTCATGGCTGTGGGCTTCTCTAGCAGCAACTGAGACATGCAGCGCACAATTAAGAACTCGCTATACACTCTCATTTACACACCAGTTTTGCGTCAGAAAAAATTGTAAATCTCATACAATGCACCCAAATTGCACACGCTATTTTTCTGTTTGCGTGCAGTTTTGCACCCAGCCCTAAATGAAAAGCAAAAGTCACCAGGAAATCACCCTTAGTGTTTTTGTTTGTTTCCTGTAGTTCCACCATCTCTACCTTCATGACGACTGTGTCCAGGTGACTTGTTTACATTTTCCCCCCTTTTTTTTCTTTCTTTTTGACTTCTTTGTGTCTTCTGAAGAGCGCACACAGATTGGTCTAAGGATGACCATATACTGCCTCCCATAGGCTCTGCATATAACTACTAGTTACTGAGGAATTATTGACACTATTAAGCCATGTGCCTTGGACAACATGCTTTGGTGTCGGTTTAGATCTGCCCACTCACAGTGTGGTTTTTCGTTAGGGTGGGTGTTGAGTGGGTGTGTGGTGTGTGTGCATATGGGTGCGCGTTGGTGTGTGGGTGTGTATCCTGGTGTGTGCATGACTTCAGTTATTATTATTATACAGAGCTGCCTCCTCTTATCTCTCTCTACTTCAAGTACTCCATCCTCTCATGTTGAATGAAATCTAAGAATATCACTTCTGTGGGCATGGGAATTAAATTCGCCACCTGGAATGTCAGAGGCTTAGGAAAACCATCAAAAATCAATCAGGTATTGTTCCACCTCAGAGGTCTTGATGTAAAAGTAACATTCCTCCAAGAAACACACTGAAATAAATTAAATATAAATAAATTCACAACATTTTTTTAAGGGATGTGTAGTCCTGGTAATGTCTTCCAGAGTTCAGATAGGTGTGGTTCATGGCTGAAATAACAACCTGTAAGGAAGAAAAAAACAACCGGAAAACAAAAGAACATTAAAAACATTGCTCTAACCTCTAACCACAAACATATTATCTGTTTTGTGTAGGTCAGTGTTCTTATGTGCATTATCCCCAACAATAAAACCAACTGTAAACTAATCACTTTAATAAACAAAACCGACTGCACAGCTCAGAGTGTGGCCTGAGGAACGAGCGGTGACCAGACTCTTCTACAGAGGATTTCAGTGAGAATTTCCCAGACAGCCTGTCCTGACCTCAGCCTCCTCAAACTGGATGCGCTGTCCGGCACAAAATTGCCAAATGTAAGACCCACTGAAACTTTTCACAAATCCAGCAAGTGAGTGAGCACCAAGGTTATCCACGGTCACTGAAAACAATGTACCTTTCACGGTTTTCGACAAAAATGACACTTCTTCCGAGCTTCAAGTCATGCAAAAATGACTCCAAAACCTCCTGGGTAGTTCTGTAAAAATGCCAATAGAAACAGCAGCAAAGAGATAATTTTCCACAGTTTGGCTTTAATTATATCTGTTACAACTTGCACCATACTTTACTATTGTCAGGAGTGGCCTTTTTGTTTTTGTCTTAAAAAACTTGAAAAGCAACTAGTTCATTTTAAACTTTTTGCAGTGGTCCAAAGTTATTCCTCCCTTACCCCGTGCATTCAGAGCATCCTAATTATTCACTGAAATGAGTTTAAAACACAACTTTTTTGCCAAGAGCTGCTTATACAATATGTCTACCGATATGTACACCGATTTTGCTCAAATAGATGCAAAAACAA